>NC_133414.1:18980000-19350000 GCF_049350105.2 Macaca mulatta
CTGGACGTCTAATAGTCTTGTCAAATGTAGCATATCCAAAAGACAACCTTTGACTTTCTTCTCTCTTTTCCAGTCTTCCCCATTTCTGTGGATGGTAATGAACTGCTCAAGCCAAACATTTATCATTCTGATTCCTCTCCTTCTCTTCTCTCCTATACCCAGGCTTTTTTTTTTTTTTTTTTTTTTTTTTGTGAGCCAAAGATTTATTTATTCATTTCTTGCATTTGAAGTACTCTTCGATAACATCCTTGGCCTGAGACTCCTTTCCATAGTCCTTAACTACTACACAACTGCAACCAACCACTTTACGGGGTTTCCCCTCTCTGTCAATTTTACAGAGGCCTACCCATTCTCCTAGTTTCTTGTTGTCATCAACCTTAATTAGGTTGATCTGATGTTCAGCACAAAGGGCCTCCACCAACTTGACATACATAGGCTCATCACAGTTGGATGCAAGCACACAAAGATGGGCTTGGCGCTTGTCTAAGGCTTTGGCAGCTTCGCGAATTCCACGTGCTAGGCCATCGTGGATGAGGGCGGTCTTCAGCACCTCTTGTAAAGCAGTATTAACCTCCATTACACCTCCAGCGGCAGTGCCTTCCTCGGCCATGGCGGTGGGTTACGGGTGAAGCGGAATCTTGAACGCACCCAAGCCTCCGCCTCCGCGTGACTCCGCGGCGGCAGGGAAAGAGCTACCCAGGCTTTTGACGATTCAGCCTTAAATCCATCTACTTCTCTTTATCAGTACTTCTACTGCCCTCATTCAAGGTACATCAGCTCTTGTCTGGATGGAAGCCATGGCCCCATAAGTAGTCTTTGTGCTTCGATTGCCTGACTGCCATACATTCTCTATGCAGCTATCAGAGTACTATTTTAAAAACTTAAATCATACTTGTCATACATGACATATTGTCATGCCCTTGCTCAGAACCCTTCTGAGGCTTCACTAATTATTAGAATAAAGCTCAAATCTTCACCAAGGCATGCATCCTACAACATAACCTGACTTAGTAGATCTATTTCCTCCTTTGCTGTCTGTATTGGTCCATTTGCATTGCTATAAATATAAATGCCTGAGACTGGGTAGTTTATCAGGAAAAGAGGTTTATTTGGCTCACAGTTCTGCAGGCTGTAAACAAAGCATCGTGCCAGCATCTGCTTCTGGTGAGGGACTCAGGAAGCTTATAATCATGGCAGGAGGTAAAGGAGAGCCAGCACATCACATGGGTAGAGAAAGAGAGAGAGAGAGGAGACAGTGCCAGGCTTTTTGAAATAACCAGATCTTGTGTGAACTCAAAGAATAAGAACTCACTCATTACTGCTAAGACATTCATGAGGGATCTGCCCCCGTGACCCAAACACCTCCCACGAGGCCCACTTCTAACACTGAAGCTCACATTTCAACATGAGATTTGGAGGGGACAAACATCTAAACCCTATCACCCTACATGATCCATTCTTTCTGCTTCTCAAATATGCCAGGTTCAGGGCTGCTGTTCCCTCTGCCTTGAATGTTCTTGTTCATCCTTCAGGTCTTAACTCAAATGTCAGCCCGTCAGAGTGACTTTTGCTGCTCCCTATGGAAAGCTCGTTCCCGCCCCACCCTCAGCATTTATTTCTACTTCTTTCCTACCACTTAGCGCTATGAGCTCCAGGAGGGCAGGCTTTTGTCTGGCATGCCCCCTGCACCTTCTCCAGCACCAAGCACAGACCTGGCACAAAATGAATGTTCACTGAAAGAATGAAATTGATCTCAGACTCTCCACCCAGCTCCAGGCTGCCAAAATAAGCCCCTAATTGCCTTCCCTGCTTCTCCTTTTGTTCCTGCCCCATCTGTCTCCTAGGGAGACCTGTCTCAGCTAGACCAGTCCTGGGCTCTTCACACATCAGAGTTAGAGGGTTGACAGGGAATTAATAGAAGATAGAACCTGAAAGGCTTAGGAGGGGAAAGACTTGGAGAAATCTGTTGTCAGTCAAAAATAATAAAGTACAGAGGTGTATGTGAGGAGGTAGGGGAGGGAGTACAGGAAGGGGAAAGAAATCTGTATAGTCCAGGTGTAAGTAAGAAAGTTCTTTCAGCATTTGTCAAACTTGAGTTTGGGAAAGGGTGTGGGAGATAAATAACTGAGAAGAGTAAATGGGATTGTAGCACAGGTGAGGATTCTGAATTAGGGCCACTCTGTCACCCAGGCTGGAGTATAGCAGTGTGATCAAAGCTCACTGCAGCCTGGAGCTCCTGGGCTCAAGCAGCCCTCCCACCTCAGCCTGCCAGGTAGCTGGGACTACAGGATGTGCCACCAAAGTCAGCTAATTTTTTTTGTATTTTTTTGCAGATATGGGGTCTTGCTATGTTGCCCAGGCTGGTCTCAAGCTCCTGAGCTCAAGTGATTCTCCTAAAGTGTTGGGATTACAGGCTTGTGCCACCATGTGCAGCCCGGAACCCTGTTTATGTACTTTAAGAAGAAGGAGGCCGGGTGCGGTGGCTCAAGCCTGTAATCCCAGCACTTTGGGAGGCCGAGACGGGCGGATCACGAGGTCAGGAGATCGAGACCATCCTGGTGAACACGGTGAAACCCCGTCTCTACTAAAAAAAATACAAAAAACTAGCCGGGCGAGGTAGTCCCAGCTACACAGGAGGCTGAGGCAGGAGAATGGCGGGAACCCAGGAGGCGGAGCTTGCAGTGAGCTGAGATCCGGCCACTGCGCTCCAGCCCTGGCGACAGAGCGAGACTCCGTCTCAAAAAAAAAAAAAAAAAAAAAAAAAAAAAAAAAAAAAGAAGAAGGAAAATAAGGACGCAATTTTTTTTTTTTCTGGCATGTTGAGTTGTGTTTTCTGAAATACCAGCCTGGGCTGAATGCCAGGGGCCTGTGATTTCAACAAGGTTACATACATATGAGAAAACTGAAGCTCTGGGTGGTCATAGGACATGACCACTGTCATTCGGCTGATGGATGACAAAAGGAGGATTCAAACCCATGGCTTTTACCTCCAGGGCCCTTATTGTTATAAGCGTTCTCCTTGCTTCCCTCCAAAGCAAGAAATGAGGTTAGCCAGACATGTGGCCTCCAATTGTTATCATTTTCCTTTCTAATTGTTTACAATAATTTAAGTCAAGTTGGCCAGGAGCAGTGGCTCATGCCTGTAATCCCAGCACTTTGGGAGGCCGAGGCAGGTGAATCACCTGAGGTCAGGAGTTTGAGACCAGCATGGCCAACATGGCGAAACCCCGTCTCTACTAAAAATACAAAAATCAGCCAAGCATGGTGGCAGGCACCTGTAATCCCAGCTACTGGGGAGGCTAAGGCAGGAGAAGTGCTTGAACCTGGGAGGCAGAGGTTGCAGTGAGCTGAGATTGTGCCACTGCCCTCCAGCCTGGGCAATAAGAGTGAGGCTCCATCTCAAAAAATAAATTAAAAAATGTAAGTCACTCTCACCAATTTTTGGTTTCCAAAATATATCTTTATCCTCCCTTTACATATCAAAATAACATGTTTCCTTTGTCATTTTCTATCACCTCTCCTCTTCTCTGTGATTCATTAATGATCACCAGTAATAAGTATCAAATTATACGTGTAAACAACCTTTAGTACCAGACTGTAATTTGTCTCCATCTGGAGAATGAAATTTGCTTAAAATGACTGGAGGGGCTGGGTGCAGTGGCTCACACCTGTAATCCCAGCACTTTGGGAGGCCAAGGCAGGAAGATTGCTTGAGCCCAGGAGCTTGAGACCAGCCTGGACAACATGGTGAGACTTAATCTACACAAAAAATTTAAAAATTAGCTGGGTGTGGCGGTGTGCGCCTGTGGTCCCAGCTACTTGGGAGGCTGAGGTGGGAGGATGGCTTGAGCTTGGGAGGATGAGTCTGCAGTGAATCATGTTTGTGCCACTGTACTCCAGCCTGGGCAACAGAGCAAGACTCTGTCTCAAAACAACAAACAAAAACAAAAAAACTCAAAAAAAAAAAAGAAAAAAAACGACCGGAAGATTTCTGACTAACTCCACACAGCGGCGTTTCCATTCCCTCCTTTATGGCTAGATGTTTCCGGTATGAAGATCATTGTCTCTGAAAAGGAAGTCATAGACAGAAGAAAAAAGGAGCCGTTCTGATTTCCCCACCCTCGGGGAACAATATTCAATCTGCTGCAAACAATGAGTATCATATCCCTTTCTTGTTTTTGTTTAAAACATGGCTATCAAAAAACATTGGAGGTTCTTGTATTCCTTAGCTTTTTTCCTACAATCTTCTTACAACTTCACAGCCATTGTTTTGCACACATTTTTCTTACACACACTTTATTTTTCCACCTACCCTTTCTGACTCTGATATCATGCAGTCATGCTAATTTGAAAGATGCTTTCCTATTTTTTCATTTGCATTTATATCATCAGAATTTCCTTAAAAAATTTTTCCACTTGGTGGAGGCTTAAATAGACACACGTTTTCCAAATAGATAAGAAGGAGGTTTTTAAAATGATAACCATGATATAGTTAACTTTTAAAAAAAATTATTACCTCAAAGACTAAAGACTCTAAAGTGCCTTATAAAAGAGCTAGTGCACGTTTTTGTTATGGTGAAAGTCATGTGAATATTTGCATTGCATGTGATCATACTCAAAAACTCTATAAGGGTCATCTAGAGACTAGATACTGATGCATACCCCCTGGGGCTGATTTAGGCACCATGAAATAGTTGATAACACCTGCACAGAACCTCTGTACCAAATGGTAGCCAACAGTTACTTTAATCATAAGCCTGATAATGTACTACTTCATGGCAAATAGACCTTAATAATTCTACTCCTCTCTTGCTGCCAACCCTGTACTGAACAGTGAGAATACATTGTGTGCATGCCACCCAGGCCCTCTATTTTCATCCTGCCAGCTACTGGGAGTTTTGTCTACTGATGGCCCCCACTGGATCCTTCCCACGCAGGTGTCCTCTGTGTAAGGAACTGTCTCTTCCAAGGTGACACCTTGTATTGGTGTCACACTGCTATAAAGAATGACCTGAGACTGGGTAATTTATAAAGAAAAGAGGTTTAATTGACTCACAGTTCCACCTGACGGGGGAGGCCTCAGGAAACTTACGGTCATGGCGGAAGGCAAAGGGAAAGCCGGCGTGTCTTCTAACAGGGCAGCAGAAGACAGAGAGCAAAGGGGGAAGTGCCCACACTTTTAAACCATCAGGTCTCATGAGAACTCAGTCATGAGAACAGAACACGAGAACAGCAAGGGGGAAATCCAACCCCGTGATCAATCACATCCCACCAGGCCCCTCCCCTGATACATGGGGATGACAGTTTGACAAGAGATTTGGGTGGGGACACAGAGCCAAACCACCTCACAGCTCCTGAGAGGCAGCCACGTCATTACCGACTGATGCCTAGCCCCTTACCTGGGGTGGAACACAACTGGGGAGGGCCATGCTAGCCTCAAGCCCCCTATGGAACTGGCTGAGTCCTCTGCTGCAACTGCATTAGGATCTATCTGTCTTCTCCCGCTACTTAGTCCTGTTTCCCTCATGGGCATTGTTCCTGAGAGCACTTCCTAATAAGTGTCCTATATACAAATCTGTATCCCAGAGTGTGTTGCCCAGGAAATTCAATTTACAACAGTTCATAATACAAAAGAAATTGTATAGTATGTAGTTTAATTGACCTGTGCTTCTAACAGGCATGCAAAAAAATTGTGTACATAAATTGCCCAATTAACTAGCCCTGAATGAGTGTGATCTTAGAATTAAAAGGATGCATACAAATTAGAACAGATCTTAAACTTAATTTTTTTTTAAGACTGGTCTTGCTCTGTTGTTCAGGCTAGAGTGCAATGGCGCAATCACAGTTCACTGCTGCCTCAACCTCCTGGGATCAAGGGATCCTCCTGCCTCAGCCTCCCCACTAGCTGGGACTACAGGAGTGTGCCACCATGCCCTTCTAATTAAAAAAAAAAAAAAAAAGGTTGTAGAGATGGGGTTTTACTATGGTATCCAGGCTGGTCTCAAACTCCTGAACTCAAGTCATCGTCCCTCTTTGGCTTCACAAAGTGCTGGGATAATAGGCAGGTGCCACTGTGCCTGGCCTTTAATTTTATTTCCTCTTGATGACAACATTTTCCATGGGTACGCAGCCATCCAAGTAAAAAGGAAACAAGTAGAGAAGAATAAAGATTCTGCAAGTGTTTGCTTTATACAGCCCTTTTCAGAATGCATTATAGACTATACTATAGATTTTATTTATTATAATATAGAATTTATAATTTCATACATAAAGGTAATTTCAATCCTAAATCTGTGTCAATAAAGTAGAACACCTAACAGTGACATTAGGTCACTCTTTCACTTTTAATCAAGAGGACAATCTTTAAGCCAATAGAAACAGTCTTTAATCACGCTAAAAGAGAAAAAAAAACTGAATATTGAAGAGCAAAATAAATTTAAAAATCTTTAGGGAAAAGCTTACATTTGAAAGAGTCAACTGTTCTAAAACATTTATGAAATACCATTTTTGATGTGCAAAATAATGAATTTATTCCCTGGTCCACATTTTTGCCTGAAGCACCACTCCCCACCCCACAAGTAATTAAGAGTTATTTTATGGGACAAGAGTTAGCCAGTCAGATCCAATTACTGTGAATCAGAAAGACAAAATTTATATATCCTTTTCTGTCCTCCCATAATACTGATCTTCTCTTTACCAAATGGTAGCCAACAGCTACTTTAATCATAAGCCTGATAATGTACTACTTCATGGCAAATAGACCTTAATAATTCTACTTCTCTCTTGCTGCCAACCCTGTACTGAACAGTGAGAATACATTGACATTGTCATGGTTCATGACACATTGATTAATCAGGTAATACACATTCTAAACACTTAGTGAAACGGACTGTAAAAAAACTATTTTACTGACTCTGAGGGGTAACAATTTGTCTTCTTCTATTTAATGACGATACTGTGTCTCTGTCTTTACAGTCAATGATACTTAAAATTACCTGGAATGACTGGGTTTCACTGATTCAGCATCACTTAAAAGTCAACTGAATTTTGCTAAAATTTCCAAAAAATAAACAAGAAATACCGAACAATTTTCAGCATGCTAAGAGATAGAGAAGCGAGTGATAGAAAGGATAGAAATTATTGAACAATACGTTCTACATAGGATGATGCACAATGCTAATTTCACTTTGAATACAGCCAACTGGAAAATGATGAAAATCCCGTTCAGTGTAACAGGAAATAAATGTGCATGGGTGCAATTTTTGATAGAATAGTGTTGCCATTCATTTGGCTGCACCGGAGCCAAGGAGACACTCAGGGAGTGCTTGGTAACAAAAAATACGGACCTGATAAATTATGCAGCCAAATTAGCAAGTAATTAGACAGAAACATTGAAACTGCACCAGAAACAGCAGCTATCCCAGAAATTCCAAACATTTGCTAAAACAAATAAGTGGAAGCTTGTGAAATTCACTATATTTACAATTGCTCACTCCTGTTTTCGAAATCCTAATAATTTCCTTGGGGGGGAACTTCTGGAATCCCCCAGAGTTGGTTTCCTTGTCATATGTTTTCGTAGCATCCTATTTTCATTTCCTGCACATAACTTAATATTCCTGGGATTCAGTAATTTATGCTTCCCTCCTCCAACTAGCTCCATGAGTCTAGAAACTTCATGTCTGTTTGGTTCTTTGCATGTCTAGTGCAGTGTGGGCTACATTACAGTTGCTCCAAATATACTTTTTAATAAATTAATAATCTTCTCACACACTAGCAGTTCTCTTTCCAGTCTTTTCTGGGTTGTTACTTGCATTGTCTCTAGATGCTCTTCCTTTCTCTTCCACTACCACTCTGGTGAGAATACAATAGCAGACAGCATCCCTGGAACAACATGACATCTACAGAAAAGGGGCATGCCTCTCCCACCCCTTTGTACTCTGTACACCAAAATAGATCACTTGTTCCAGTGCAGTCAGGCATCCCTGATGGGCCCCAAAATACATAGGCAATAATCTCACAGGAATCTTACATCTCTGTCTGAAATTATCTTCAGAACCACGCAACATATATTTTACTAGGTGCTCTGTAGATAACCAAAGTGATGCAGAAACCACACACGTTCATCCAGTGCCTACCACGTGCCAGTTATTGCAAAATTACCCCACATCAAGGACAGACAGATAGCAAATCTCCCTTGAATCCTTCTGTCCAGCTATGGTCACGCTCACACTTTCTAACATTCCCCCTGCAGCAACATTCTCTCCGTCACCCCACCTGATGCCTTAACTGCCTTACGTTTGACCTTTATAACATTATTTCCAAATTCTTTTTTTTTGAGATGCAGTCTCACCCTGTTGCCCAGGCTGGAGTATAGTGGCACAAGCTCAGCTCACTGCAGCCTCCTCCTCCCAGGTTCAAGCAATTCTTGTGCCTCAGCTTCCTGAGTAGCTGGGATTACAGGAGCACACCACCATGCCCAGCTAAATTTTGTATATTTAGTAGGAATGAGGGTTCAACATTTTGGACAGGCTGCTCTCAAACTCCTGACCTCAGGTGATCCGCCCTCCTTGGCCTCCCAAAGTGCTGGGATTACAGGCGTGAGCCACCGTGCCTGGCCTATTTCCAAGTTCTGTTGTTGCATCCTTTGTCGTTGTAACAGACACCATATTTCAATCCTGCCTGTGCCCCCACACAGTGTGTGAGTGTATGAGCGTGAGTGTATGTGTGTAAGCCTGCCATCTATTAATGTGTTCATTTAAAGATTGTGCTCTGATTGTCAATGATAAAAGAAGACAAACCGTATTTTCATTATACAGGATATTTCGACAGGTCTAATATGAGGTTTCTTCTCACTCCATTTATTCATACCTATTTCATTATCTCCCTGTTTTACTTGCAGCTGTGCCCATCAACCACTAATTATTTTTCCTTTAGGAAGAAATAATACGTAACATCATCAATTTTTTCTTTTGAGACAGAGTCTTACTCTGTCACCCAGGCTGGAGTGCAGTGGCACAATCTCAGCTCCCTGCAACCTCTGCCTCCCAGGTTCAAGCGATTCTCCTGAGTAGCTGGGATTACAGGCACACCTGGCTAATTTTTGTATTTTTTTGGTAGAGACGGGGTTTCCCCATGTTGTCCAGGCTGATCTTAAACTTCTGGCCTCAAGTGATTCTCCCACCTCAGCCTCCCCAAATGCTGGGATTACAGACATGAGCCACCACGCCCAACCACCCATCAATGTTAACTCTAAAAAAATTGCTTCATCTTACCACCAGCTATTTGGGACTCAAAACTGAACTAATAACCTAGGAATATTCTATAAAGTAAAAATGACTTTCAGAAATTACAAACATATATGTATATCATATATACATATATATTTACATATACACACACATCTTTAGTAGCAGGATATGCTTACAAGCACACATATAGTTGTATCCGTTTGGGTTGTCCCAAAAGCCGACCACAAGACAAGGATTGAAATGTAAGTAGGTTGACTGGGCATGGTGGCTCACACCTGTAACCCCAGCACTTTGGGACGCCAAGGGGGGTGGTTCACCTGAGATCAGGAGTTGGTGAAACCCTGTCTCTACTAAAAATACAAAAATTAGCTGGCATGGTGGTGCGCCTGTAATCCCAGCTACTCGGGAGGCTGAGGTGGGAGAAATGCTTGAACCTGGGAGGCGGAGGCTGCAGTGGGCCGAGATCGTGCCCCTGCACTCCAGCCTAGGCAGCAGGGCAAGACCCTGTCTCAAAAAAAGAAAGAAAGAAAGAGAGAGGAAGGAAGGAAGGAAGGAAGGAAGGAAGGAAGGAAGGAAGGAAGGAAGGAAGGAAGGAAGGAAGGAAGGAAGGAAGGAAGGAGAAAGAAAAGAAAGTAGGTTGTTTAGGAGATAATCGCAGGTAAAATGGGAGGGGAGCAGGAGGGTGAGATACGGTGGTATAAGGCCTAAAATTAAGATCCGATATTATGCATGCCTTGACATCTGGGAAAACCTGTGAGGGCCTCAAATACAAGTTCCCATCCCCACTCTTTTTCCACAGATAAGGTACCCTAGTCAAGCCATCCTCCTTATCACAGGAACCAGTCACAGTTCCTGCTTATCTCTGAGTAGTGGGGTTCAGTTGCCTGCCACCCTGTGGCATTATTCAAACAAGACAGTCACATCCTCCCACAGGCACTAGGGGAAGCTCCATCCTGCTGATACTACAAAACCAGCCTCCCACAGCCCCTGCTTCTTCACTCTGTTCCCAAGTACTGGTGACCCTGTGTGGTACACGATGTCCTCTTCTGCCCTGCAGTGAGCATATGGGACTAATACATTGCCATCGAAATCCTTATCCAGTGTTGGGTGTCATGTGTCTGGGCATCCCCATAATCCTGGGGTCATGGGGTGAGAATCCCCCTTTACCAATGGGGTGACCAGGAGGCAATTAAAACAGATACATAAGAAAATGCATGTCATAAAATGCATGCTGTCAAGCAAGTTTTTACATGGTTAACTGAGAAACTGCAGCAAAAAAAAAAAAAAAAAAAAGGTCTGGAGAGTTCTGGGAGCCAGTGGAGAACCAGCTTCAGAGATACCCAAGTGGGAAAAACAGCTGGCGTTTTTAAAAGCCAACACTTGTCAGTCATTGATTGAAGTCTGCTTCCAGGGACATTAATTCTCCCACATCTCAAGGAAAGTGATTCAGCCAGCCAGAGAAAGCCCTCAAGCAAAGAAATGTTCAGGCTGGCAAGTGGAAGTTGACCTGCAAGCACTTTCATTGTAAGACCTGAGGGGCTATGAGCTGAGCCTGGCTGCTACAGTGTGAGAGAGTGGTGGTCTTTTAGATCAAAATCCTGCCCCTTCTTGATATTTTCCATAAAATTCATGGATCTACCAGCAGAAAGACTTCATCTTTTGGTACAGAAAAAGTTCTATGCATGGTGCCTGGCACAGTGACTCATGCCTCTAATCCCAGGACTTTGGGAGGCCAAGGTGGGCGGATCACTTGAGGCCAGGAGTTCAAGACCAGCCTGGCCAACATAGTGAAACCCTGTCTCTCCTAAAAATACCAAAATTATCCAGGCATGGTGGTATGCACCTGTAGTCCCAGCTACTTGGGAGGTTGAGACAGGAGTATAGCTTGAACCCGGAGGCAGAGGTTGCAATGAACTGAGATCGTGCCACTGCCCTCCAGCCTGGGCGACAGAGCAAGACTGTGTCTCAAAAAAAAAAAAACACAAAAAAAAGTTATATGCATGAAAGGGGGAAAGGGGGATAAAGAAAAAACAGGGAAAAATGTTAAATGCCACGGTCTGATGATAAAAGATACTTCTAATTCCTCTCTAACCTTCAGCACTGAGGAATGAGAGTTCTCAGACGTTAGCATATATCAAAGTCATTAGGAGGGACTGGATTTCAACTGGAGGGTCTCTCATTAAGTCTTCTGGGGTGAGATCTGAGAATCTGTATTTCTAACAAGTTCCCTGGTGCTGCCAATGCTGCTGGTCTGGGGACCACACTTGGCGCTAGGCCAAGGTTCTACAACCAAAGGTTTTCAAACGTAGAGCGAAGGAGACCTGATGGAGCTGGGATGGGGATATGATAGAGTCAGAATGATTCCGGAAGAGGTCTCTTCAAAGTCCGCTGCACCATCACAGCATGAGCCGAAGCCATAGAACAATCAGCAGCTTTGTCTTTGCTGCCTCGCAGTTAGAGAGGAGAAGGTGGTGGGATTTCCATCTATAGATCAAGATCAAGGAGACAGTCAAGTGAAAACAAGAACTTGAGGATGGCAGCTGAATGTGAATTCAGCCAAAGTCCTGATATACATGGACATTCTTCTCCAGGGACAGGATGACAAGGGGTTTCCAAAAAAGACAGTATTGAGAACTGAAGTCACTCAGTCTCGCAGAGGCAATCATTGGACACTTGTCTATTGATAAGGGGATGCCTTGCACGTCATCCTTTATTCCTGAAGGAGCAGGAGCAATGGCCTATCGGAAATCTCCAGGTATCTTGGATTTATGGAAACACACTTGCTGATGAAAAGAGGACAGCCCTGACTAGCACTTTCTCTTTTTGCCTCTGAGTTCGAGTAGGCAAGAAGTACACGAGTCCTTCTGTTTGTATGAAGAAAAAGAAACAAGATCGTCGTGTTTATTGTCAGAGCATTTTGAGACATTGTTTTGACTTCATTTTAAGCCCTATTAACTTCTAGTATTATCCCTAGCAGATTTCCTCACTAAAGTGAGTGACCAAATCTCCCTCAATTTCTTTAAATGCTATCACATAAAACTTGAACACGTATTCCATAGGTTGCTGTGATGATAAGCAGATAATATGTGCGAAGCACCCAGCTGGTTGTGTCCTGGTGCAGCCGCCATCGGCCCTTCCCCTCCCCTCCCCACACTCTGTCCTCCTCCTTAGTTGTCTTGCTGATGGCTTCCTGTCTGTAGAGTACATTACAAACCCTAATACTTTCATTCATTCACTGATGTAGCAAATGCTTATTTTTATTTGATATATGACCCTCCATAAATCCTGGAGATACAAAACTGATGGGTAGTTCCTGCTGTTGCATTGTTCTCAATCTACCTAAGAAGTGGGTAAATAGAGTCAGTTGACACTGGCGTGATACTGACTTATGTGGAGAAACACACAGGGAGAAAGTTAGAGACAGGAGAGGCCATTGGAAGGGCTTCCCAAGGAAAGGAGCCACTGAGCTGTGTCTCCAGGGAGGAGCTAAGCAACCAGCTAGGTAGAGGAGGAGGCGGCCAAGCAGAAGGAACAGCAAGTAAAAGTGTGCAGAGGCCAGAGAGAAGAAGGTGTCTGAATTGATAGAAAAGGGGACAGGAAGGTGAAGAGCAGCACCAAGAAGCAGAGGACAGCCACAGAGCTGGCATCATGGGAGTCCAAGGAGAAAACCAGTGTGACGTGGAAGGCGTGGTCAAATTCGAGGAAGCAAGTAATACAAGGATAGACCTGTTGGCTACGATGCCAACCATCTCAGCAGAAAGCCTGCTGGGAGAACAGTAGGTGGGGCAGAAGTCAGTCCGTGATAACCTGAGAAATGAATGGGGGTTGAACGCTGTCAACATGTTATATGGCTTTTGTGGCCTGAGCTGCACCGCCACACCCCCTTCCTGTTGTGTGGGGGGATTCATGATGATATTAGTAGCACATACGGTAAGTGCGATCTGGGGTTTCATTTAACATCTTGTGTTTTATTCGGTTGTGCCCCCTCCTCCTGTTGGTTTATATCTAGTATTAGTAGATAGATCTCTTTAAAACTTGGCTTCGTATTTTGGACTACATCAATTACCCTTAGAATTTATGATCACTTATTCATTTATACTGCCAGTTTTTCACTTTAGGGATATAATAGATCATCACCACGACTAACCCCACCACCAACACCCCCACATACTCCTCAGTACTTTTTCTACCTTTTATTTCTATTTTTCTTTTCTGTTTTCGAGGCAAGGTGTCACTCTGTTGCCCAGGCTGGAGTGCAGTGGCATGAAATCAGCTTTTCTTTTACTTGCTGTTCCTTCTGCTTGGCCGCCTCTTCCTCTACCTGGATAGTTGCTTAGCTCTTCCCTGGAGACACAGCTCAGCGGCTTCTTTCCTCGAGCCCTTCCAACTGCCTCTCCTCCCTCTCACTTTCTCCCTGTGTGTTTTTCCCTGTGTGCCCATGAAATCTGCAACCTCCACCTCCCGGGCTCAGGTGATCCTGTCACCTCACCCTCCTGAGAATAGCTGGGACTACAGATGCGTGCCACCATGCTCAGCTAATTCTTGCATCTTGTGTAGAGACGGGGTCTCACTATGTGCTCAGGCTCGTCTTGAACTCCTAGGCTCAAGTGATCTGAACACCTCAGACTCCCAGAGTGCCAGGATTACAGGCATGAGCCACCATGCCTGGCCTTACTTTTTCAACTTCTATTTGTACTTCACATTTTACCATTTGGCGCTTCATTTAGCATCTGGTACCTTTTTTCTATAGCATCCCTTCTCTTCCAAATATTTATATTCTTTGTTAAAATTTTTTTATTTCAATAGTTTTTGGGGTACAAGTGTTTTTTTGTTACATGGATGAATTGTGCGTGGTGAATTCTGAGATTTTAGTGCGCCCATCACCCGAGTAGTGTACATTGTACCTATGTGTAGTTTTTTTATCTCTAGCGCTCCTCCAGTCTTCCCCCTTCTGAGTCTCTAAAGACCATTATATCCACTCTGTATGCCTCTGCATACTCATAGCTTAGCTCCCATTTATAAGTGAGGATATACAGTTTTTGGTTTTCTACTCCTGTGTTACTTCACTAAGAATAATGGCCTCCAGCTCCATCCAAGTTGCTCCAAAAGACATTATTTTGTTCCTTCTTATGGCTGAGTAGTTTTCCATGGTGTATACACACCACATTTTCTTTATCGATTCATTGGATGGGCACTTACGTTAGTTCCACATCTTTGCAATTGTGAATTGTGCTACTATAAACATACGTGTGCTTGTGTATTTTTCATATAGACTTCTTTTCCTTTGGCTAGATACCTGATAGTGGGATTGCTGGATTGAATGGTAGATCCACTTTTAGTGGAATCTTCATGCTGTTTTCCATAAAAGCTGTACTAATTTGCATTCCCACCAGCAGTGTCTAAGTATTCCCTTTTCCCCACATCCTCGCCAACATCTGTTGTTTTTGACTTTTTAATAATGGTTGTTTTTTGCCAGTGTAAGGTGGTATCTCACTGTGGTTTTAACTTGCATCTCTCTGATGATTAGTGGTGTCAAGCAGTTTTTCCTATGTTTGTTGGCCATTTGTATGTCTTGAGAATTGTCTATTCACATCCTTTGCTCACTTTTTGATGGGATTATTTTTCTCTTGCTGATTTGTTTGAGTTCCTTGTAGATTCTGGATTCTAGCCCTTTGACAGATGCATAGTTTGCAAATATTTTCTCCCATTCTGTGGGTTGTCTATTTACTCTGCTGATTATTCCTTTTACATTCTTATTAAGGTTACATGAAAGACTTGCTCAGTGTGATCAGGGGCTCCCTCTTGTGGCAGACAGTGGCCCAAAGCCATTCCCAAACCCCTTTCCTTTGCCTGCCTTCAATACACAGGCTCCTAAGCGAGACATTTATCTTTCTAGACTTCCAGAAGCCAAGGCTGAGCATGTAACACTTATGGCTAAAAAGATTTAGGCAGAAATCTTTGAGTAGGGATTTCCTTTTCAACTACAAAGGCAAAGCCTCATTAGGAAAAAGCCCTTTGCTCTCCTCCTTTTCTTTCCTTCTCAACTGTGAAGCAGACTGCCCCAAGGGCTGCCACCTTTGGCCGACATGAGGATGAGAATCAGCCGCTGAGGACGGCTGGAAGGCACCCGAGGATCAGGTAGCTCCCACCCTGAGATGGAGGGTAAGGGAAAGAAAGTCAGGGCAGGTCTTTTGAACCACATTTGTAACATTTATATAAAAGATATTTCTTCACAGTGCTGTTTTAAAGGTATTTTAAGCACATCATTTCAAAGTGTGACCGAAATAATGATATACCGATTCGAAAGCAGTTATTTTAGTGAATAAAAGTTTCGTTTTAAAGGGGGGGGGGGAAGGGTGTGAGTGTAATATAGATTTATTTGGATTTCTGAAAAATATAGCCCAACCAGGCTATGGTAGAAAAAGCATTAACTGTTAGAACAACAACGCAGAGCCCGCTGCAAAAACAAGGGAAGAATTCAGAAAGCCAGCATGAGATCCTCTCTGTCCTAAAAACAACCCTGCAGGAAGGCGTCCTGGGTTCAAGTCCCAAGTTGTACACCTACTAGCTGTGTGACCTTAGGCAAATCACTGCAGTTTCTCTGTGCCTCATGGTCTTCTTTTGGGGGGGGGGTGGAAGGAATTTGCCCAACAAATAGTCAGTTTCTACTATTTGCCATCAGTATTCCAGGCACAACTGTAAATGAAACAGACAAACATCTTTGTCCACATGGAGCTCGCTGCCTAGTGGGAGGAGATAGATAAGAACAAGTACTGTGAAATATATGTGGTGTCATATGATGAAAAGTGATACAGGAAAAAATAGGGCAAAGAAAGAGGAAACAGTGAGTAGGTTTAAGAGTGGAGTCTGAAAGGAGAGACAGAAAACCGGAAGCCGGAAGCGCAAAACCGGAAGCCAGAAGCCGAAAACCGGAAGCAGGAAGTAGACTAAGTGGGTATCTGGGGGATGCTCATGAAAGAGCCTTGGTCCAGGCAGAGAACACTGTTGGAGACAAGGTGCCAGAGCATACCATGTTCTAGAAATAGCTGGAAGTTCCATGCAGCGGGAACACAGTGAGCAAGGAGAATTGAAAGAGATGAAGTCAGAGAAGCAGTGGGGACCAGATTTTTTAATGACTCACCAGCCTGGGAAAGGACTTCGGCCTTCGCTGAGTGAACCGAGGAGTCACTGGAGGAGAGCGACAGGACGGAGTATGTATTTAAAAGGACCACTCAGCGTGCTGTTTTGAGAATAGATTCTGGAAGAGGACACTAGTTCTGAGGCAATTACAACAATCCGAGCAGACAAGAGGAGAAGGTCCTTTCCACCCCACAGATTTGCTGTGATGTAATGTATATGAATGTGAATTTCAAGAGACTGCCTGCGTTTATGATACATTATTATTGCCAGTTTATGACCTTTATGCTAAAAACATGCTAGCAGGAAAAAATACAGCCAACAAATGCAGTTGCATATGAGCTCACAGACGATGATAAACACTTTTCAGCTTTACAAAGAGTTGACGCCACATTGGTGTCTGATTTAGATCCTACTTAATGGCTCAAGGAAACAGATGAGTGAGACCTGTTAAAGCAAACTAAATATGGCCTGAGGACTCTGTACTTCTATATTAGGGTCCTTGTGGAAGAACTGTAACCTAGCTTAATAGTCAGACAAGATTGAAGAGCTAACTTAGAAGTATGTGCCTGTAACAACAGCTGAGTCTTGGCCAATTCCAGCAGCCGTACTTCAACCACTCATAGACTGCTAAGTGTTCAAACTGTGTTCAAATAAGACAGACACTAACTTGTAACCACCCCAGTTTTTCTGTACCTCAATGTCAACTTCTATGTGTCACTTCCTTGGTTTTTGTTGTTGTTGTTTGTTTTTTGTTTTGTTTTTGTATATAAATTTGCTCTGACAATGAGGCATCTCTGGAGTCTCTCTGAATCTGCTGTGATTCTGGGGGCTGCCCGATTCATGAATTGTTTGTTGCTCAATTAAACTCCTTTAATTTAATTTGGCTGAAGTTTCTCTAATAACAGACCAATGACAGGTCACATCCCAACTTCTCTGGCTTCTTTATGTGACTCAGGAAACTAATGAACATTTTAAATCTGGGGGAAAAAAATAACCTGTACCTTTCCTCAACAGGGCAATAACACATTTTTATATCAGCTTGTTAAACACACGTGACACATCTATATCAAGTTGCTACTCACACACACACCCTTGCTTAAATAATTGTTAAACACCTGTGGTCCAAAAAAATAATCACAGGGCATCACTAATTCATTTGCCAGATTAAAGATCTAAGATACAGCTTTAATATCCAACCATTGGTAATCAAGGAAATTCCAATTAAAACAGAGATACCATTTTTGCCCATCAAACTAACAAAAATATAAACATAATAATACTTAATGTTTATGATAGACCCCCAACTGATCAGAAACAGATGCTGGGCCCATGGTAGGCACTTCGCCTGTGCAGACACCCGCTCAACCAGGTATCCACCTCTGGAGTCCCTGGAAGGAGGGCCAGGGGCTGGGGGCAGAGCACCCGGGACTTGGGGCTGCAGCCCTCTCGGCACTTTAATAACTGGTATGGCCATCCTGGCTGAATATCAGCTCTGCCTCACTGCAGCCCCAGTCATCTCTCCAAATTACAGACTTCATCAGGTCATCCACCTGAAAAGCCTTCAATAAAGTCCCAAAACCTGTGAGATAATGCCTGAATTATTTAGCAAGGAGTGCCCCTTTGTTTTGTAGCCCCACTATCTACTTTTCCAGCCTTACATTCACCTGTCTTCAACGCATATCCTGGGACCCAGCCATCCCGAGAGATTTTTCTGCTTCACAAACCCATCTTGTTCTTATATCCTTAAGCCTTTAGATGTGGTGCCAAGGTCTTTTATCCTTCTTACCTGCTCAAGGAATTTCTACTTATCCTTCAAGACTCAAAACAGGCACTTGTACCTGTTTAGCCTCCCCTGGTTTCTCCCCCCTGGGCTACCCCCTCTTCATGCCTAGACATATTTCAAGGACAGCATTTATGCAGAATGGTCATGACACATGCTGCTTCCCACCCTCTAGATGAGGGACTCCTTGGGAGCAGGGACATATGCTTTCTTGGGACGGTGTCCACAGATTCTGAAACTCCGGCTGACCAGAGCAGAGTCTCAGAAAATCTTCAAAGATTCGACAACTGATGTGCTTTGCCACAAACACTACAGAGCTGGACCTAGCACCTGCCTTCCTAAGGAAAGAAGGATGTTTTTACCCAATCAAATTAGGTACCACCTGCATATCCACCCTGTTGGTACCCAGGCTCTCAGATAAGAGCACAGGTTTCCTGCAGCATAAATATCCACTGAACGGATGAATGAAGCCATTAATAACCTTTTGACTGTGTGCTGGAGTCAGTACTGTGCTGAGAAGAATATTTTCAAAAGAAAAGAAAATCATCTTTTTGAGTGAGTCGGGATAGAATCTTTGGATATAAAGTCATTCTTTTCTTAGGGGACTTGCTCTTAATGAAACTCAAGGTGAATGAGGTGGATGTGCTTATTCCTCGGACCTTCCTGAAAGTACAGTACAATCCCACAAATATAGCCTGAACCTGTGTCTGTAGGTGTTGGGAGGACACACACACACACACACACACACGGGAAAGGGAAACTGAGTTGGTTAACTGCAACTTGGGTAAAGTAAATAATGAGGCCTCAGTGCACGTTCACTGCCATGGTTTATAGTTTCTCTTGTGCCACGAGAGGGCAACTTTCTGGAGGTGGCCACCAGAACACCAGCTTCCACCTTTAAGGCTGGGCACAGACTCTCCGACCCACCCACACAGACTGGGGCAGCTCCAAGCTCCCAGATTCAGCAAGGACTCCCATGCTGAGAAAGCTCTCCAGGTTATTTTCAAAAATGGCCTGGGGCCTGAGTTACACCAGGGGGATGCCGGCCCCTGGAAAGCCCCCTGAAGCTGACCTCTCCATGCCTGGCTTATTCTGCATTCCTTGCTGCTGCTGCTTATGTGAATTCATTAAGTTTGACTTTATAATCTGAAGAGATTCAAAGATCTGAGCTGGTCTCTTTCCTCTCAGTATGGTATGTGGCGTCTAGGCCAAATTCTATCACCTCCAGGTCTCCCCAAGGCCCTCTGTCTCCAAAAGCCTATCACATGTGCTCACCTCCTTCTTCCAAATCCCCTAAATGTCCAGAAAGCTCGATCTCCATTTCCTATGAGACACACTGCAACTTATCTCTGTTTCACCATCTGGAGCCTAATTCCCATGAGGGCAAAGACCATGAGGAGCACAGGCTTCAGCTTTGTGGCCTGGGACAAGTTGCTGGCCTCTCTGTGTCGTGGCTTCTCCTTTGGTGAAATGAGAATATTACCAGTTCTACATAATAACGTTGTGGTGAGAATTAAATGAAATCATACAAAGCTGCTGAAACCTGGCACTTAGTATCAGTTGAATAATTGCTAAACTTCCTTGGTTCTATTGAGCTTGACATAATGTCTTTGTGTAAGCCCCACACATCACAGGGACTCCCATTTGGGTGACTTTCTCTATCTTAAACAAACAGCATTTCAGCCCTGACTTGAACTGCTTATAAAATGGAGGGCAATGCAAGAAATCTGAATATTAACAGAAAATTTTGCCCATTCTGTCTGTGTCTCACCTCAAGATATTTTTGATAACAATGTGGATTGCCTAACGAGACTTCTTAAAAGTTGGTGCTCTTCAAAAATTGTTACATCCTCTCATATCATATCCAACAACAAAACTTTACTTCTGTGAAAGCTGATTATGTGAATTGGGTGATTCTTGCCATACCCAAATAAAACAAAGTCTGGGGACCAGCGGGGGGAAAGCACTCTGCACATAGCACCTGCTTCAAAAATTACCCACAAACCCAGCTACCAAAACAATGTGCTGTAACCCTAAGATGACTTTTACTTAGCAGCTGCTGGAATCACCTGCTGCAACTCTAACACTAGTTTTACTTACCACCGTCACTCACCAGTCAGAGCTTGCCAGCTCCCAAAACCTTCTATAGTGCCAATGAGCTTTCTTTCTAAACAATACATAACACTTCTCTTACTGATAAAACTCCAATATGGTTTGGCTGTGTCCCCAACCGCATCTCATCTTTAATTCCCGCGTGTTGTGGGAGGGTCCCGGGGGGAGGTAATTGAATTAATAGCAGGTCTTTCATATGCTATTCTCATGATAGTGAATACGTCTCACGAGATCTGATGGTTTTATAAAGGGCAGTTTTCCTGCACAAGCCCTCTTCCCTTGTCTGCCACCCTGTGAGATATGCCTTTTACCTTCCACCACGATTGTGAGGCCTTTCCAGCCACGTGGAACTGTGAGTACATTAAACCTCTTTCTTTTGTAAATTGCCCAGTCTCAGGTATGTCTTTATTAGCAGCATGAAAACTAATACAAACTCCCAACCTTCTCTTTGTCCTTCAGGCATGCCCAAGACCACTCCATCTGTGTGTATACCCCAAATTGCAATTCTGTGATTCCCAAATAAAACATTTCACTTAGGCCGGGCGCGGTGGCTCACTCCTGTAATCCCAGCACTTTGGGAGGCCGAGGCGGGCGGATCACTAGGTCAGGAGATCGAGACCATCCTGGTGAACACAGTGAAACCCCATCTCTCCTAAAAATACAAAAAAGTTAGCCGGGCGTTGTGGTGGGTGCCTGTAGTCCCAGCTACTCAGGAGGCTGAGGCAGGAGAATGGCGTGAACGCAGGAGGCAGAGGTTGCGGTGTGTGGACATCGCTCCACTGCACTCCAGCCTTGGCGACAAAGCAAGGCTCCGTCTCAAAAAATATATAATAATAAATAAATAACCATTTCACTTACAGATTCATCTCTCTCTCTCTCTCTCTCTCTCTCATACGTATTTCATATATATTTGAGGGAGGGTCTCTCTCTGTTGCCTCAGGCTGGAGTGCAGTGGCACAGTCACAGCTCACTGCAGCCTTGAACTCCTGGACTCAAGCAATTCTTCTGCCTCAACCTCCCGAGTAGTTGGGACTACACATGTGCCATCACACTCAGCTAATTTTATTTTATTTTTTAATTTTTAGTTTGTAGAGACATGGTCTCACTATGTTACCCAGGCTGGTCATGAACACTTGGCCTCAAATCCTCTTGGCTTGGCCTCCCAAAGTAGTGGGATTACAGGTGTGAGCCACCATGCCTGGACCATCTCTATATTTCACTTTGATTTCAGCATACTTGGTGTCAGAAGTGGAGTCTGAAGCAGACTCACCTTGGAGAGATCAACAACAGGACCCGGAACTATGGCTTGTGGTACTCACATTCAGGCCCCTTGGACCTTTCTTTTCTTTTATTTTATTTTCTTCTTTCTTTCTTTCTTTTCTTTCTTCTTTCTTTCTCTCTTTCTTTCTTTCTCTCTCTCTCTTTCTTTCTTTCTTTCTTTCCTTCTCTTTCTTTTCTTTCTTTCTTTCTCTCTTTCGGTCTTTCTCCTTTCCTTCCCTTCCTTCCTTCCCCTCCCTTCCTTCTCTTCCTTCCCTTCATTCCTTTCCCTCCCTTCCCTGCCTTCCCTCCCTTTCTTTCTTTCTCTCTTCCTTTCTTCCTTTCTCTCTTCTGTCACCCAGGCTTGAGTGCAGTGGCCCAACCTCAGCTCACTGCAATCTCTGTCCCCCGTGTTCAAGCGATTCTTCTGCCTCAGCCTCCTGAGCAGCTGGGCACCACCATACCCGGCTGATTTTTTGTATTTTTAGTAGAGATGGGGTTTCACCATATTGGCCAGGCTGGTCTCGAACTCCTGACCTTGTGATTCACCCACCTCGGCCTCCCAAAGTGCTGGGAATACAGATGTGAGCCACCATGCCTGGCCATGCCCCCCTGTTTCTGTAGGTTGCCTCTTTTCCCGCCTGGTGAGTCTCTCTTGGATTAAACTCTCTTATTTTGTTTTATTTTATTTTATTTTATTTTATTATTTTACTGAGCTTGATTTTATTTGGGAATTGGTTATGAGAGGTCTTTCCCCCTCTGGTTATGAGATCTCCTGTTTAGAAAGGGGTTTTTTTCCCCTCCTGGTTACAGAGACTTTTCCCCACTGGAGAAGAGTTATCCTCTTTCTTGATAAGTATGTACTTTATACTCCACTTCATTTGCATACCTTGAGTTTAATTTGGCTTTTGTGTATTTGGCATTAAACTGAATCACCTAGATAAATTTATTTACAAATGGGCTCTCAAAATTCAAAGGCATGCCAGTATAGCTCCTGCTCTGGGGCCCCAGCTGGTAACATATACAAACATTATGGAGATCATTCAAAGAGTCTGTTTTTCTGAAAACTAAACTAAAAAAAAAAAATCACACCTATAAAATCATACAGTCCAAATAGGACACATATCTCAATTGGTATCTCAAGGCTCCAAAACACATTCAGGACTCACAGACTGCCTCTGAGCTAGCTGAGCCTTTCCAGTCCAAAGCCTTACCCTTCCCTTCCTACACCTCCTCCTCTTTATCTTTCTCTAAGCTAAGCTCTCTTTCTCCAAAACTCCTCAGCTATTCTGTCTTACTGACTATTTAAGTAAAGACACTTGGAAACCAGAAGATAACAAAGAAAATCATTTTGACCTTTGTGGTACTTATTAAAAGCAAAAGATGAAATTCCCATGTAAAAGACACTTCCTCTGTACTAAAAGGAAAGGCAAACTCTTATCTTTGAGGAAAAGGGATTGAGACCAAGAGAATACTGCACAGGCCTTGTTAGAATAACTCTTACCTTTTGAGTCTCTTCACATAATTCAGTCATATTTTCAGAGTTAACAATTCTTTATTCAATGCAGTGTGTTGGTCACTGACTCAAACTGCCTTACCCTAAAGGTGCTTCACAGCCTCCATAAGATGACATATTATGGCAAATACAAAAGACAAACCACCTTCCAAACTACAACTTTTTACAGTTTTACAGTTTCTACTTAATTTCAAGTTGAAAATGCTATCTTCTTCATTTAAAATGATAATTTCATTTCTTGAGGAAGAATTTTCCTCTTCCAGCTTTTCAGATTCATATCTCAAGTTTTAGGTATTCAGCTTTTTATACATCTCACTACATATGATTTACAGGTCATGCATTATTACGTTCTGGGCTTCTTCCTCCTGTCTCTTCGGGGTTTTTTTTGTTTTGTTTTTTGTTTTTGGAGGTGGGGATGGAGCCTGTCTGTGTTGCCCAGACTGGAGTGCAGTGATGCAATCTCGACTCACTGCAACCTCCGCTTCCTGTGTTCAAGTGTTTCTTGTGCCTCAGCCTCCTGAGTACCTGGAATTAGAGGCACCCACCAACACACCCTGCTAATTTTTGTACTTTTAGTGGAGACAGGGTTTTGCCATGTTGGCCAGGCTGGTCTCAAACTCCTGACCTCAGGTGATCCACCCTCTTCGGCCTCAGCAAACTGCTGGGATTACAGGTGTGAGCCACCATGCCCAGCCTATGTTTAACTTTTTATGAAACTGCCAAACTCTTTTCCAAAGTAGTTGCACTTGGACCTCCATGAATGTCTGATTTAGTGCCAGCAATCTCTAAGCCTCATCTCCCCGCTGTGTCTGTCGCCTCCTGCACAATCCTAACAAGGCTCACTTTACCCCCACTACCCATGTGTCGATTTAGCGACTCCCAGGCCAACTGCACGTGAAGAAGAGGAATCACTACCAGGCATGCTGAGGTTATCTCCCAGGAGGAAATGGCTCATTAGAAATCATTAGAGCAATAAAATATCCATGCAGCTATTCCTGCAAAGTGCATGAACATAAATGGAGATATTTTCAATTGTACAACAAAGATTCAACACTCCCTTGAACTATGTGGATCTTCCAACAAGGAAAGGAAGATCTCAAATAAACTCCCAGTGCCAACAATCTTAAACCGGATGCCGGCTCTGGCTTCACTCCATTACAGCAGTTTGAATGGGGGATAACTATGGGATTCAGGATGACAATGCCCAGGGCTTTCGTAACTATAAGCAATAGGAAATTACTCCACAACTCCTGGAGGCAAAGGGATACTGATTTTTAATCACTTTTTTAATAGTTTATCAACTCAATAGTTTCTCAAATGTAATTTGTTTTTTGTTTTGTTTTATTGTTTTTTTGGTTTTTTGTTTTTTTTTTGAGACTGATTCTTGCTCTGTCATCTAGGCTGGAGTGCAGTGGTGTGATCTCAGCTCACTTTCACCATGTTGGCCAGGCAGGTCTCAAACTCCTGACCTCAAGTGATCCACCTGCCCCGGCCTCCCAGAGTGCTGGGATTACAGGTGTGAGCCACCATGCCAGGCCTCAAATGTAATTTGTAATAGTTTCTCAAATGTAAAACTTTGCCTCAAGGTCTTAGGGCTATCCATAGATTCATAAGGAGTAAACAAAACTCCTGTGCACTGCACCGGCTATTCAATCTCCCTGTTCTAAAACTTCTTATCCTCCTCTAACCCTAACCCAGAACTTCCTCCCTAAGTGAGTAATAAACCTTTCTGTGATCCCACTAAAGAACCACTGTCAGGAGCTTTGGCAGTAGAAGCTAACCTTGGGAGGAAGCCTTCTCCATGTCACGGTGGCATTGCTACAAAAGCCATTATAAAAGGCATGGAGTCGTATCTTATTGTGGTTTTGGTTTGCATTTCCCTAATGATTACTGATGTTGAACATTTTGTCACATGCTTATTAGCCATCTATCATCTTTGCTGAAGATAGGTCTTCAGATCTGCCCCTTTTTAAACTGGGTTTGTCTTCTTGTTAATTGAGTTGCAAGAGTGCCTCACATATTCTGGATACAAGTCTTTTATTGAATGTATGATATACCAATATCTTCTCTCAGTCAATGGCTTATCTTTTTATATTCTTAATGGTGTCTGTTGAAGCACAAACTATTTTTTTAATTTAGGAAAAATATAATTTATCAAATTTTTCTTTTATTGATTATGTTTTTGGTGCCACATCTAAGAACTCTGCCTGATCCAAGGTTCTAAAATTTTTCTTGTATGTTTTCTTTTTGACATTTTATGTCTGTAGCTTTTGTCTGTGATCCATGTGGAAACGATTCTTCTATGTATGGTGTAAGGTAAGGATCTAAACTTATCTTTTTTTTTCTTTTTTTGAGATGGAGTTTCGCTCTTGTTTCCCAGGCTGGAGTGCAATGGCATGATCTCAGCTGACTGCAACCTCCCCCTCCCAGGTACAAGTGATTCTCCTGTCTCAGCCTCCCAGGTAGCTCGGATTACAGGCATGAGCCACCACGCTCGGATAATTTTTTTGTATTTAGTAGAGACGGGGTTTCACCATGTTAGGCTGGTTGCGAACTCCTGACCTCCGGTGATCCACCCGCCTCAGCCTCCCAAAGTGCTAGGATTACAGACGTGGCGCCACCATGCCTGGCCCCTGGATCTAAACTTATCTTTTTGCCTATAGAGATCCCATTGTGCCAGCATCATTTGTTGAAAACTATCCTCGCTCCACCATCTGGCAGTCCCACGTCTAAATTCATTAATTAATTTAATTAAGTGTCATTTGAAAGAATCTGTCAAACTCAATAAAATTACATTTATCAAAAAGATTTATTTGAAAGTTCCACATTTGAAATTGGCCCTAAACACATGCTCTAATTTTTATTGTTTTTATAGTAAAGATTATATAAAACAATCTTTTTTTTTTTTTTTTTTGAGATGGAGTCTTGCTCTGTCCCCCAAGCTGGAGTGCAGTGGCATGATCTGGGCTCACTGCAACCTCCACCTCCTGAATTGTAGGTTCAAGCAATTCTCCTACCTCAGCCTCCCGAGTAGCTGGGATTACAGGTGCCTGCCACCATGCCTGGTTAATTTTTGTATTTTTAATAGAGATGGGGTTTCCTCATGTTGGCCAGGCTAGTTTCAAACTCCTGACCTCGTGATCCACCTGCCTCGGCCTCCTGAAGTGCTGGGATTACAGGCATGAGCCACCGCACCCGGCCAAAACAATCTTTTAAAATGTTATATGTGTCTCATTCTGCCAAAACACACTCTTAAGGAAAATGGAAGAAACCATATACAGTGGGAAATGTTTGGTAAATGCAGTATTTTCCAGGTTGTTACAGCTTTTTCCAAGAAACCAGCCCAAGAAACCAATATTACTATTCACATATGTGAGTAGTAATATACCATAAAATCAAAAAATTTATGTGCACACTTTTTAGCTTAGAATATGCCATTTTTCTTCAAAAGGATCCTCTAGCAGCAGCCCAGTGTAAAACTGAGTAACACTAATTTCTGCCTTGGAGATGCATTTTTTAAAATCATTATTTTTCTAAAGTTACATTTCTATACAAAGTTTCCATTGATCTGTAGCTTTTCAAAGAGTGTTCAAAATCCTACAGAAGAGAGTGCTAGCATTGACTGAAAAGATATGTGATCATTAATCTCCAAATTGTTTATTTTAAAAAATTCTCCTAAGTACAAATATCATAAGACTTCATACCAGCTTGTCATTCAAATTCTTTGTTAATATACAGTCTGCCTTTAAGAAATAATTATAGATATGGGCTTTCAACTCTGCAGGTTTAAATCATCCTCTTCCAATTAGAAAATTGTGTTTTATATGCTCACACATAAGCACACAACTGTAAACTCGGACTATTTTAACCATGTAAATCTCACTATCTGTCTATCCTGTAATACAATATGGTAAAGGGTACCTCCAAAAACCTAGACAAGGCAACAAAACTCAAATCCCAAAAAGCTGCTATTCTAGATTATAGTTGGGGTACAGTGGTGAAAAAGATAGACAAGGCTCCAACCTCCCAGAACTATAATCTATTGCATGTATAATATTCCCTAGATATAGGAAGCATAAATACTTTGGTATCCCCAAAGTGAATATGGTTTGTTGGATGAACTCCCAGCTCAAAAACACAAAAATATGCCCACAACTTAATGTGCAAACAGTAAAGCAACATTGGCAAATATAAATATGTAGGATATGGGTGTCCTCCTGAAATAGCGAAGTACCAACAATATTATCAAATACATATTATAGCCTTAGAAGATACCTGGCAAACACCAGGTTTTGGAATCACACATTTATTTTATAGAGTTAGGAAATAAGGGGCTATCATCTCAAAAAAAGAAATATGGAATCCAAATATAGCTTCTAAAGACAGCATTCCAACAGAGGTTCCAGCAACCAGTGAGAGACTTTAATCATTTGCAAAAGTAATGGTCTCTTTACAACCTCAATTTCTTGGAATGCTGCATTTAAAAATTATATGGTAGAGAATTTCAGTGTATTTTACAATAACAACAATAACTAGCAAGATAACAAAAATTGTTTTATAATAACTGCAAAAGCACAGGTTGTGCCCTATAAAATTATCTTTAGAAATAATTATGCCCATGGATATGAATGTTCCTGAGAATTAATGACTGATTATCTACAGCATGTACAAATCATTCTTAGTACTTGGTGAAAAATAATAATAAATTTGTTTGAATCTGAGGACATAGAAAAGATGGGCTTAGCTGCCCTGGACAAGCTAAACTCCTCTAAGTGTATGTAGATAAATATACTACAGCAATGGCCATCTTCCTAATGGCAAAAGAAGCTGTAAAACAAGACATCGGGGGAAAAAAGAGCACCTTTCTCATGTTTACCAAAACATCAGAGGTTCTTTAAAGGCTTCTCTTTTTGCCCTGCAAATAAGAGATTATGGAACTCTCGCACCCTTAGATCACAGAACAGCTAAAGACTACTGACTCTAAAAGGAATCACTGCACCTTGCAGAAGTGGGGATATATTTCTTTCCTTTTCTTCCTTTCATATCCCTTCTGCTGTAACCAAGCCTCTGGTCTCATTATTTCCAGCATTAGCACCTAACATGCCACAGTGTCTGTGTTTCTCTATAACCACCCCTCCAAAGGTATCCTTCCTGCCTCCCCTGGGCAGTCAGGTTTTTTCTTCTTTCAAATTTATGCTAATGTCTGTTGCCTTAAAGGAAGTGTCTAGTAAGGAGACACTGAATTAATAGACAAGACCAGACAACACTACCCCACTAAGGAAGTCTCGATTTTTGTTGCAGGGAAACCACCTTTGCTTTGACATATGTGTGTAAATGGTATTGTCTGCTGAATGTTGCCTCGTGAGTCATAAAAAGAAACTTACCAGCCTCTTTCTTAAGAGAAGTGCTGTCAAGTAACTAGTAGTTATATGAGTGAGATAGAAAATAAAATTCCACCTCCAACAACCTCTGAAATGGGAGGTGGGTCATTCAGACACCATTTCTTCATGAACTGCTGCCCTGTTCCTCTACCCAGTCCACAAAGGAAAGGCAATAGCAGGGCATTTCTTTGTGTCCTTCAAGCTCTCTCTGGCTCTTCTGTCCATGTGAAAAGACACCCGTAGAAGCTCAGGGGTGACTGCAGCCCATATTCTGTAGCCCTCTACCTGGGTCAGCTGCCCTGGACAACTGCACCTGACAGTTTTTCCAGAGCAGAGCAGCCAGAGAGGTGACAAAGAATGAAAGCACTGAAAAATGTCAACCTGGGAAGCAAATGTGAAACCCACTTCCAAACAGGGAAGGCAAAGAGAAAAGCAAGTCACATCAGAACAGAGATTGGGGAGAAATCCCTCGGAGTCTTAAAAGAGAAGGGTTGCAATTAAGATGGAATTAGGAGGTAGAAAAAGAAGCAGAATGTAAGATGTAAAGCCTCTTTTCTTTTTTTTTTTTTTTTTTTTTTTTTTTTTTTTTTTTTTTTTTTTTTTTTTGAGACAGAGTCTGGCTCTGCCGCCCAGGCTGGAGTGCAGTGGCCGGATCTCAGCTCACTGCAAGCTCCGCCTCCCGGGTTCACGCCATTCTCCTGCCTCAGCCTCCCGAGTAGTTGGGACTACAGGCGCCCGCCACCGCGCCCGGCTAGTTTTTTGTATTTTTTAGCAGAGACGGGGTTTCACCGTGTTAGCCAGGATGGTCTCGATCTCCTGACCTCGTGATCCGCCCGTCTCGGCCTCCCAAAGTGCTGGGATTACAGGCTTGAGCCACCGCGCCCGGCCAAGCCTCTTTTCAAAGCCTTTCAGAAACCAGACTCAAGGCAACTTTAAAGCATTCTGAATTTTTAAAATCAGAACACATATTAGTATCATTATTTCAGAAAGCAAAGACACAACAGTGAAAAAGCTTTTATTGCTCTCGGACATAAAATCCAATAGCCTTCATCTATTCGGAGCGTGGGGTGGAGAGGAAAGGGGTAAAAGGGTAAAAATCAAGTGTTCTAGAGTTAGGTTTAGTTTTCTTTTTTCAAGCTCTAGTTCACACTCATCTTGAATTTTCTGAAGCCTGTAGTTATGATCCCATTGTGAACATACACAACAAAAAATGTCGAATAAAACATTATTACAACTTTCAATATAAGACAGCAGAGAGTAAACAGTGCCTGATTTTCTCTCTTCCAGACTATTTACATTCTTACAAACAGACACAAGTCTACACAAAATGACAAGCGCACACTTCGGTGGCAACAGATGAGCTGCTTCAGAAATTTATCTGGCTTGGGGAAGAGAGATTATTAACAAGAGCAAACATAGAACCACTCTGAGGAATTACCAGCAGCTGATGTAAATTTTCACCTCAGAAGCAGACCAGGTCCAGGGAGAAAAAAACTAGAGACGTTTTGATTCTCCTCCCACTGTCTGCCTTTCTTTTCAAAAGAATAGAGAGCCTGCCCCAACTGGAAAATCAGGTAGCTTCTCCCACACAGGAAAGGATCTGCTGCCTGAGGCAGAAAGGGCTACTTGGGTGCCGCTGTTCCCAGTGCCCCTTCATTTCTCTCTTCCTACATCCTCTTGAGATTACATGTTGATTACATTCTATTCTATTGTATTGTATTACATTATACAGCAACACTGAAAGAATGAAAGGAAACAGGAAAGGGAGTCAATCGGCCATTGCACCCTGCAGATAGGAAGAGGGTGGTGGATACTGGGACAGCACGGTGGGCCCAGCCCTCCCAGGGTTTTAGATGACATTTGCCACATACCATTCCTGGCAGCAGCGGCAGGTCAGGGTGACCAGGATCACCTATAAATACATGTACTTTGAACAGTCATGAAACCAAGGCACGAGAGCAAGAGATAGCTTTGGGGTGTGGTATCCATAAATTCAAATCAGTAAATTTCATGTTATATGTATTTTATCACAATTAAAAAAAAAAAAAAACTCAAACTTTAAACATTCAGAGATTTGTTTAAGGGGATATATGGCTGTAAAAAGGGAATATAATGTAAAAAGGGATATAATGTAAATGTAAAAAGGGAATATAATATAAAAAGGGAATATAGTGTAAAAAGGGATATAATGCTGTAAAAAGGGAAATCTTTTAGTCCCTGAGGTGGACAGCAAGAAGTCCTAAGTCCTCCAGTCTGATAATAAGCACAGTGGGACAGAGGACTCCTCACTTGAGGACATCTAGGTTGAAAACAAACAAAAAAAAATCACAAAACTTATGAAAATATTCTATAATGTAGGAGGAGGTTATTGCTCTTAAAATGCAGAGAAGAATCATACTTTTGAAAAACAGTTAACTACAAGAAACAGGACATCTTTAGAAAACATTCCCTTCGTGGTCTCAAGGAAGTATAAGAAAACACAAAATAACAAATAGAAAGTGAGATATAAAAGGCTACTTAGATACTTTCTGAGATGTAAACTGATACAGTAAGTTTCAGGCTGAGAGAAGAAAATAATTGTAAAGAATATAAAATGTAACCAATTTACTGTTTTCCATAGAGCACAACAGAGAAGTGACACTTCAGAAAAGTAATTCAGTAACATGGAAGACAAATTTGAGAAGCCATCCCAGAAAGCAGAGGAAAAAGACAGAGCCAAAATGTGAAAGAGAAATAAAGTTATTAACTTGCGGAGGGGATGGTGAAGAAAAGGAAGAATAAGAACAATGCAAGACAGAAAACAAAGATTCACTTCACAAAATAGAGGAAAAATAAAATGTCTACAAAGCTTTAAGAATAAAAAGAAAAAAAAGGACTGGGCGCCGTGGCTCATGCCTGTAATCCTAGCACTTTGGGAGACTGCAGCAGGTGAATCACCTGAGGTCAGGAGTTCAAGACCAGCCTGGCCAACATGGCAAAACCCCGTCTCTACTTAAAAAAAAAAAGAAAAAAAAAAAATTAGCCAAGCGTGGTGGCGGACACCTCCTGTAATTCCAGCTACTTGGGAGACTGAGGCAGAAGAATTGCTAGAACCCTGGGGGCGGAGGTTGCAGTGAGCCAAGATGACACCATTACCGACTCTGTCTCAAAAAAAAAAAGAATAAAGCTGTGATCGAATAACAGAATCCATGTATGAAAAATAAGAATTGTGACAGGGAGCAGTGGCCCATGCCTGTAATCCCAGCACTTTGGGAGGCCGAGGGGGGCGGATCACGAGGTCAGGAGTTGGAGACCAGCTTGGCCAACATAGTGAAACCCCATCGCTACTAAAAATATAAAAATTAGCTAGGTGCAGTGGCGCGTGCTGTAATCCCAGCTACCCAGGAGGCTGAGGCAGGAGAATCACTTGAATCCGCGAGGCAGAGGTTGCAGTGAGCCAAGATTGCGCCACTGCACTCCAGCCTGGGCAACGAGAGCGAAATTCCGTCTCAAAAGAAAAAAAAAAAACAGAAAGAATTGTATCATTAAAATAAAATAAAAGCTTTCATGAACTACCAGAAAAAAAAAAAGTGCCCTCAAATCTAAAGTTTCTTGACTATAATCTATATTCCAATGCTAAAAATATTAGACTTATGCAAATTGATACTAAGCGTATGACCAAGAAAGAAATAAAGAACAAAGAACTAAAGAAATGGAGAGGGGATCATTTAAAATGATAAATTCCAAGCAATGAAAAGAGAATCTAAGTAGTACTCGGTTGTTAAGCAATAACTCAATTCAAATCAAAAAATAATTTTCATAGGAAAAAGTGTATAGTAAAATAATAATTACTAAAAAGCCCACCCCTTTGCCACATGATCCCAAAAACTATATAGATTAATTTAACTAATATTAAAATTAAAAAAAAACATTTTTTTTAAGACAGTGTCTCTCTCTGTTGCCTAGGCTGGAGTGCAGTGGAGTGATATTGGCTCACTGCAAACTCCACCTCCCATGTTCAAGTGATTCTCATGCCTCAACCTCCTGAGTAGCTGGGATTACAGACACCGGCCACCACACCTGACTAATTTTTGTTTTTTTAGTAGAGACAGGGTTTCACCTTGTTGGCCGGGCTGGTCTCAAACTCCTGACCTCAAGCAATCTGCCTGCGTTGGCCTCCCAAAGTGCTGGAATTATAGGTGTGAGCCACTGTGACTAGTCTAGTTTGAGGATTTCTAATTAGCTTTAGCAATTAGCGAGTAGAGGCCAAAGTCCTTCTGCAGAGAAAAAGGACCACAGGAAAGTGAGAGAAAGGCCAGTAAGAAAAATAGCAGGCGAACCTCTATAGGAAAACAGAGACGTGAAGGTGAGGTCCCCCTTCTCTGGTAAACTCATGGTTCAGTCATCCCAGATGGGCCAATGAAACAGACACCAACCAGGACATTCAAAGAATAACAGCAGCTGCTGTCCAGGACGTCACAGCCAGCCGCACAATTCCAAATCATCACCATAGATGTTTAAAGCCAAAATGGACAGCTGCCACCAAAAGTTGCCAAATCATAGCCAAGACATGGATATTCCCATGGAACTCCAAATTAGCTAGTTACACAAGCTTCTGCTGGCCGTTTCATTAATCTCCCAATAATTCAATCCCTCATTTCTAATGATTGGATATTTGGGTACTTACTTATGACATTATGGCAGGGTTTTATTGAACTTCTTTCATAATCAAAATGAAATTAATACTATTTAAGAAAATAATATTTTAGAAAAAAAATTCCAATCACTTGGAAAGTTTAAAGTCTTCACCTAAATGACTCTGAAGATAAACAAAAAGTTCTAAAATGTAATTATAAACAATTTAGAATGTATTTTTTAAAATCTAAACATTATATATAGAAACTGAAGGAATGAGTCCAAAGCTGCAGTCAATGGAAAATTCATAGTATTAAATATTTGTGTTACAAAAAAGAGGAAAAATAACATAAATAAATCAAGCATTCATTTCAAGACATTAAGTTGAAAAAATAGAATATTTTAAAAGATGAAAGTACCACGAAGGAAATAGAACATGGAAGTATATATACATTGAGTAATAAATCCAAGAGCTGGTTATTAAAAGAACAAGAAAGTCAATGAAAAACTTTGACAAAACTTATTAGCAAGAGAAAGGGTCCATTGTAATGGGGTGATACTTTGAAAACTACTAGTTTATTTTTATCTTTTTCTTTCTGAGCATATGACCTTAACCTAGCCCACTTGAAATATCTTTGCAGGGAGGAAGAAGAGATTAAGACTTTTTCCTGAAAGAATGCAAAAAGAGTAGATAAGGTAATAATCCACTTTAGACAAGTAAAATAGGATTTTCAGCAGCCTTGAGAGAATATATTCCAAATTCTTTTCATTCTCCCACTTTAGCACATTAACCATCTTACTTGGAAGACATAGCTGCTTGACTTTTCCCAATCCTTTTCCTCTTGTCCCCACAATTTATCATTAAGGCTTGAGTTTGAGTTAGACCTGCAGGTTGGCATCAGGGCGAATAGAATATGAAACAGAGGGAAGCCTGCCAATTTCTGGAACTGAGTCAGTAGGAGCAGAAGAGAAAAAAAGAAAGAGGAAAGTTTTGGCTCGGAGAGGGAGAAAGATGGGGGCAATAAAAAGCTAGGGGCAAGAGTAATAACAATGACAAAAAAGCTTTGCTTCCTCCTCCAATTAGGATTTTGAAATAGTTCACTTCTTGGGCAGTACTCCATCCTGAGATAACTAAGAGTAGGGTCACATCTAGTTGGTGGAGCAAGCAGAGGGAGGCTGTGATATTTAGTTTTCTGAACTAAGTCTGGTTCTTATATGTTTAGATGGGGCCCAGAAATAGGTGAGAGGCTGGCTGTGGAGCTAGCTAGCAACAGCTGAGTGAGTAGCATAGCCAGTGTCACAGAGAGACAACGCGAGACAGGACCAAAAGAGAATCTTTGCCAGATTCCTGAAAGGTAACATCAGTAGGATCTCAGATGAGGCCAAGACAAGCCAGAAGCACCAGCAGGTGCAACACCTGAGGGAAAAGAAAGAGCCACAAGCTGCAGATCTTATCATTGGCTCTCAACAGGGTGCCTGGCCACCAGATGGAAAAGGATGAACATCACCCTGTAGATTAGAAGGAAAGGATACCATGATCATGAGCTCCAACTCATGACCACTGCATCACCTAAGGCCCCCTCCCTAATACACCTGAATGTCATCTTTTTAAATTTTCTTTTGAGACAGAGCCTTGGCCTGCCACCCAGGCTGGAGTGCAGTGTCATGATCTTGGCTCACTACAACCTTCCCTTCGTGGGTTCAAGCGATTCTGGCCTCTCAGCCTCCTGAGTAGCTGGGACTACAGGTGCACACCCTCGCACCCAGCTAATTTTTGTATCCTTTAGTAGAGACAGGGTTTCACCATGTTCGTCAGGCTAGTCTCGAACTCCTAACTTCAAGTGATCCACCCGCCTCTGCCTCGTGAAGTGCTGGGATTACAGGCGTGAGCCTCCGCACTTGGCCTACCTGGATGGCATCTTAAAGTGAGATAAGATGGTAGGAGCAATCCAAGAGCCTGGGCATTTTTCCTCAGAAAGAACAAATATTGCCAGAAAGAGTCTCTTCAATTGTCACATCTAAGCTTTTGCCTGGATTGAATATTTGAACACACATACACACACAAACACACACACACAAAATCTTTCCCAGCACCTATGGCAGGCAACACAGTGGGAAATTAAACGTGTGGGATTCTGGATTCTCCTGGCCTGGGTTTCACTCCAGGCTCCACAATGTGTTAACTCTGTGATTGTGGGCAACTTACTTAATCTTTTTGCCTTGATGTCCCCCTCTATAAAAATTAGGATAACAATAGTTTCTCTTAGTATTTTTTAAGGATTACATGAATTAAATGTAAAGTGCTTATACCCAACAACAAAGTCATGGAATCAACTTAAGTGTCCCTCAACAGAGGACTGGATAAAGAAAATGTGGCATATATATACCACATACTACAACTCAGCCATGAAAAACAAGGATTTAATGTCTTTTGCAGCAACAGGGACGGAACTGGAGGCCATTCTCTTAAATGAAATGACTCAGAAACAGAAAGTCAAATACCACATGTTCTCATAAATAGGAGCTAAATAATGTGCACATATAGACACAGATTGTGGACTAATAAACACTGGAGACACAGAAAAGTGGGAGAGTGAGAATGAGGGGAGAGCTGAGAAATTATCCATTGGGTACAATGAGTACACCCTATTTGGGTGACGGTTGCACTAAAATGTTGACTTCACCACTAGGCAATATATCTATGTAACAAAAATGCACTTTACCCCCTAAACCTATTTTGAAAATTTTTAAAATTAAAAATGTCAAGTACTTAGATCAGTGTCTGGCCCATAAGAATAGTTGATTAAGTGTTGGCTCTCCTTATTCCTACAAGATCATTACCATGGGGCTCATGTGGGAAGATCAGACCAGCTCCAGAAAAATGAAGAAATTACAGTTTCTCTATACAACCAAGTAGTATGGTGGATTAAAACTTGTACCCCTGGCCGGGCGCGGTGGCTCAAGCCTGTAATCCCAGCACTTTGGGAGGCCGAGACGGGTGGATCACAAGGTCAGGAGATTGAGACCATCCTGGTGAACACAGTGAAACCCCGTCTCTACTAAAACTACAAAAACCTAGCTGGGCGAGGTGGCGGGCGCCTGTAGTCCCATCTACTCGGGAGGCTGAGGCAGGAGAATGGCGTGAACCCTGGAGACGGAGCTTGCAGTGAGCTGAGATCCGGCCACTGCACTCCAGCCTGGGCGACAGAGCGAGACTCCGTCTCAAAAAAAAAAAAAACTTGTACCCCTGCTCCATAAATAACCAAAATCATAAATGATAAAGGGGACAGAAAATAAATCAAAACATAAAGAGGCTTTTACAAACACAGAAGAATGGTATAAGTTTTAAAAAGCTTAATAAAATGGGCCATATTCAGAATTATGAGTTACCTATTTTAGCCCAAGAAGTATGCCAAGTAGAAAAGAAGTGTGTCAAAAGAAAGTGAAAAATTCATCAAAGAACTACCTCTAAAAACGACCTGAGATCAAATGCCATTTAATGAGTACATTCTTTCAAACGTTCGCAAAGGGTCAACCCTCGAATGTGTAATAGCCACAGGACTTGGGAAAACATTGAATGCTTCTCAGTTCATCGAGAAAGCTAGGTTACCTATAGTACACCAACCGGAATAGAAAAAACTATAGGACATTATTTTTCTCAAAAGCTTTTGTTACTCCAGGAGGTCCTAGTGCCTCTAATATGCTGTGAAATTCCAATGAGGGGGTGGCAGGCAGTGGTGTTCCTCACTTCAGGGTTTATTCCAAACACTTCCAGACCCTTCTTAGAGCCGTGCTAGAGCTGCCTGGAGTCATACCATCAGAAGATTAAGGTGGATCCAAGAGCCAAGAATATGGAGAAGCATACGCAGAGGAAAAGGGATTTGCAGGAGATAAAAAGAGGAAAAGAGACCGTATACAAGATTGCAATCATAATAGCAATGCTAAGGCAGGAAGCAGTACATTCTGCTTGTGAAAATGTAAATTGATTCAACCCTTCGAGGAAGCAACTGACAATGTGACTTGGAATCTAAAGAGTACAGACTCTTTGACTTAATAATCTCAACTCTTATCTGTCCATCCTGGGTAATGAACTTGAAATGAAGCTAAAGATTTACATACAAGGATGCACTTCATAGAATTACTGATGGCAAACAAAATAAAACAGAAACAAGAAGCAACCTAAATGTTAAAAATGGAAACTATTAAATAGATTATGGCACCTTCAGATAATAAGTTATACAACAATCCGAAGCAATGCTTTTGTAGGGGGAGGGGAATGTAATGACAGGTATAGGTCTAGGATTTTTAGAAAAAAGTCAGAAGATAAACTACAATGTATAATCTCAGCTATATTTTTAAAATATATGTATATAGAAAAGACTACTGGAAGAAATACAGACCAAAACCAACCTGAATATGGTCTCTGAGAGGTAAGGACTCTGAATGAAAAACATTTTCTTTTATACAGTTCTATTTTCTAACTTTCTGCACCAAGCTGTATTACTTTTACAATCAGAAAACACACACACACACACACACACACAATTACTGCCTATGAATAAATACACGTATGAATGATAAGAAAAAAATTTAAGGCTCCAATCACTAAGGACAAAATCATTTCTAGCACACAGAAGAAACCTGAATCTTAACACCGGTGCGTTTTAAAGCATAGAAAACAAAAAGCAAATCAACCAGATCCCTCCATAAAGACAGGCTGAGCTGCTTCTCTCCAAAGGTTGGCGGGGGCGGGGGGCGGCTTTCAACACACCATCGTCGAAAGGAAAACTCAGCACCCATTTTTCAAATGCAGCTGTTGGAGGATCCCCCTTGATTCAAAGACCCTTCACATCAAGGCTTAGAGGGTTGAGGGAGTGTGAAGAGTGCCCCCACTCCCCGCGCCCTCTCCAAACACGCACACTCTCACACTCAATCGCGCGGTCCCAACCCGCCTACTCCCAGCGAGTCCAAGCCAGTGCAACCGCGCCCCACGCTCGGCTCGCAGCCCCCGAGCCCCATTCCGCCAGCGCTGGGCGCCGCTGTACCTGTTCGTGGCGCGCGGTACCGCGGTCGCCGGGCTCCGGAGCGTCCTCAGCGCTGCGGGAGTGCCGTGAGTGGCCTCCTTGCTTTCCTCCACCAGGATCCTGCACAGCCGAGGAGAAAACTTAAGTTGCTACACCCCGCCGGGAGCCGTTGGCTGACAGGCTGGGAGTCGCGCTCATTGCCTGGCAGGGAGATCTCGCGCTCCCCGGCTCCCAGGTCAGGTCCGTAACCCGAGAGTTGGAAGAGCCTTAGGGCAGGAAGGAAGGGACAGCAAGGACCAGAATGGGGAGCCCGGGATCCTGATGGGGAACCCGACGGCTGGTCCCTCTCCACAGCTGCCTCGCCCACAGAGATGCGCGCTAGAGCCCCCGCAGCCCTGACCGGTCCTTCTGCTCCCCAGCGGCTGTCCACCGATCCGAGGGTCGCCTCCCTGCGACCCCCTCCCCCACTGCACTCTCAGGCCGTCGCCGCCCGTGGGCTGCTCCCTGCCGCGGCCAAAAGTCTCTGCGCCCGCGGGGAAGCGATGGGCGTCTTGGGGGCCCGGGGGCGCCAGGCGGGGCGCGCGGCGCTGGGACCGGCGGGCGGGTGGGTTACCTGGTGCGGGCGGGCGCGTCTGCCGGGCACCAGAGCAGGCGCAGCAGCAGCAGCAGCAGCAGGCTGGCGAGCAGGGCGAGCAGCGCGCCCCCCGGCCGCATCCTGAGCCACAGGCGCCGCCGCCACCGCTGCTGCCGGGGCGAAGCGCAGCCCGGGCGGCCCCGACTCGCCGCTCCCGCCGCCGCCGCCACCGCCGCCGTGGCCGCAGCCCCGAGCACCCACAGCGTTCACAGGCGGCGGCGAGGGGCGCTCCCAGCCCACCCGGCAGAGTCTCCGCGGCGGGCGGAGAAGAAGCCGCGTCCGGGCTCGCTCCGGGCTCCCGGCTCCGGCCCGCGGAGCGCCGCGATCGACTGGCAGATGACGATTCGCCGAGCTCGCCGCCTGTCCTCCCGGAGGCGCTCCGAGCTGCTGCGGGCTCCGGTCGCCGCTGCCACTGCTGCTGCCGCCGCCGCCGCGCGGGGTCACCTGAAGGTTGGGGCGCGGAAGCTCAACTCCGTGCTGATTGGGCTCCAACTTTTCTGCGCCCTCGCCTCGTCCCGAGTGCCCTCGTGTCCCCCAGAAGCCCACGCAGCCCACCCAGCCACACCACAACTCTGCCTGGGGAGAGAGGAGAGGAGAAAAGGGCCGCTTCAAAAACTTTCGAAACTGTGCAGTCGCTCGACTGCATCCTCCCACGCATGAATAAAGCTGGGGACTGGGGAATTGCTGGGTGGATCATGACCCAGAAGAGAAGCAGTAACCTGTGCTTACTTCAACCCAGATTCAGAGGGACAGCGAACTGGTATGAGGGGCTGGGAGACCTTTAGGTGTGAGCACATTACTACCCGCAGACGGATGTAGCCCCTGCCTGTGTTTGCAAATAGTTTTATTGGAAAACCTCCATGCCCATGGCTTTGTATTATCAGTGACTGCATATGGCTGTATGATTTAGGGCTGCCAGGGCAGAATTGAGTAGTGATGACAGAGGTGGCATAGCCCACAAGGCCTGAAATATTCACCATCTGAAGCTTTCCAGAAAAAGTCTGCATACTGCCCTTAAATAAGCAAGAGGCCATTAGCTTGAGGCTGTCTCTGTACGTTGAGTTCCCACCTAACAATGGAAACCTACATTAGGCTGTAATGAACAGGGGGCTACAGGCCAATCACAGGCAACCAACTCATTACACCAGGCCCCATAAGGTAGCCTGCATAGCTATAGCCAATCAGTTTCTCTATTGTGCTTCTGAGTTTGGCCTATCGGGCTTTGCTGCTCACACCGTGAGGTGGACCTCACTGGACCTCCTCTGGTTGTGAGTGCTGCCCAGTTCATGAATCGTTTGCTCAAATAAACTGTGGTAAATTTAATTTGTCTGATGTTTTTCTTTTAACACTGCTACGGGCCGAACGTTTGTGTCTCTACAAAATTCGTATGTTGAAACCCAAATCCCCAATCTAATGTGGTGGTATTTGGAGGTGGGGCCTTTAGTACCTGATTAGTTCATGGGGTGGAGACTTCCTGGTAGAATTTGTTCCCTCATAAGAGCAGGCGGCCGGGAATTTGCCTCCTCTCTCTCTGCTCTGTGCAGTGTAAAGACACAGCAAGAGGGCAGATTTCTGCCAAGCAGGAAGAGGACCCTCACCAGAACCTGACCATGCTGGCACACTGATCTTGAGCTTCTCACCCTCCAGAACCATGAAAAATAAATTTCTGTTCTTTCAGTCACCCAACCTATGGTATCCTTCTTATGGCAGGCAAAATGAAACCATGGTCTAGATCATATTGGTTAGTATCTCATTTACAAGTATCTCATCTGTTGCAGGAGAGTGATCCAATGACACTATGAAACAGACTGGCTCTCCAATTATTTATTTAGAAGTGGGTCTCAACTCTTTATGCCCTAAACTATCCTGACTGCCCAAGCCTCCACTTAGCCACTTCCCTAGGTTTTAATTCCATTGTGGTTATATGTGGGCTTATGAAACTATTCATTCTTACTTTGGCATAGTTATGAGATTTTTCCAAATGCAACCCTTGGATTCCACCATCTTGGGAGTACCTTGATAAGATCTTTTGAAATGACTTCAATTTTGAAAAGGCTTTAATGAGTTAACTTTCCCAAGCAACAAAAATGTGATATTTCAACTGACATCTAGACACATATGGTCTTCACCTGAAAGAGGCCAAAGTGAGAGCCATTTGGGAGCAACCAGGCCAGACAGCTAAATAAAGCTGTCACCAAAGATTCTATCACAAGAAAACATATATCAGGGAAAGAGATACCAATGTCCCTAGTCTCTTTCTGCTAATTCTGGATTTACTCTAAAAACATCTGGTTGAACACAAAACAAAAGTTTGCACACAATAATTGATCAATAAATGTTTGGTCAATGAATAAAAACACATAAGAACTCGTGTTATTTTTAAAGAGAAAATGGAGCAATAAAACTAAAAATAAATGTGACTAGGAATATGATTTCCTTCTATAGCTCAATACTGCTGTTAATATATGTGCTAATCAAGAATGAAAATCGTCTTCTACTTTTACATAAAACTAATATTTATAGGGATTCAGTTGCTTCATCTGAGTATGACATACAGTAATGCTATATTCAGGTAGTGATAGAATAATATTGTAATCTAATTCTACATATTTCAAAGTTTAAGCCGTTTGTTAAATAAGTAGAATATGGCACAATTATCTAGAAAATGAAGAGTTGCCTGGATTTGAAAGACATTCCAATTTTTATCTCAGTGCAGAAAATTGTGCAGAAAACTAATGCTGAACATGGTTTGCAGAAAAGGAAAAAGGCATTATTGTATCAGCCAGGAAGCTGCAATTTCACCTAATTTACTAAAGTTTAATATTTCAGCACAGCTGGGCTCAAGGCAACAGCAGAAGAGTCAGCCTTGCACTGGGTTCCCTAAACACTCTTACTGCAAATGAAGTTACTTTTTATCAAGCCAATGGCTATCAGCAGGGGACTCACAAAAGCCCATTTTAATTGGAAAACCAAGTGTAAATTTGCAATGGGAATTCTGAGCCCAGTGTTAAAATTTGACAGTAGGGAACTTTACCACAAGCTTTCTAATTTAAGACTTGGGTGGGTAAGATATGAATTAACTTGCTCATCCTTGAGAGAGAAAGAAACCTGACAAGAACAAGATACCTTAATATTATTAGCCATAGAACTACTACTGGGAAAGTGTGCATTTGGTAGCTTAACATTTGCAGGCTTGACTTGCAACCCTAAAGATCTATGCCATGTAGTAATTTGGAATGCTGCTGAGGACAGGAATTGAAACGTAAACTCAGGTTGACATCCAGACGCTGCTGCCAAGCTTGTGATAAGTGGCGAGCCCACCTCACTCACCCAGTCCACTCCACATCGGCCTCTCATCTGGTCTTTGTTATTCTTTATTCATCATCATAAATGTCCTTACCTTCATAAAATAACTTTTAAAAAATGATTGGGAAGTTTTGATATATAAAACATCTCCAGGCCTAAGGAAATCTTGAAAGCTGAAGTTTCTGATTTGGAGTGTAAGGTTTCTTATTCAGCTAACAAGTGACTTTCCACCAAAAAGATGATTCAGGTGAAAGCTAGAAACGTATAAGATTTCCGTAAGTGTGGATTTGGGGATTCAGAAAGATGAATCACAAATATCAAGTGTCTACTTGACATTTGATATATACTTAATATATATGTATATACACTATATACATAATATGCAATGTACAGAATATATACTGTGTATATACCTATTGTATATATAATATGTACTATACATATACATGCCATATAATAATTATGCATATGTAAATTGTTATATATTATGTGTAATATATTGTGTATATACATCATTATATATTATGTATATAATATAAATGTATAGAAACTATATATACACATATGTGTTTACATAGTATGTATAGTGACATCTATAATATATCTACATAATTTTTTCCTTATATTGAAGATTCTTACTGATATATAACAGTGAATAAGTGTACATAGATATGCTATATCTCTACAAAGATTATATGTATACATACACACACTATATAAACAAATATGTGTATATAGAATGCATATACATGTATACTATGTGTATACACACTGTATACATAGTAGATACAAATATATCTCACTGGTATATATGAACATCTTCAATATAAGGAAAAACAGGAATGCTGTGAGAAACACACAAAAAATTGATACACCAAAGACTCTTTTCTTCATTCGGGCGACATTTTTACCTCTCTGTTTAGAAAAGATGATTTCTGATGTTTCAGACTGCTTGATTGGTTTTTGTAACATTAAAGATTTGTGAGGACTACAGGACGATAGGTCATTTATAACATTAAATTATACCTTGGGAAGGACGTTTATAAGACTATGATAACCAAGATTACGTATTTTCAATAAATCATAGGATATAAATAAAAGTAGAAATGACTTGAAGAAATCAGTGACCTCAGTATCTCTCCAAATATGTCTTATTACAGATTTTTGCCCACTGTTAGTTGAATATTAAAGAATGGGGACCAGGGGCAGTGGCTCACACCTGTAATTCCAGCACTTTGGGAGGCTGAGGTGGGCAGATCGCTTGAGCCTAGGAGCTTGAGATCAACCTGGGCAATGTAGCAAAACTGCTTCTCTAAAAAAAACATCAAAATAAAAAAAAATTAGCAGGGCATGGTGGTGCACACCTGTGGTCCCTGTGACTCCAGAGGTAGAGGTGGGAGGATCACTTGAGCCTGGGAGTTGGAGGTTGCAGTGAGCTGAGATGGCACCACTGCACTCCATCCTGGGTGAGGGAGTGAGGCTCTGTCTCAAAAAAAAAAAAAAAAAAAGAAAGTAATTCTATGCATAAAGTAGTTTTAATTTAAAGAGTATAACTAAAACTACAGGACAAAATATAAGAATTATTATTCACTTTCTAAAACAGATTTTTAACATATAAACATTCAAATTTCCACAATTTCTCTCTTTGAAATGCACTTAAAACACTGTAAAGGACTAAAAGGGGAAATGCATGCTATTTATTCATATCTCAAGACTATAAAATGGCAACAATCCCATTTCACAAACTCCCTGCTGAAGGTGAACTAATTGCACAAGAATGCCAACTTCAAGACATGTCTGCTCTATTTGTGATCTTATATTTGTGGGAAACAAGTAGAAAAGTTGGTTGGGTGCGGTGGCTCACGCCTGTCATCCCAGCACTTTGGGAGGCCAAGGCAGGAGAATTGCTTGAGTCCAGGAGTTCAAGACAAGCCTGGGCAACATAGCAAGACCCTGTCTCTACAAAAAGCCTTTTTTTTTTAATTAGTCAAGCTTAGTGGCTCGTGCCTGCAGTTCCAGCTACTTGGCAGGCAGAAGTGGAAAGATCACTTGAGCCAGGGAAGCAGTGGTTGCAGTGAGCCAAGATCATGCCACTGCACTCCAACCTGAGTGACAAAGACCCTGTCTCTTGAAAACAAAAAACAAAAAACAAAAAACCGTAGAAAAGTTTCTAAGGCCTTACTAATTCTCAATTTGAAAGGGCAAAGGCTACGAATAGGCTACAGTTAAAACAAGTAGCAATCAGGGTGAATGGCCAGGGCTGCAGGATTTAAAAAGAGCTGGAAGCTAATATTCTGTTTTCAGCAAATGTAGCGTTCTTGCTAAAGGAATGATAGTCACCTAGAGATGCTGCTAAACTTAGGGAGAGATGCTGCAAAAGAATGTTGTGGCTATGACTAAAGTCAATTTACCAGTAGAAATGAGCACCTGCTCTACCTGTCTGATTAGAAATGAGTACCTGTTCTACCTATCTGATCAACAAAAAGTTTTTGAGCTATTGATTTTCACCAAACTGGCCTCTCCCAGAGTCAGAATATCCTGCCTAATTCTAGACCCTGTCAGACCAGGCAAAACTTCAGTTGTTTGAACAGATTGAGGGGTGGAGAGTGAGCATGCAGAGATAATATGTCAAACTCTGTCGAATTTCTTCCTCCAACTTTTCTTCCCCACCTCTCCATTCCATGTAACCTGAACTATAAACAGATAACTTAAAAAAAAAAATTCATCCAGCCTGTAATGCAAAACTAAGTTTCAACCAGTGCACAAAGAGAAAAGAAGGACTGCCAGAGAATTTCCGTTCACAATATTCCTAGCAAGTAGCAGAAAGGAACAGACATGACTTACTTCAAAGATGACCAGACAGGAAAGGAAATTATGCAAAGGTTCTGGAAAATATAAGATAAAAGGAAAAAAATGTAACCAGTAAAAAGGGAAGTGAAGAAAATATGTTGGAAGAGACTTACTCCAAGAAACAGCAGAAAATTTAAACAAGATCACTTCATACTCCCCGGGAAATTAAATATATGTAAACACTGTGATAGGAAAGTCCAAAGGAAGACAAACTGAAAAAGAGGTAGTAAGGCAATAGAATACGTTGAGAAATGAACTGACAACAGTAAAGCAAAACAAAACAGAAAAATGTTGCAAACTCAGAATATCTGACAGAACTTATATGGCAAAAATCTGAATCAATGTCAGATTGAACTGGCGACAATTGCAAAAGGAAAAAAAACAGCACACACAGGGAAAGGACAGGGAAACTACACTGATCAAAAATATATATATGTATCAAAAACAGATTTTTTTTTTTTTGAGATGGAGTTTCACTCTTTTGCCCAGGCTGGAGTATAGCGGCAAGATCTTGGCTCACTGCAACCTCTGCCTCCCAGGTTCAAGTGATTATCTTGCCTCAGCTTCCCGAGTAGCTGGGACTACAGGTGTGAGCCATCATGCCTGGCTAATTTTTTGTATTTTTAGTAGAGACGGAGTTTCACCATATTGGCCAGGCTGGTCTCCAACTCCCGACCTCAGGTGATCCACCCGCCTCAGTCTCCCAAAGTGCTGGGATTACAGGCGTGAGCCACTGTGCCTGGCCCAAAGACAGATATAAAATATACATCCGTTTTTTCTTTTTGAGATGGAGTCTCACTCTGTCGCCCAGGCTGGAGTGCAGTGGCGCAATCTTGGCTCACTACAACCTCTGCCTCCAGGGTTCAAGTGATTCTCCTGCCTCAGCCTCCTGGGTAGCTGGGACTACAGGCAAGTGCCACCATGCCAGGCTAATTTTTGTATTTTTAGGAGAGACGGAGTTTCACCATGTTGGCCAGGCTGGTCTCGAATGCCTGACCTCATGATCCGCCTGCCTCAGCCTCCCAAAGTGCTGGGATTACAGGCGTCAGCCACCATGCCTGGCCACATCTATTCTTTTTTTATAGGTATTAGATGTTCTTTTTAAAAAGCATTACAATGAAACATTGAAAACACTCAGGACATAATAGAAGAAAACTTTCCTGAAGCAAGGAAACGTGAATCTGCAACATTTCTTCTTCTTGTCTGAACTCACTATACGAACTCATGGTGTTACAGACAAATTTAATAGAGAATGACTGACTTCATGATTTATTTGTTGCAGATATTATTCAAAGACAAAAGAATCCTAAAAATTTCAAGAAAGAAGAAAAAGGTAAAGATTAACCTGACTTCCGACTTCATCTCAGCAACTTTAAACAAAAGGAACAAAATCATATTTACAGAGTTTTTAAGCAGAAAAGATGTGGCTCACACATTCCATGCCCAGCCATGATAGTTTTCATACGGAAAAGCAAATGTTTTTAACTATGAGATTTTCAAATACTTTCAAATATTTAAGAACTCAGAATACACAACACTTACGTGTGTATCCTAAAAAAAGAAAAATCAACTTGAGCCATAGCCCAGCCATAAAACATGAATCAAAATAAGGACTTAACAATGAAGTCTCATTCATAAATAATTCAGATGAGAAAATAAGCCCTGTAAAAATAGAATTAAGTTTAAATATTAGAATTCCACAATATAAGTATTACATTCTGCTTAAAAATAGCTAGGTAAATATGAAATTATACGTTGATGTAATAAATCTTGAAAGGAAAATTCCAGTTTATGGCAAATAGTGGAAAGGATAAAATAAGAAGGGGAATGATGTAGGTAGTAAAAGCGCATTATTTTCTTCATCTTTCAGCATGCATAGATATAATGAAATCATTAAAAATCCTGCTAGTCAGAAAAAGTAATAATTGTTTTACCCCACTCCTCCCCAAAAAAGTATAAAAATCTTCCAGAGAGGGGAGAAAGAAAACTCAGACTTGTAAGCAAATGATAGAAAGAATAAGGTAATTCACCTGGCACAGTGGCTCATGCCTGTAATCCCAGCACTTTGGGAGGCTGAGGCAGGAGAATTACTAGAACCCAGGAGTTCCAAGCTGTAGTGAGCTATGATGATGCCACTGCATTGCAGATCAGGTGACAAAGTGAGACAGAAAGGGGGAAAAAATGAAAGGGAAAAAAAGGAAAGGAAAGGAAGAAAGAGAAAGAAAGAAAGATAAAGAGAGAGGGAGAAAGAGCAAAGGAAGGAAGGAACAAAAGAAGGAGGCAAGCAGGGAGGGAAGGAAGGAGAGAGGGAAGGAAGGAGAGAAGGAGGGAAGGAAGGAGGGGACCATTAAGTGTTACATAAAGTTTATAAGAGGCTATGGATTTGGACTGAGTTCCTGCACTAGGCCCCAACAGATCAAACCAAAATGGCATGACTCTTGCTAAAGTTCCATGTCATCAAACCAAAACTAAGTTGTTTGACTTGCTAAGAAATCAGGTGAGAGCAATAACAGCCAAATCTCCAAACAGACCAGTTCTAGCCAGCATGATAAGGAAATCCCCTCTGCTTTAACCCTTGTAAGGAGGTAACCAGAAGTAACCTGATAGTAACTAATTCCCTTTGCTGTTTCCTGGATCCAGCTTAAGCTATCTTATAAACACCAACTGTTCTGCCACATCCAGTGTAGAACCTCCTTATTTTCAGACAACATGTTGCTGGATTAATGACTCCCAAATAAAATCCAACTAGATCATTTAACTAAATTTGTTAAAATTTCGTCTTTTGACACAAGCAACATAGGGATCTGTTACAAACACTTAGCAATGTTTTATAAAATATGACAATTAGAAATGAGTGCCCAGCTAACCTCTTAATAATGAAAGAGAAATCCATGAGTACCAGAACTGAGGAATGAACAGAAAAAAAGATCAGCAAGGGGATGACCTGACACAGCTGCTCACATGGGATGCATTAGCATCCTGGCAACCTGGAGGTTCGATTTCGTTTGTTTTCATTTTTATTTTTTTAGAGATGGGTTCTTGCGATGTTGCCCAGGCTGGAATACAGTGGCTATTTACAGGCACTATCCCATTACTAATCAGCACAGGAGTTTTAACCTGCTCTGTTTTCGGCCTGGGCCAGTTCATCCCTGTTTAGGAACCTGGTTGTTCCCCGGCTCCCAGGAGGTCACCGTATTAACGTCGAACTTAGTGTGGATGCCTGATCAGCATAGCACAACACAGCCCAGAGCTCCTAGACTCAAGCAATCCTCCTGCCTCATCCTCCCAAAGAACTGGGACTATAGGTGCATGTCAACCTGCCCAGCCAGTGTTCACATCTATGCACAGAATGATAAAAGAAGACCGTGTTCCTAGTGAAACACGGTTAGAATTGAAATTCATTCATGAAGCTCTTTTGTTGTTAAAAATTAATGCAAAATATCCTTGGTAGCCAAATATCAAAATAAGCCAGACTTGATGGCATTCGCCTCTAGACGTAACTACTCGGGAGGCCGAGGCCAGAGGATGGCTTGAACCCAGGAAATAAACCTGTAGGGAGCCATGATTGTGCCACTGCACTCCAGCCTGGGAAACAGAGTGAGACTCTGTCTCTAAAAGAAAAGAAAAAAAGAGAGAGAAGAAAATATCATATCACAAAATGGAATACCCAGGGATACAGAGGGTCAGCTTTTCACATACATGGGTTCCCCAGAGCTGACAGTAGGACCTGTATACGCACAGACTGGTATATGCAGGAGGGCAGGGAACCAATCCGTGGGTATACCAAGGGATGGCTGTAAATGGTCTCTTTTCTAAGAGAAAAGCGACTGACCCCAGAAAGAAGAAGTGAGATGCAAGAATAAAAATGAAAAAGGAAAATGGCAAAACCATCATTGACTACATAACACAAAACAATGATGACTCATCTGTAAAGAGAACTACAAAACAAGACTGAACCGAAACCACAGACAATAATAACATGGAAGACAGACAGGAGGGATCAGGGCTCAAGCATAATAAGCTCCTTGTCTTATTCGGAAGGTGGGTAGAAATAATAATTACCTTTATGCAGTATTACGTCAAATATGCACTTTGTGAATGTTAAGACATCTACTGAAAAATAAAGTTATAACTCTTTTTTTTTTTTTTTTTTTCTGAGACGAAGTCTGGCTCTGTCGCCAGGCTGGAATGCGGTGGCACGATCTCGGCTCACCACAACCTCCGACACCCTGGTTCAAGCGATTCTTCTGCCTCAGCCTCTCAAGTAGCTGGGATTACAGGCATGCACCACCACACCCAGCTAATTTTTGTATTTTTAGTAGAGATGGGGTTTCACTATGTTGGCCAGGATAGTCTTGATCTCCTGACCTCGTGATTCGCCTGCCTCAGCCTCCCAAAGTGCTGGGATTACAGGCATGAGCCACCATGCCCGGCCCTAAAAGTATAACTCTTAAACCAGTGGAAGAAAAAAAGAAATAGAAAAAAAATCAATCCATTCAATAGAAGACAGAAAAGCAAGGAAGAGGTAGGGAATAGGAAGTCAAAAAAACAGCACAAAATAAGATAGTGTAAATAAATTCAAGTGCATCAGTTATGATAGTGAAATAAAGAATCAGTTAAATGACAGAAACTCACAGATTAGATGAAAATAAGAAAAATGACACAGAAAAAATATGAACAGAACAGTATGTAAAATGATATACAAAGAAAATATTAGCCAAAAGAAAGCTAAAATAATATCAGACAAAACAGACATGGAAGTGCAAAGTATTGATAGACATAAAAAGGGAAGGCCAGGCGCAGTGGCTCATGCCTGGAATCCCAGCACTTTGGAAGGCCAAGGTGGGCAGATCACTTGAGGTCAGGAGTTTCAGACTATCCTGGCCAACATGGTGAAACCCTGTCTCTACTAAAAATACAAAAATTAGCTGGCCGTGGTGGTGCATGCCTGTAATCCCAGCTACTTGGGAGGCTGAGGTAAGAGAATTGCTTGAACCTGGGAGGCAGAGGTTGCAGTGATCCGAAATAATGCCACTGCACTCCAGCATGGGCAATAGAGTGAGACTGTCTAAGAAAGAGAGAGAGAGGGGAAGGAAGGAAGGAAGGAAAGAAGGAAGGAAGGAAGGAAGGAAGGAAGGAAGGAAGGAAGGAAGGAAGGAAGGAAGGAAGGAAGGAAGGAAGGAAGGGAGGGAGGGAGGGAGGGAAAGGAAATTTCATAATAATAAAAGTCACACCACAGTAGATACAGTCCTGTATCTGTGTGAAACAACCAACAATGTAACTTCAAACTATACAAAACAAATTTGATAGATTCAACACCTCTCTCACTCAAGGAGACAACAAAATAGCAGAAAATAGGAATTGAGCAACACAATTCAAAATAATACATTTTTCTCAAACTAATCTGGATTATTTTTGAAAACGAACCATATTTCAGTTCACACAGCAAGTACCAACAAACCCCAATAGTGATTATAAAGGTTATGTTCTCTGATCACAAATCAGAAAAATTATAAACCAATTTTTTAAAGATTAAGATGACCCCCATACTAACACATTCAGACACCAGTGCTCCTTTACTTATAGTGGGGTTATATCCCAATAAACATGTTGTAAATTTAAAATATCTTAAGTCAAAAATGCATTTAGTACACCTAACCTACCAAACATCATAGTTTAGCCTACACTCCGTTAAAAGGGCTCAGAACCTACATTTAAGCCTACATTTAAGCAAAATCATCTAACATGAAGTCTATTTTATAGCAAAGATTGAATATATCTCATGTAGTGTATTGGATACTGTACTGAAAATGCAAGCCTGGGCAACATAGGGAGATCCAGTCTCTACAAAAAAAAATTTAAAAATTAGCTGGGTGTGGCGGTGCACACCTGTGGTCCCAGATATTCGGGAGGCTGCGGTGGAAGGATCACTTGAGCCCAGGAGGTGGAAGCTGCAGTGAGCCATGTCACTTGAGCCTGGGTGACAGAGTGAGAACCCATCCCCCCCAGAAAAGACAGAAAGAAAAAGCAAAGCAGAATGGTTGTATGGGTACTTGAAGTATGATTTCTACTGAATGCATATTGCTTTTGTATCATCATAAAGTCAAAAAATTGTAGGTCAAACTGTCATGAACCAGGGACTGTCTGTAATTCATAGGCCAAAGAGTCATCTCGATTAAATTTAGAAAATATTTATAAAACACCAATTTTATAAGAGAGGTGGAAGCAGTTCTCGAGGAGGACATTGTTAAAAGAAGTATCTGCCTCTGTTGAGGTCTTTGAGGTATATCCAGATGAGTTGAAGCCGCTCTCATCAAAAGGAAAGAGCTGTTTCTGCAGCCTGGAGAATTAGGGGAGCCTGGAGGTTCAAGGTGCTCAGGCTAATCTACCCAAATATCTCCACGACAGCTCTCAAAGTCCCCTTCCTTTCCTGTCATAACCTTGCCGTTTGCATAGGTGACCTGTCAAGGCTGTAGGTTCCATCCACTTTGTAGCACTGTCACCCATAAGATTAAATCCTGGGCCAAAATGACCTTCAGCTGCAAGTGATAATCCCCTCTTTAAATGCTGCCACAGAGGTCTTCCAACTTTCAATTGAGTTGATATTTAGCTAACCTAAGGCTGATATTTTTAAATTTAAAGCTTCTAAAGCATTATCCAAAATCAGGCAGTTCATGATTCATTTCATTACCATTACCCTCAAACTATTGAAAGGACTTGCCTGTCTCTCAGGCGGATGGTTCATCTCCTGCACCTCGCCTGAATCCATGTCAGTGAGACTCTCATTGGGATGTCAAGGGTTCTTACCACTCCACCCACCACCAACAATTCTTGTGTTATGTAGCTGCTAAGATTCAATTCCAGAGCCCCCGCCTAAGGTTCTGCTTTCCAGGGCCACTTCTGATACCAACGCTTGACCTGCTCACCACGTCCCACGTCGCCAAGCAAAGCTTCAGGCAAAGGCTTACAAGCAGGAAGCTTATTTGAGAAGTGTCCTCCAGCAGCAGGAATGAAGGATGGTGAAACGGTTCAACTGGTCCATTCTATGGGAAGCTAAAGCCCAACCCCTCTAGGCACCCACTGGAACACCATATGGAATATGTCTCAGAATTGTTCTCCTGAAAGGCAGAGAAAAGGGGCCTTTATCCAACACTGTTCCTTATCTGTCAGGGGTTGTCCGCTGAGCTGTAAATTCCCTCACACTTTCACATTGCACTTGAGTGAGGACCACGTTGGTTCCTGCAGAAATATCACCATGACACCACGGTATCAAAAAAGCTCCAGGAAGAAGAGGTATCCTGGGAAGCTGAAGTTTACACCAGCACTAATATGGAAACCTAAGCATTGGACACCAGATAACAGGTCGCATACAAAGAATCAGGAATTAAACTGTCGTAAGAGGTGGTGAAATCTACTGATTGAAAAAGAACTCTCGAGGTTGACTACCTGGGTTCATATCTCGGTCATTTCACTTACCTGCAAGTCCTTAACCTGCAAGGTATTCAACTTCTTGTGCCTCGATTTCCTTATATTTAGAATGGAGATAATAATAATAGTAATATATACTTCATAATGCTATTGTAAAGATTAAAGAGTTACTCATATAAAGAGGTTTGGACAGTGTCCGGCATGTAATAAACACTAGATACGTGAATAACTATTATATTCTTGGTAGCAATACTAGAAGCCAGAAAACACTTTCAAAATTATAAGGCAAAATTACTTCCAACCTAGAATTTTATACCAAGAAAGGACATAGAAATTATGTAATTGTCCCGCAGTAGAACAATAGTATTTTGTGGCTTGTTTATTCAGCAGTTCAAATGAAAGAACAAAGTTTATATACCATAAATCCCCAAAATTATAATACAAGAACCGAGTTCACGGGAGGGGCGGAGCAAGATGGCCGAATAGGAACAGCTCCAGTCTCCAACTCCCAGCGCGAGCGACACAGAAGACGGGTGATTTCTGCATTTTCAACTGAGGTACTGGGTTCATCTCACTGGGGAGTGCCGGACGATCGGTGCTGGTCAGCTGCTGCAGCCCGACCAGCGAGAGCTGAAGCAGGGCGAGGCATTGCCTCACCTGGGAAGCGCAAGGGGGAAGGGAATCCCTTTTCCTAGCCAGGGGAACTGAGACACACAACACCTGGAAAATCGGGTAACTCCCACCCCAATACTGCACTTTAAGCAAACAGGCACACCAGGAGATCATATCCCACACCTGGCCGGGAGGGTCCCACACCCACGGAGCCTCCCTCATTGCTAGCACAGCAGTCTGTGATCTACCGGCAAGGCAGCAGCGAGGCTGGGGGAGGGGCGCCCACCATTGCTGAGGCTTAAGTAGGTAAACAAAGCTGCTGGGAAGCTCGAACTGGGTGGAGCTCACAGCAGCTCAAGGAAACCTGCCTGTCTCTGTAGACTCCACCTCTGGGGACAGGGCAATAACAAACACAGCCGAAACCTCTGCAGATGCAAACGACTCTGTCTGACAGCTTTGAAGAGAGCAGTGGATCTCCCAACACGGAGGTTGAGATCTGAGAAGGGACAGACTCCCTGCTCAAGTGGGTCCCTGACCCCTGAGTAGCCTAACGGGGAGACATCCCCCATTAGGGGCAGTCTGACACCCCACACCTCACAGGGTAGAGTACACCCCTGAGAGGAAGCTTCCAAAGCAAGAATCAGACAGGTACACTCGCTGTTCAGAAATATTCTATCTTCTGCAGCCTCTGCTGCTGATACCCAGGCAAACAGGGTCTGGAGTGGACCTCAAGCAATCTCCAACAGACCTACAGGTGAGGGTCCTGACTGTTAGAAGGAAAACTATCAAACAGGAAGGACACCTACACCAAAACCCCATCAGTACATCACCATCATCAAAGACCAGAGGCAGATAAAACCACAAAGATGGGGAAAAAGCAGGGCAGAAAAGCTGGAAATTCAAAAAATAAGAGCACATCTCCCCCGGCAAAGGAGCGCAGCTCATCGCCAGCAACGGATCAAAGCTGGACGGAGAATGACTTTGACGAGATGAGAGAAGAAGGCTTCAGTCCATCAAATTTCTCAGAGCTAAAGGAGGAATTACGTACCCAGCGCAAAGAAACTAAAAATCTTGAAAAAAAAGTGGAAGAATTGATGGCTAGAGTAATTAATGCAGAGAAGGTCATAAACGAAATGAAAGAGATGAAAACCATGACACGAGAAATACGTGACAAATGCACAAGCTTCAGTAACCGACTCGATCAACTGGAAGAAAGAGTATCTGCGATTGAGGATCAAATGAATGAAATGAAGCGAGAAGAGAAACCAAAAGAAAAAAGAAGAAAAAGAAATGAACAAAGCCTGCAAGAAGTATGGGATTATGTAAAAAGACCAAATCTACGTCTGATCGGGGTGCCTGAAAGTGAGGGGGAAAATGGAACCAAGTTGGAAAACACTCTTCAGGATATCATCCAGGAGAACTTCCCCAACCTAGTAGGGCAGGCCAACATTCAAATCCAGGAAATACAGAGAACGCCACAAAGATACTCCTCGAGAAGAGCAACCCCAAGACACATAATTGCCAGATTCACCAAAGTTGAAATGAAGGAAAAAATCTTAAGGGCAGCCAGAGAGAAAGGTCGGGTTACCCACAAAGGGAAGCCCATCAGACTAACAGCAGATCTCTCGGCAGAAACTCTCCAAGCCAGAAGAGAGTGGGGGCCAATATTCAACATTCTTAAAGAAAAGAATTTTAAACCCAGAATTTCATATCCAGCCAAACTAAGTTTCATAAGTGAAGGAGAAATAAAATCCTTTACAGATAAGCAAATGCTTAGAGATTTTGTCACCACTAGGCCTGCCTTACAAGAGACCCTGAAGGAAGCACTAAACATGGAAAGGAACAACCGGTACCAGCCATTGCAAAAACATGCCAAAATGTAAAGACCATCGAGGCTAGGAAGAAACTGCATCAACTAACGAGCAAAATAACCAGTTAATATCATAATGGCAGGATCAAGTTCACACATAACAATCTTAACCTTAAATATAAATGGACTAAATGCTCCAATTAAAAGACACAGACTGGCAAACTGGATAAAGAGTCAAGACCCATCAGTCTGCTGTATTCAGGAGACCCATCTCACACGCAGAGACATACATAGGCTCAAAATAAAGGGATGGAGGAAGATTTACCAAGCAAATGGAGAACAAAAAAAAGTGGGGGTTGCAATACTAGTCTCTGATAAAACAGACTTTAAACCATCAAAGATCAAAAGAGACAAAGAAGGCCATTACATAATGGTAAAGGGATCAATTCAACAGGAAGAACTAACTATCCTAAATATATATGCACCCAATACAGGAGCACCCAGATTCATAAAGCAAGTCCTTAGAGACTTACAAAGAGACTTAGACTCCCATAAAATAATAATGGGAGACTTCAACACTCCGCTGTCAACATTAGACAGATCAACGAGACAGAAAGTTAACAAGGATATCCAGGAATTGAACTCATCTCTGCAGCAAGCAGACCTAATAGACATCTATAGAACTCTCCACCCCAAATCAACAGAATATACATTCTTCTCAGCACCACATCGTACTTACTCCAAAATCGACCACGTAATTGGAAGTAAAGCACTCCTCAGCAAATGTACAAGAACAGAAATTATAACAAACTGTCTCTCAGACCACAGTGCAATCAAACTAGAACTCAGGACTAAGAAACTCAATCAAAACCGCTCAACTACATGGAAACTGAACAACCTGCTCCTGAATGACTACTGGGTACATAACGAAATGAAGGCAGAAATAAAGATGTTCTTTGAAACCAATGAGAACAAAGATACAACATACCAGAATCTCTGGGACACATTTAAAGCAGTGTGTAGAGGGAAATTTATAGCACTAAATGCCCACAAGAGAAAGCAGGAAAGATCTAAAATTGACACTCTAACATCGCAATTAAAAGAACTAGAGAAGCAAGAGCAAACACATTCGAAAGCTAGCAGAAGGCTAGAAATAACTAAGATCAGAGCAGAACTGAAGGAGATAGAGACACAAAAAACTCTCCAAAAAATCAATGAATCCAGGAGTTGGTTTTTTGAAAAGATCAACAAAATTGACAGACCACTAGCAAGACTAATAAAGAAGAAAAGAGAGAAGAATCAAATCGACGCAATTAAAAATGATAAAGGGGATATCACCACCGACCCCACAGAAATACAAACTACCATCAGAGAATACTATAAACACCTCTACGCAAATAAACTGGAAAATCTAGAAGAAATGGATAATTTCCTGGACACTTACACTCTTCCAAGACTAAACCAGGAAGAAGTTGAATCCCTGAATAGACCAATAGCAGGCTCTGAAATTGAGGCAATAATTAATAGCCTACCAACCAAAAAAAGTCCAGGACCAGATGGATTCACAGCTGAATTCTACCAGAGGTACAAGGAGGAGTTGGTACCATTCCTTCTGAAACTATTCCAATCAACAGAAAAAGAGGGAATCCTCCCTAACTCATTTTATGAGGCCGACATCATCCTGATACCAAAGCCTGGCAGAGACACAACAAAAAAAGAGAATTTTAGACCAATATCCCTGATGAACATCGATGCAAAAATCCTCAATAAAATACTGGCAAACCGGATTCAGCAACACATCAAAAAGCTTATCCACCATGATCAAGTGGGCTTCATCCCTGGGATGCAAGGCTGGTTCAACATTCGCAAATCAATAAACATAATCCAGCATATAAACAGAACCAAAGACAAGAACCACATGATTATCTCAATAGATGCAGAAAAGGCTTTTGACAAAATTCAACAGCCCTTCATGCTAAAAACGCTCAATAAATTCGGTATTGATGGAACGTACCTCAAAATAATAACAGCTATTTATGACAAACCCACAGCCAATATCATACTGAATGGGCAAAAACTGGAAAAATTCCCTTTGAAAACTGGCACAAGACAGGGATGCCCTCTCTCACCACTCCTATTCAACATAGTGTTGGAAGTTCTGGCTAGGGCAATTAGGCAAGAGAAAGAAATCAAGGGTATTCAGTTAGGAAAAGAAGAAGTCAAACTGTCCCTGTTTGCAGATGACATGATTGTATATTTAGAAAACCCCATTGTCTCAGCCCAAAATCTCCTTAAGCTGATAAGCAACTTCAGCAAAGTCTCAGGATACAAAATTAATGTGCAAAAATCACAAGCATTCTTATACACCAGTAACAGACAAACAGAGAGCCAAATCAGGAATGAACTTCCATTCACAATTGCTTCAAAGAGAATAAAATACCTAGGAATCCAACTTACAAGGGATGTAAAGGACCTCTTCAAGGAGAACTACAAACCACTGCTCAGTGAAATCAAAGAGGACACAAACAAATGGAAGAACATACCATGCTCATGGATAGGAAGAATCAATATCGTGAAAATGGCCATACTACCCAAGGTAATTTATAGATTCAATGCCATCCCCATCAAGCTACCAATGAGTTTCTTCACAGAATTGGAAAAAACTGCTTTAAAGTTCATATGGAACCAAAAAAGAGCCCGCATCTCCAAGACAATCCTAAGTCAAAAGAACAAAGCTGGAGGCATCACGCTACCTGACTTCAAACTATACTACAAGGCTACAGTAACCAAAACAGCATGGTACTGGTACCAAAACAGAGATATAGACCAATGGAACAGAACAGAGTCCTCAGAAATAATACCACACATCTACAGCCATCTGATCTTTGACAAACCTGAGAGAAACAAGAAATGGGGAAAGGATTCCCTATTTAATAAATGGTGCTGGGAAAATTGGCTAGCCATAAGTAGAAAGCTGAAACTGGATCCTTTCCTTACTCCTTATACGAAAATTAATTCAAGATGGATTAGAGACTTAAATGTTAGACCTAATACCATAAAAATCCTAGAGGAAAACCTAGGTAGTACCATTCAGGACATAGGCATGGGCAAAGACTTCATGTCTAAAACACCAAAAGCAACGGCAGCAAAAGCCAAAATTGACAAATGGGATCTCATTAAACTAAAGAGCTTCTGCACAGCAAAAGAAACTACCATCAGAGTGAACAGGCAACCTACAGAATGGGAGAAAATTTTTGCAATCTACTCATCTGACAAAGGGCTAATATCCAGAACCTACAAAGAACTCAAACAAATTTACAAGAAAAAAACAAACAACCCCATCAAAAAGTGGGCAAAGGATATGAACAGACATTTCTCAAAAGAAGACATTCATACAGCCAACAGACACATGAAAAAATGCTCATCATCACTGGCCATCAGAGAAATGCAAATCAAAACCACAATGAGATACCATCTCACACCAATTAGAATGGCGATCATTAAAAAGTCAGGAAACAACAGGTGCTGGAGAGGATGTGGAGAAATAGGAACACTTTTACACTGTTGGTGGGATTGTAAACTAGTTCAACCATTATGGAAAACAGTATGGCGATTTCTCAAGGATCTAGAACTAGATGTACCATATGACCCAGCCATCCCATTACTGGGTATATACCCAAAGGATTATAAATTATGCTGCTATAAAGACACATGCACTCGTATGTTTATTGCAGCACTATTCACAATAGCAAAGACTTGGAATCAACCCAAATGTCCATCAGTGACAGATTGGATTAAGAAAATGTGGCACATATACACCATGGAATACTATGCAGCCATCAAAAAGGATGAGTTTGTGTCCTTTGTAGGGACATGGATGCAGCTGGAAACCATCATTCTTAGCAATCTATCACAAGAACAGAAAACCAAACACCGCATGTTCTCACTCATAGGTGGGAACTGAACAATGAGATCACTTGGACTCAGGAAGGGGAACATCACACACAGGGGCCTGTCATGGGGAGGGGGGAGGGGGGAGGGATTGCATTGGGAGTTATACCTGATGTAAATGACAAGTTGATGGGTGCAGCACACCAACATGGCACAAGTATACATATGTAACAAACCTGCACGTTATGCACATGTACCCTACAACTTAAAGTATAATAATAATAAATAAATTAAAAAAATTATAATACAAGAACCATTACTATTTATTCTTATTGTGCAAGGATGGTTCAACATGAGAAAACCTAATTTTATATACCATATTATTGGGGTATTGGAGGAAAACCATTATCATCTTAGAAAGGATATATTTAGCAACCTCTCCTAAACTTAAAAAAAAAACAAATCTGAGGCCAAGTGCAGTGGCTCATGTATGTAATCCCAGCTACTTGGGAGACTGAGGCAGGAGGATCACTTGAACCCAGGAGTTCAAGGCCAGCCTGGGCAACATAGTGAGATCCCATCTCAAAAAAGAAAAAGAAAAAGAAAAGAAACTTTAGTAAAACAAGATGAGTTTGACAGCAGCTTCAAATAGAATGATAAAACAAATTAATATCTTAAATCAAAAAGGAGTCATATGCTTAATAGCTTAATAAAAACAAGAATGAGACAGGATCTTTTTTTTTTTTTTTTTTTTTTTTTTTTTGAGACGGAGTCTCCATCCGCCGCCCAGGCTGGAGTGCAGTGGCGTGATCTCGGCTCACTGCAAGCTCCGCCTCCCAGGTTCAAGCGATTCTCCTGCCTCAGCCTCCTGAGTAGCTGGGACTACAGGCGCCGCCACCTTGCCCGGCTAGTTTTTTTGTATTTTTAGTAGAGACGGGGTTTCACTGTGTTAGCCAGGATGGTCTCGATCTCCTGACCTTGTGATCCGCCCGCCTCGGCCTCCCAAAGTGCTGGGATTACAAGCGTGAGCCACTGCGCCCGGCCGAGACAGGATCTTAACAATTGTTTGAGTGAAGTGTGTCTATGGTCCCGTGCAGGTTTTTGACATGCGATTTGACTATTCAACATACTAAAAGTAAGTTTCTTAATATCATCAAAGCATTAAACCTAAATAAAACCTTTTAAAATACTCAACACTTTTATCCATAGCTTAAGAATCAGTATAACTGAAAAGTATCAGTTGTTCCATTTCTATATTTAATGCTAAAAATTAGTATTGATTTTGTACCTATCTCTGAAAATAGAGAACAGAAAATTAGCAAATAGCTGATTCTACGGTCATTGGCAACTAACCAGAATAATAATTCTCACTACTGATTTATAGGACCAATTTTGTCCCTACCTATATGCATGTAGGTTTTGGACTCAGTAGAAAATTTCGAGGTCTATTAACACAAGTAATTCAACTTTTTCTTTTCATTTAAAGGCCTCTTTTTCCAAGGCATCTTTCTAGAATATGATCTGATATTTCAAGATTGAGGATAAATATTTAGGAATATTTGGGAATCAGACATAAACTTCAGATCATTTTCTGATTATGTCCCTTCTATCAGTTCTCTACACTTGGGAAGAAAATGTATAATGTACTTGTAAAACACACGGTCTACGTGATTTTGTCACCATGCCTTTGCTCTTGCCATTCTGTTCTCTTTGCCAGAAAAGCTCTTGCTCCAGATATATTCTGTGCTCATCCCCTCTTTCTCTATCCAATCAAATATTACCTTAATAAAATAAGAACTGCCTTTCAATCCTAGACACCCAACATCTCCTACCTCCCTTCATTGCTTTATGTTTTCTCTAGCGCTTGTTGCCACCAAATACATTATGTATTTATTTGTACATTTCTAGAGACTTCTCCCAATTACAATGGAACCTCCATGAAGGCACAGACTTGGTCTATTTCGCCCTATTCCTGCATTTCCAGTGCCTAGAACACATAGAAGGGACAAAAGAAGCATTTGTTAAATACAGAAATGAATGTAAATGCCAAAGTGTTTATAATATGCAAGTGACATTTTTCTGTAGCTAACCTAACCACTGCCTTTCCTCTGAAAACTTCAATGGCCTTTAGAAATGCTGGGTACAATCACAGTAATGATAGAAAAGTAAATATAAGGAGAAGTTTTCGTCAGTAAACAGTGCAGAATAAAGCAGAACGAAAGGGCAGATAAATGTGTCAGCCACAGACTGAAAAAGTTCAAGCAAGTTGTTTTCCCAAGAAAGTATTTTTTCCCACTAAAAATATTCACTTGGTCATATTTCTTTGGAAAAGATGGCGTGTAAATATAGTACTGAGATTTTAATAGATTACTCCGCAATCTTCCCATGCTGATACTCAGAGCACTCTGCTATAAGGTACAGAGCATGAGGTTTTTATTTAAACAGGTTTGGTGTGGATTTTGGCTGTGCCACTCACTGGTTATATGACTCTGAGTGGGATGTTTAACTTCTCTGAGTTTCTTCATCTGCAAAATGAGGGTAAAGTGAACCTACTAGGGACTCTGTTCCTCCTCCTGGGTTCTCTAAATCAGGGGTCCCCAAGGCCCTGTATCAGTCCGTGGCCTGTTAGGAACTAGGCCACGCAGCAGGTGGTGAGTGGCGGACGAGTGAGCGAAGCTTCATCTGTATTTACCGCCGCTCCCCATCACAGGCATCACTGCCTGAGCTCCGCCTCCTGTCAGATCAGCAGCGACATTAGATTCTCATAGGAGCACGAACCCTATTGTGAGCTGTGCATGCAAGGAATCTAGGTTGCTTGCTCCTTATGAGAATCTAATGCCTGAAGATCTGTCACTGTCTCCCATCACCTTCCAGTGGGACCATCAGGTTGCAGGAAAACAAGCTCAGGGTTCCCAGCAATTCTACATTATAGTGAGTTATAGAATTATCTCATTCTATATTACAATATAATCATAGTAGAAATAAAGTGTGTAACAAATATAATGCACTTGAACCATCCCGAAACCACCCCCACTCCATCTGTTGAAAACATGTCTTCCACAAAACCAGTCCCTGGTGCCAAAATGATTGGGGACCACTTCTTTAAATGAAGAGCACCCTCAGCCAACAAGATGCCAGAGCCAGACATGAGTGTCACCCCTCACTCCCTGTTCTTCTTCGGTGCCCCCAGCCACCACATCCAACCCATCAATACACTTTCAAGTCTATGTCATCAATTTCTCTTGAACCCATTCCTTTCTCTCCAGCCACACTGCCATTTGTCTTTTCCATGGTCCAGGCCATCACCATCTCTTCTGTCTGGATTATTGCAACACCCTCTTATCTGATTTTATTGTAGCTGGTTTGCCTACCACCACTTCCCCTCCATTCCCCAACAGCAGAAAGAATGATGGCCATAAAAGACAAACATGCAGTGATCTATTGCACAGCAGTGTCTGTAGCTGACGCCTGGTGGGATTGTTTCTGCTGCCTGGCCTCCTTGGGTTTATGTCTATTTCCCAATTGCTGTTCTCTGGTCCTCCTGATGTTTCCAGAACTAGCCAATAAATATCCTCCCATTAAATTCCCCCGCTGCCCAGGTCAATTACTTGTAACCAGGAGCACTGACTAGCACATCATGAAATGCCCGCTCCCTCCATCCCCTGAAAACGCACCTATGCTTCCAGTGGCCTCCTGTTCATGCCTACATCCTTAGCATTGCTTTGGGATTCAAGCGTCTCTCACCTCTCCAGTTTCCTCATCTCATTTTATGCTCCAGCCACATTCACCCTCCCGCAGTTGAGCCAGCGTGACATATTCTCTCTTTTTTCTGGACTTTTGCATATGCTGTATTTTCTCCAAGACCCTCCCCTGTATGCTGTACTCAACACCCTCCCAACACCCACCTATCCATCCTTCACTTGGCTAATGTCTACTTGTCCTTTGGATCTCAGCTTCAAATTCCCTCGGAAAGCCTTTCTTGAATACATCGCATGTGAACTTACTTCTTTCTAATGCAAGAGAGCGCTCTTCATCTAGCAGCTGTAGGCAGCTTCACACCTATCGCCCTATAGTGTCCCAAAGAGATGAGATGGCTTCCAACCCAGCTTCAGTTAGAAAAATCCTTGCACAGGACCCACCTGGAGTCATGAGCTCATCTTTCTAGTAAGAGGGATAAGGCTGTGGCTGTCTAGCTGCAGTCACCTGCCGCCACCTGCAGAGTTCTTTGATCCACCCCCTTCCCTTTTGTGGGGTACTTTCCCCAGAGAGCTCAATGCTTAGCCATTTTATTTAGAAAAAGAATTTCTGACTGTGAGTGAGAGGTGTCAAGGAGAGACAATTGGAAGGCGGTGCTTTAGGCATTTCTGTAGAAAACTATAAGGATAGATACCTTTAACAAGGACACAGCTAAAGTAGGGCATTGTGAGTTGTGTGAAGACACCGGAAGCTTAGGGCTGGGAGAGAGAGTTGGAGGAGGTGGGAGAAGAATTCACAAAGGAAGGGGAAAAGACAGACTTCCGGTGCTTTGTAGATCCACCCAGGCTTGGTGGCAGTCACTGCTATTTATAGACGAAAAGGCATTCCTGTGCTTTCAAGTGTCAACAAGAGAAAAGAAAATAAACCTGAGACGTAGGCCAGAGAGACCTGAATTCTCAGTTCTGCTCAGTTTGCTAAGGCAACTTAACCTCTCTGAGCCTCAATTTCCTCATTTATAAAATAAGGACAAAAATATCATTCTTGATACTAAGTGCCCAAAGCAAGGTGCACAACTATGTATAGTGCCATCCCATTTGCCTTGTTTAGGAAAAGTAGCGTATTACTCAAGTATCACTGTGTATACACGAAGCGGTAACCATGGTTACTTCAGGAGAGGAAGTGTTGGAGTGGCGTGAGACTTCACGTTCCACTGTGTATTCCTCTGGCCTTTTTTGAATTAAGTGCTAGGTATGTGTTTTAATGATTCTAATGAATTCATTAATTGCATAAGAATATCTTTCTCCCAAAGTTATTGCAAAGAAAACGCCTGTAATCCCAGCACTTTGGGAGGATGAGGTGGGTGGATTGCTTGAGATCAGGAGTTCAAGACTAGCCTGACCAACATGGTGAAACCCCGTCTCTACTAAAAGTACAAAAGTTAGCCAGGCGTGGTGGCGCGGGCCTGTAATCCTAACTACTCAGGAGGCGGAGGCAGGAGAATCCCTTTGACCCAGGAGGTGGAGGTTGCAGTGAGCTGCAATCTTGCCACCGTACTCCAATCCAGCCTGGGCGACAGAGTGAGATTTCATCTCTAAATAACTAACTAAATAAATAAAATATATTGTGGTTCTAAATATATAACACATTCTGTGCAAAGATATTCTGAACAAACAGTGACCCAGGGACCTATCTCATATTTATGTTGTTCTTCTAAATACATATTTTATTTACTATAAAAGTTTACCCTTTTTTCCTAAAAAGATACTGTAAATTATTCAAAGCCCAGTACATTTCACTATTGCTTTCCACAGGTAAAATAGGTTTCTTGGATCACTATCGAAGTTTTTAAAAAGCAAGCCTGAGAACCCAGAAAAGTACAATTCAGTAAAATCAAACACTCATCCAAGAGACTTATTGTTCCAAAAGCGAAATATGGAAAATTGGATGTCCAAATGGAAAATCAAAGGTTGTCATTTGGGGATTAACAAATAGTACTATTGTGATTAGGAAATTGCACAGAAATTAAATCTCTCTTCTGTACCCTATAAGAGTAGGAGGTGAGAAATTAAGATCTGGAGGCATTTTTTGATCTAGAGTCACATGAATAGCACAGGAATTGTTATTTAAAGCCAAATCATTCTGATAATTAAGAACATCCTTGATGAATAAAATGCCTCATTTCAGATCTCTTCCTTTTAGACGTTGTCCCTTCGGTTCCTTCATATTTGGCCACGGAAATGATAATCCCTCAGAAGAATTTTTGATGAGAAGACCTCTGTTTAGCTTTTCACATCATACTCACCATGCTTCTGGGAGCATTTTCTTTTTTTTAATTTTGATCTGGAGAGACAGCTACAGCTATTTTTTTTTTTTTTTTTTTTTTTTTTTTTTTTTTTTTTTTTGAGACAGAGTCTCACTGTTGCCAGGCTGGAGTGCAATGGCGATATCTCAGCTCACTGCAATCTCCGCCTCCCAGGTTCAAGCGATTCTCCTGCCTCAGCCTCCCTGGTAGCTGGGACTACAGGCACGTGCCACCACACCCAGCTAATTTTTTTTGTATTTTTGGTAGAGAGGGAGTTTCACCATGTTAGCCAGGATGGTCTTGATCTCCTGGCCTCGTGATCCACCCGTCTCGGCTTCCCAAAGTGCTGGGATTACAGGCGTGAGCCACCACGCCTGGCCTTTGGAGGGCATCTTCTTATACTCTTACATTCACTGAATTACTTAGGATGGCTCTGTCCCAAGGATGCTGATCACCTCACTGTTCCAAATCACTTAGGTTATAAACCAGAATTCTTATTCTCCCAGACTCTACACAGGGTGTAAGTGGTAATTTCACTTTTAAGTTATGAGATAACCGTATGTTTACCCAGCTTAATTAATTTTCCCTTGGAAAATGTTCCTTAATTATGTTTTGCATATTTGAATGATTCCTATTTTGCACCTGTGTTCAGAGGCACCTGATTCTAATGAATTGATTGTCTAGGCTAGAGAATGAATATAATTATATTTTGCCTGCTTTGATGATGAACTTTTCATGTCTGACCTAGCTGGCATTTTTGTACCCTGTCTTATCACCTCATTAACTCTATTAAGATGTTTCAGTGATATTTAACATCTTATAGATATGTAATTAAAATATAAATTTAGTCAAATTTATATTATAACTAATATTATAGAGCCAAGACGACTTGGCATTCTCTTCTTGCTTTCTCTGAGAAACTTACTAACTTGGAACTTCTCTCGGCCAATTATTTTCACTGTTTTATTCCCCCATGGGCATTTTTATTTGTTTTGCTTTGACAGTTTTTCTTTGACGACCACTTTGTCTGTTCAATCACGTCTCCAACATGCACACAAAATAAAAAGTCGAAGGAGTTATTCAGATCATTTGCGCCAACATCATATTTTGTATTTAGATTATTGGGCTAAGGAGAGCACGGCTCAAATTTTCTTTCCTGCCTTATCCAAACAACAGTCTAATTACCCTTTCTATTCCAGCTGTGAAAGCCAACCAGGGGAAGCAAAATGATTCTTTTTCCAGGTCCCAAAGCAAGTGATTAGCAGCTGTGAACCCAGGAATCTCTACTGTCTCCACAGGTGCCCATCAAATATGACCTCATGTTGCCACTGAATTGGAAGAAGATATTTTTCCTTTCTTCTGAGAACTGTGGCATGTTATTGCTGCTACTGATTTCATTCCACCTTAGAATGACTGATGTTGTCCTAGTTATTTTAAATCTGTTCTGGAAAATAGTTTAAATAAGTGCAATAATTTCAGTAGTCATGTTTTCAGAGAAAAATGCCTTTAAAATGAAACAACTTTTACTTAGGAGTCTTTTGTTTAGTAAGTATAAATTACAGGCATTTGTCAGTGATACAATAGGATAGAGATATAGGAATAGACCAGTGTCATCACACACACACACACAAATGTTTAGAGATTTAATTAGAAGAAAGGACAGCTAGACAATAAAAATTTAATACAAAATCTAAAATTACAAAATCTAAAATTACAGACTGAAGATGAGTTAGCATTTTAAGAATGCACCTTTTTATAGAGCTGGTCATCAGGTTTAAGCAGAGCTGAACAGATGAATATTATCCAGCCTAGGAAAGGAAGATTCCTCCTCCCTGAGACAAACAGCACTTAATAGACACCCGAGGGAAGGAAAATTCCTCATGCCTTTTCTCATCCATTCATTTTTACATAAAATACATATTCAGAATTTATAATGTTTCAATACAGATAGTGAAATAATATAACTTATTTTGAGCCCCACATATGAGTAACAGATAGTTCTCCCATACTTTTTTTTTTTAAAGGAATGACCAATTAACCTTTTTAAATTGATTTGTACTTGTCTCTGTATTTAAGAAACTTAAATTTACCATTTTTTTCTTATTTTCTTTTTAATTGTTCTTTTCATTTAAGGAAAAACATTCAAACTCACAGTTTTCCTGTTTGGAAGTCAAAGCTGTTAGTGGACAGGAATATTGACAGTCTTGTTCACACTGTATCCCCAGCACTTAGAACCACACTGTTACTTAAGTAGGTGATAGAAAACATTTGCAGAATGAATGGATCCATAACATATTAAAGACACAGATTAGGCGTTCATTGGCAAAATATGCATTATGATGATGTCTCATAAATATAAATAAATTTCATAGTATTGTTGGGACTCAGAAAATAATACCCCAAAATGAAGGTCTCAGAAGCAAAAGTTTTTCTCCTTTTCATGCCCTCCATCTCTCATCCCATTCTCTCCCAAGGCTAGCTGTGGAAACTAGAATCTTTCTTCCCCAAGGCAGGTCACAGAAACCAGAAATACTTTTTCCCCCAAACCAGCTATAAAACCTAAAAATATCATTCTAACTCCCCGACCCCAAACTTTCCACGTAAAACCCAGCCATAAGGGCTGGATGTGGTGGCTCTTGAATAATCCCAACATTTTGGGATGCCAAGGCAGGAGGAGCACTTGAATCCAGGAGACTGAGACCTGCCTGGGATCCAGACTCTACAAAAAATTTAAAAATTAGATGGGTATAGTGGTGCAAGTTTGTAATCCCAGTTACTCAGGAGGCTAAGGCCAGAGAATTGCTTGGGTCCAGGAGTTTGAGGCTGCAGTGAACTGTGATCACGCTACTGCACTCTAGCCTGGGTGACAGAGTAAAACCCTGTCTCAAACAGAACAAAACAAAAAACCCAGAAGCCATAAGGAAATTATTTGATCTACCTTATTTGACTGATATGGTTGACTGTGTCCCCACCCAAATCTCATCTTGAATTGTAGCTCCCATAATTCCTTCATGTTGTGGGACGGACCTGCTGGGAGATAATTGAATCATGTGGGTGGTTTCTCCCATACTGTTCTTGTGGTAGTGAGTAAGACTCACAAGATCTGATGCTTCTATAAGGAGAAACCCCTTTTGCTTGGCTCTCTGTCTTTGCCTGCTGCCATCCATGTAAGATGTGACTTGCTCCTCCTTGCCTTCCACCATGATTGTGAGGCCTCCCCAGCCATGCAGAACTGTAAGTCCATTAAACCTATTTTTCTTCCTGGTCTCAGTTATGTCTTTATCAGCAGTGGGAAAACAGACTAACACACTGACTAGAGGTCATAAGACCCTCATTTCAGACAGGGTTGTGCCCCATTCCCAGATGGAAAAATTGCTGCACAGAGAGGCCAAGAAGAATCTAGACAGATAGTCCTTGCTGGGTTTCCCCACTCAGTCCATTAGCATTAGATCAGACCCTTTGTTCCAAGCCTGTTTCTACATGGCTGTTCACATTCTCTTGCACCTAAGTAAAAAATTGACAATTTCCTTTGTATCTTTGGGTCTTTACTCTGAAGGCACTCATGTCACATAAAACTAAGATCAAGGCCGGGCACGGTGGCTCATGCCTGTAATTCCAGCACTTTGGGAGGCTGATGCAGGCGGATCACGAGGTCAGGAGATAGAGACCATCCTGGTTAGCACAGTGAAACCCCGTGTCTACTAAAAATACGAAAAATTAGCCGGGCATGGTGGTGGGCACCTGTAGTCCCAGCTACTCAGGAGGCTGAGGCAGGAGAATGGCATGAACTCAGGTGGTGGAGCTTGCAGTGAGCTGAGATCATGCCACTGCACTCCAGCCTGGGCGACAGAGTGAGAATCTGTCTCAAAAAACAAAACAAACAAACAAAAAAAAACCACGAAGATCAAATAAATGTGTATGCTTTTTCTCCTATTAATCTGCTTCTTTTCAGTGATTTCCAGTGAACCTTCAGAGGGTGAAGGGAAAATATTCCCTTGGCCCAGACAGTATCTTGAGATTTTTTTTTTTTAATTTGGGAGGCTTCTTGAATTTGAAAATCGCAGATCTATGGAATTCACAAGCATGATAAACACACAAAGCATAACATTTTCTCCTTCTGAGACCCCTGGCAAGCCAGACTAACATTCCATTTTTACTGGGGAAAGGAGGCGAGTTCTCCAGTGATGTCCACATCTGCAGCATTCTTTCAGGAACAGAAAAAGCAGAAAATATACAATAATAGCTGGGGCCAGGCATAGTAGCTCGTGCCTATAATGCCAGCACTTTGGAAACCCAAGGAGGAAGGATCATTTGAGGCCAGGAGTTCAAAACCAGCCTGGAATACATAGCGAGACTCCATCTGTACAAAACAAAAAAACAAAACAAACAAACAACAACAACAACAACAAAAAAAAAACATAAAATAATAGCTTATTGATGAAGATCCACAGCTATTAGAAGTGGACGTACCACACCCACTCACAGCATAGGAACAAGTGGTAAAAGGCAGAAAGAGAATCATTATTAACACAGAAGCAAGAGATTTTCAGCCTCAACATCTGAGAGTGGCCTTCCCAGAGACTCTGGTTAGGCCGCCTTGTCCTAAACCGATGTTGAATCCTGTAATAATCAGTTAAAGGGTTTGTTAGTGGCATGAGTATGTTATATGGCTCTGGATTTAGGGGGTGGAAGAGAGTCAACAACCTTTGAAAAGTATAGGCTAAAATGCTTTTCTCTGTGGTCCAGTTCTTAGTTCTATCCCTCTGCTGTGATTCTCGGGGAATGTTTCGCATGCACGGATTGACTTCCTTGTTCCTTAACTGAATGACTCCTAAATTTGACCTCCAGCTTTGTCCTCTCTAGTGAATAGAAAACACTCCTATATCTAGAAGCTTCCTGGATATCTTGCCACCTTGATTTCCTGCCAGTACCTCACTGAAGTTCTTGTTTATCTGCTCCTCCTGCCCAAACTAAACCTTCCTCTTGGCCTCTCTATTTCCTGCGATGATGCTACTGAGCCACTGTGAAGCCTTTCAGGCTAGATTTCCTAGATTTATCTTCATCTTTAATTTCTCCCCCTCTCTTTTTACCTTTTCAATATATTTTCTCTGTCACCACCTTCCCCTCTTCTAGCATCAAAACTGGTCCCTTGACTTCACTTACTTCCTAACCTGATCGATCCTATAGCACTTCCAAAATATTTTTCTTCAGAGTTGTCATACGTAGGTCTCATGCCATGCTGCTGTTCCAAGAAAAAATTTGCAGTTTCTCTCAATTGCCCTGCAATTGAGTAGGAGATTGGCAGGACTTATTTCCCAGTCTCGAGAGGATGAAGTGAAGAAACTAAGCTGGGATCACACCTGTAACCCCAGGGAGGCTGAGGCAGGAGGATGGCTTGAACCCAGGAGTTCAAGACAAGCCTGGGCAACATAGCAAGACCCTGTCTCTATAAATATTAGCTGGACATGTTGATTTGTGCCTGTGGTCTCAACTACTCAGGAAACTGAGGTGGGAGGATTGCTTGAGCCTGGGAGATCATGGCTGCAGTGAGCTATGATCATGCCACTGTACTCCAGCCTGGGCAACAGAGTGAGACCCTGTCTCAAAAAAAAGAAAACCAAAAAAAAAGAAAAAAAAGGAAGAAAGAAACCAACCAGCAGGAACCAGCAGAAGGTGAGGAAAGTGATCACTAGCTATCTTCATTGCTTATTAGCATAAGATACTCTTACCAGTGCCATGACAGCTTACAAATGCCATGACAATGACCCAGGAAATTACTTTTCCTTTCCATGGTAACAACCTGGAAGTTATTGCCTCATTTCCTAAAAGTTCAAAGTAACTCCCCTCAATTTGCATGTAATTGAAAGTGAGTTCACGTGAGTATAAATACAGTTGCCACCAGCCCAAACTGCTACTGACTGGTGCACTGCCTATGAGTGAGCCCTACTCCACAGGGAGCGTGTACCGTTCAATAAAAGATCGCCGTCTAACTCTACTGGCTCATCCTTGAATTCTTTCCTGGGTGAAGGTAAGAAACCTCCTGGGCTTAACCCCACTTTGGGGGCTCACCTGTCCTGCATTAACTCCTGCATTGGATAAAGTCAATATCCAAACTACAAACTATACCCTTGTTATCATCAGCACCCAGACACCAGGGTTCAACACCAGATCAGATGTCAACTTTTTATGGGTCAGTTACTTCACCTGAAAAGTGTTCTGTTAGGGTTGTGTAAAGATTAAGTGAGTTAATATATGTATGTTAGGCACTTAGAATAGTACCAAGCACTTAGTAGGTATTATACTGGCGTTTCTTGTTATGACCAGTCTTAGAACCTAGCAAATAGAAACACCATTTCCCAAACATGTCTTCACTTTTATCATTTCTCAACTGATACAGTTTCGCTCTGTGTCCACACCCAGATTTTATCTTGAATTGTAATCCTCATGTGTAAAGGGTGTGACCTAGTGGAAGGTGATTGGATTACCAGGACGGTTTCCCCATGCTGTTCTTGTGATCGTGAGTGAAATCTCACGAGGTCTGATGGTTTTATAAATGGTAGTTTTTCCTGCGCTCACTCCCCACGTAAGATGTGCCTGCTTTCTCTTCCACCACGATTGTAAGTTTCCTGAGACCTCCCCAGCCACGTGAAACTGTGAGTCAATTAAACCTCTTTCCTTTATAAATTACTCAGTCTTGGGGAGTTCTTTATAGCAATGTGAAAACGGACTAATACATGAACTTTTGTTCAAATTGTTCCCTCTGCCTTCAATGACCTTTTCGTCACTTAAAGTCTACCCATTTTTCAAAATCTACCTCAAATACCAATACTTCCCTTGAAACTTTCACTTAAAAGACTTGCCTTTTTCTGAATTCAGGATACTACATCTGCCCCAACTACCTTTATTCATAAGAAATAAAATAATATACATTTTAGCATTTTAAAGTCTCTATATAAGATGATATTCTATAGAGCTGTTATATTACTAAGTTGACCTTTTTGTTACAGTCATACTCCAAAAATTTTCATTATATTATTTTATTTCATTTGTTTGTAAGTGAATTTGAAATCATTTTCAAGAGCAAAATTGGAAACAAAATCCCAGCTTTAGGAAGAAATAAATCAGAGCTTTCCAAAACCAATATTCTAGGATTTAGAAAGATTTTTAAGAGAGGAAAGTTTAAATATTTTTGAAGTATAGACTTATAAAGCATTTCTGGGGAATCTGAAGAAACAAATATAGCATTGCACAAGTATTATGCTATTTAATATTATTTTGATCAGGTTATTTTAAAGTTTGAATGACTTTTTTTTTCTTTCAACTGTACTTTCTCAGCTATATTTCATGCATTGTAAGATTTTAAAGGTTGGCCCCTTGTGGAGACAAATTACACCTGGGGAAATTAGCCCAGGTGTTGGCAATTAATTGTGGAGCCAGAAACTCCCCAGTGATGTGAGACGGAGCCTTCCCACCGTGTTCTGTGGACTTCTTTTTTCTAAGATGCTGGATCTTCAATTTTAATGAGGGAAAAGTGCCCCCCTGTGGTTTGTACTTGGCTTTGGATTTTTTTTTTTTTTTTTTTTTTTTTTTTCAATCTAAAGATTATGTGCTTTCCCAAGGAAAAGCTGGCAAAACCAGGAAGAAGGTGGTACTCACCTGGATTCTAATTTTCTCCTCTTTGGGATTCTTATCAGTAGCAAATCACCTTTCAAGTCATCCCTTCACCCATCCACCAGCCTCAAATCCATGCCCTCACACTATCCCTTGTTCATTCCCACTTAGGTTCCTTCAGAGCCAGGATCCCTCTGAGAGCTCACCCATCCTAATGTTTTCAGGAGGGAAACAAACAGAAAATGTTTTCAGTAATGGTCTGTGCTGGACTCCTTCCTCCTTTCTCTAGTTATTCTCTTCTTTTACCACTCCCACTCCAACCTCCCTGCCACCACCAAACTTTCTAGTATCTCTGATGCATATCCTCTCATTTATATTTATTCTTTCAAGAAGTTTGTTTTAGGTTTGTGTGCATTTATTTTTTTCTTTTTTTGAGATGGAATTTCGCTCTGTTGCCCAGGCTGGAGTGTGGTGGCACAATCTCAGCTCGCTGCCACCTCTGCCTCCCAGGTTTAAGCAATTCTCCTGCCTCAGCCTCGAAAGTAGCTGGGATTACAGGCATGTGCTACCACACCCAGCTAGTTTTTGTGTTGTTAGTAGAGATGGGGTTTCTCCATGTTGGCCAGGCTAGTCTCGAACTCCTGACCTCAGGTAATGCACCTGCTTTGGCCTCCCAAAGTGCTGGGATTACAGGTGTGAGCCAAATGGTCTTGAGCTACAGATAGCATTCTTTCTTCTAACTGTTACTCAGCACTCTATCTTTGAGAATGGGCCATGTTGGTGTGTGGACATTCAGTGCGTTGCTTCAAAGGGCTGCCCTGTGTTCCACAGCAGACATAGAGAACATTATACCGATCCTCTATCCCAGAGATGGTACCCTGAAGGCCTCCAAATCCCGCAAACAATGCTATGATGAGTATCCATAAGCCTGTTCCAACGTGGGCCTGTGTGTGAATTCCTTCCAGAAATACCAAGAAAGAGAATTCCTGTATCCTAGAAATACGCATACTCAGTTTAATGATTTCCTGCCAGGATGTTCTTAAAGACTGCAACACCAATTTATACTTCCACCAGCCTGTTCATGGGGGTGCCTATCCTTTGCCAGACTATTGTGTGGAAATGATATTTCATTGTATGTTGACTTAGAATTCTGAGGAATAATAGGAATAATACCCTGGAGCAACTCTGCTGTTTGTTAACTTTTGTTTGGATTTTCCCTTCTGTAAATCACCAATTTGTATTCTTAAGTTTTTTGTTTTGTTTTGTTCTTTTGTCAGGGTTCCTACCTTCTTCTGGTTGATGTGCAGAAATCCCCAGTTCCTTGTGTTATCTAGGTTTCGGTTCCTTGTCAGTTTTAGGCCTTGCCAATGTTTTCTCAGTATCTGTCACTTCTAACCTTGCCTGTGGCATCTTTCATTGCATGTAAATCCTTAGTTATTTCTTTATGATATATCCTTCGCAAGAAGAAGACTTTTTCTATCCCTCATGTAAGGGGATATTCTCATGTTATCTTTTCTATTAAATCTGACATGTATATTTTTCATATCCAAGTCCTTTTCTGGAGTCCAACTTTGCACATGGTAGATAGGAATCAGTTTCATTTTTCTTTACATGGGAGTCAGTGTTCCCAATGTCATCTACTAACATGTATGCTTTCATATTAATCTGTAGAGCCATCTTCATCATATATTAAGTTGCTGAATTGTCTGCTCTGCTCCATTGTTTTACTGTCTGCTTGCATATCTATATCACACTGTTTCTATCACTGTGAGGCTTTTTGGTATGTCTTAGTATCTGATAGAACAGAAGCAGCCACATTTCTCATTTTTCTTTTTTTTTTTTTTTTTTTGAGACGGAGTCTCGCTCTGTCACCCAGGCTGGAGTGCAGTGGCCGGATCTCAGCTCACTGCAAGCTCCGCCTCCCGGGTTCACGCCATTCTCCTGCCTCAGCCTCCCGAGTAGCTGGGACTACAGGCGCCTGCCACCTCGCCCGGCTAAGTTTTTGTATTTTTAGTAGAGACGGGGTTTCACCGTGTTAGCCAGGATGGTCTCGATCTCATTTTTCTAAAGATCAAATTGACCATTCATGGACCTTTAGTCTTTCACATGAATTTTGTAGTAAATTTAACCATGAATTTCATTGAAACTTCCTTGAATGTATAGATTAATTTGAGAAGAATTGACATCTTTATAATATTAACATCCATTCAGAGACACTGAAAGTATATTTAGTTGGATTAATTTCTGTGTCCTTTGTTCAGTTTAAAATTTTTTCTCAAAAAAGATTTATTCTTTAATTCCTAAATACCTTTAGTTTTTATTGAAATTATAAATCATGCCTTATTTATCTTGTATTTTCTAGACAGTTAATACAAGTATTAAAAAATTTTTGATTTTTATGTTGATCATGTATCCAGCAACCTTGATCAACTCCCTTAATTGTTCTAGTAGCTTATCTATTGATTCCATTCCTAGGTAAATTATATTATCTCTCTCTTTCTTAACCAAGCTTTATATGCCATGTGTTTTTTTTTTTTTTTTTTATGGCAGTCACTGGAATTATGTTAAACAGTAGCGGTGTTAGAGACATTCTTGTCTTTTCCTCTATTATAAAGTGAATTTTTTTGTTTTGGGGTATATAGTGGTAGCAAAAATATCTCCTTTTTCCACTTTTTCATTTTGTTACAGAAACTCTGAATTTTAACTAGAGTTATATCCATCCAGAATTAAGACTACCTTTTTCATCCTCTCTTGCAGCTAGATGTGACCTCGTAATTAAGTTCTGGTCAATGGGATATGAATAGAAGTGATGTGATCATCTTTTGCTTGTAACTTTAAAAAGGGTCACCCTATCAGGAATCCCATAGATTGCTTCTGAAGGTGAAGAGTATGCACGTAAGAAGAGGGTTAAATGAGGCTTCCTTTCCCATCACTTCCATTCTCCCATGGAAGAAATGGGTATGTCTTCCAGTTCCTCGTTTCTGATGGCTGAAATGTGGATATAATGATGGTGTCCAGAGTAATAACAGTGGATCATACAGTTGAGGCCAGCACCTCAGGATGACACATCAACATAATAGAAGGAGACTAGACCCCCATACCATGAAATTTCCCCCTTAATCCTGGACTGCTGTTGTACAAACAACACATACTTGGAGGAAGTACTTAAATTTGTATTTATGCCCTCATGTTTAAATGCCATATGGCTAGATATAAAAATCTTGGCTCGAAGTTCATTTCTCTTTGTTTTAAAATACTAAGCCATTGTTTTCTTGTATCCAGCACTGCTATTGAAAAGTTTGATTTTTGTTTCTCTGTAGATGATCTGCTGTTTATCTCTACAAACTTACAATTCTCTTTGTCTTTGACGTTCTGAAATGTGACTATAGCATCTAGGTGAGGGAGTTTTTGTTGCTGTTTATTTATTTAATATACACATCATGCTTGACACTTGGTTAGCAGCTGTTCCAGTCAAGAATTCATCTTTAAACTCCTCAAAAGAATAGGAATTGTGAGTAGATCGTCTCTCTCAGTTACAACCTACTTGCCCTGGAGAGATAGAGGTGAAGAAAGTGCCAGAGTGTGGCTAGTCATTCCTCATATATTGTTATGAACTCTTCACTCTTGGAAGGCTTTTGTTATGCTCTGATATTAACCTGAAGACCCAGGCTATAATGGCTGATTCCTGAAGTGAAGGGTGTAGCAACCATTAACCCAAGATCATGGAAGAAAGAAGCAACAGCAGAACATAAAAGCTTTTTTCAATCTGCGCTCTCGCTGTGCCTGTGAGATCCTTCTCTCAAGCTATCTCTGTCTCTCCAACCTGGCCCCCATTTCTCCCACCATCCACAAACAGGAGTTCACCCCACTGTTCACATTCCCCAGGACGTTCATGCCATGTTTATGTTAGTTTCTCAGCTCCATGCTTCTGTCTTACTACTAGATTCTCCAAGGTTGATTTGGGAAAAGAAAGCCAGCAACCCATCCTGGCTCACCATCCTAACGAAAAGCCAAACATCAGATACAGGAATTGTTTAAGAGGCTTTGGTTGGGTGGAGTTATGCACACCTGTTATCCCAGCACTTTGAGAGGCCGAGGCGGGAGGATCACTTGAGTCCAGGAGTTCGAGACCAACCTGAGCAACATAGTGAGAACGCCCCCATCTCTAGAAATAAAAAAAAATAAAAAGAAGTCTTAACAATTGGCAATATTGATGCATTAATAGTGAGACTTTTAATCTGGAAGGAAGGGAAGTTACCCTCACTAGAGCCTGGAGAAGAAAGTAAATTCATCCAGATGAGACGTTGTTGGACTACTTGACTGTTTTTCCACACTCTGTAGGTACTCAGACCATCTCTGAGATCATCTCTGGAGAAAAACATGACGTGGGGAAGAGTAATATTTGGAAATTCCCTAGGAGGCCACCCTATCAGGCATCCCATAGATTGAAGGTGAAGAGTATGCACATAGGAAGAGAGGTTAAATGAGGCTTCCTTTCCCATCACCCATCTCAGAAGCATATCACGCATTAAACACAACCACATAGGACTGTTCTGGGTATGCTGTGGTTTTTGGGTTTTTTTCTCCCAAATTTGCATGGGTTGTTCATTATATAAATAGTTATTGCCAGAGGCACCTGAGGGAAGGTCATCCTCTAGGCTGCTTTTTAACATGTAAAAAGTGCAGGGTGAAATCGTCAAAGGACTATTAATGCCGGCATAACTCATGGCTGCTGAGTCAACTTAACTTTGACTGAGCCCAAGGACCACTTAGGAATCACAGCTTCTGGACATCGTCATACCCTGATGCCCAAAATAAACTGTCTGGGACTTCTGTGAAACTGATGGTTGTCAGGAATGGGTATAAAAGTTCTAAAATCTTGCATGAGAAATTGGATGACTGAGTTTGTTCTCCTACCTTTTCCAAAGAAAAAAGGGAGAGAAGTCTAATCTTTTAAAGTAAGCATTAGAAAACTCCAAATCCAAACAACAGATGAGCCACTTCTCAAAAAAAAAAAAAAAAAAAAGCAAACTATTAAAAATATCAACAGAAGGTAATATTGTTAGTAATCAAACTGGATAATCAAAGTGGATTGATCCAGATATAATACAATCATACACTACCTTTATTATCCGCTTCTCAAATTTCCTTCTCTCTATCGCATCATCTCCCTCTAGGGACACTTTTGCCTGTCAGTATTAATTAAATGTGAATGTTAACATGTAGGAAGATTTATAACTTCCTTGGCCTGACAGCTGTGCTGAAACTGAAATGCATCAAAGAGGATGAATGGCCCCCTCTGCCACCCATGAATGATGATCACTTCTCCAAATTGGCCAGAGAGTTTGAAAAAGTATTTTCGGGAACTTGCCAGCTAAGACTTTTCCATTCCACCTCCTCACCTCTTTCTAACCACTGCCACCATCATAAAAGAAGCACATCTATATGAAGCAGTGTGGAAAATTGGGGCCCAGGCGTGAAAAGTGAAAAAGGTGAAGACCTTGTGATCAAATGCCAAACTGCAAAGAACAAATATTTTGGCCTAGAATCACCCCTATTTGAATCACAGCCAATTTAAGCAAATATAATAATATGTGTTCATATAATCTGTCTGTAAAGATTTAAAATGGGTCAGAAACACAAATTTTGTCCTGTTTTAGATTGTGGATCCAGATGACAAAAAGAATGGATGTCAAAACACCTCAGAAGTTTCAGAACAGAAAATAGAGAAAACAAATTTGACACTGACAATCATCTCTGATCATGACATTTCATACAGTTCCCAAAACCAACTTTTCAAATTTAAAAATGTGTCTATGTTATGGTTTATAGGAATTGCATGAAGTTTTTTTTTTATTCCGGTTTTACTATGCATGCCATCTATTTATATATTCAAAGTGTTTACATTAACATGACTTTACTATGTTGTCTTCATAGCCTTATTCGTATAACTTTATTGGCATAACTTGACTCTTCCAGGGTAGTCTTGCCCTGGCAAATGACTTGATTGCTCATTACTGGAAGTTCCCAAAAGATCTGTCAACTCTTCACTGGAAAGCATCAAATGCTGGTTTACAATTCTGTCGGACTCTTGAACCCCTTGCCTCAAATTCTTCACCATGCTGTTTCCACTAACCCTAAACTGGTAAACATGATCCCGACCCCAATCCTAGTCAAACACTTGCTTTGAAGGCCCCACCTTAAACCAAACTTCCAGTTCCCAACAAAATCTGACCTTTCCTTTCTCCCTGAAACCCTGTGGACACTCTGCCAAGGCAGCGTTCTTCCAGAGCATGGGAAGCAGTAACCTCAGCTTTGTCTTACCAACAAGCTGTGTTGATGAGAGCTGAGAAACATTCCACAGAAGAGCATGCTATGTTGCGATATATACATTAAAAACATTTAGAAGCTTACAGAAAAAAGAATGACATAAGGGACAAATTATTTTTCAGTTTAGTAAAGATTTATGTGGGAAAGAGGCTGATGGAGAGATTTTTCAATTGTAATAAATAGTAAATGTGTGGGTCTTGTGCTACGTATATCTGTGCATGCCCTGTATAAAACAGCAAACCTCCTGCCCAGCACCCCCTATTCCTCATATTTTGATGCCCTTTTTGGGGGGCGGTGGAGGAATGATGGTGGGAGCTTCAACACTTACCACCATCTGACACACAAACATACAAATTTGCTTATTTGTTTCTTGTGCATCTCTACACTCAGTCCTAATGTACAGGCCTGATGTACAGGCAAAACCACTTCGCTTAAACTGTGGTATTGCAGTGGAGAAAGAGTTTAATTAACCCAAGGCCCCAGATGGAAGGACTGGAGTTATTACTCAAATCAGTCTCCCTGAGAAGTCAGGGGCTAGGGATTTTATGGGTAATTTGGTGGATAGGGGGCCAGGGAATGGGTACTGCTGACTGACTGTGGGTGAAACTATAGGAGTGTGGAAAACGCTCCTCCTGCACTAAGTCCATCTCTGAGTGAGGGGCACAGGGCCAGTTGAGTCATGAATCACAAATCCAGGTGGGGTTGGTCAGTTGCCAGAATGCAAAAGTCTGAAAAACATCTCAAAAGACAAATGTTAGGTTCTACAATAGTGATGTTATCTATGGGAGCACCTGGGGAAGTCAGGACTCTTTTTTTTTTTTTTTTTTTTTTTTTTGAGCTGCTTGCAGTTTATTTATAAAGTACAAGGTACACTTATTGGGCCTGGCCTTTTTTATTTTTACTCTTTGCCTTCCTTTCCACCCAGCCAAGATTTTTGTGTGCTCTCATCTGGGAGTTGAGCCGATTTCACAAATCTATCTGCTCTTGGCTGTGATGAGCCAAATACTAGCACAACCTTCCCTGGACCTGAGGGTGGCTTCATCTTAGAAGGCCCACAAGGATCCTACTGAAGTAAATGACTCTGCTCCAGTCAGCTCAGTCCTCTATGGAGCAAAAAAACTGGTGTCCTTCTTGGAGTGCCGCCTTCATCTCCTTGAACTGAGCCAACTGGCAGGCCTCCTCCAGCCCCAGCCAGCAGTAGGCTTGGTGCTCATGGGAGAGGCGGATCTCCACATCATAGTCCTTCACCTCTGCCAGCCAGTAAATGACTGTTTTAGGCTTGTTCCTGGCCACATGATTGAGTTCTCTTTTGAACCCCTCAATGATGGTCAGCTGGCCTGCTTCTATGCCCGCTTCCTCTCGAGTCTCCCTCAGGGCTGTTTCCAAGTCATCCTCTCCTGGTTCCACATGGCCTTTGGGAGGAGTCCAGTGATGAATGCCATCTGATGCCTGCAGCAGTAAAAACTCAATTGTATTGTTGTCCACTTTGGGAATGAGGCATCTTCGGAAGATGATCAAGCCACATGCTCTCAGGGCCATGGTCTTATCCAGAAGCAGAGGGAGGCAGGAGGCGGATCTTGGACCAGTCAGGAATCTTATGACCTCTGGCCACATGACTCCTGAGTAGTAAAGGATCATAGAAACTACTCCCGTGTTCTAGCAGATTTCAGGCCTCTCTCGTAATCCCAATCTTGTGGCCTTTTATTAGCCTTACAAAGGCAGTTTCAGTCCCTGAACAACAAGGAGATCAGTTTTAGGGAAGGTCTGTTATCATCCTTCCTTCCAGGTTAAGCTATAAACTAAATGCCTCCCATGGTTAGTTTGGCCTCTGCCCAGAAATGAGTGGGGACAGCTGGCCTGTGAGGCTAAAAGCAAGAAGGAGTCAGCCACGCTAGATTCCTCTCACCGTCATAATCTTTGCAAAGTTGGTTTCACTAACTCATATATAAACTTCACGAGGGCAGTACCTTGGTTTGTTCCCTGCTGTATCCTCAGCACCTAGAACACTGCCACATTTACAGTCAATATTTGTTTAAAGAAGGAAGAAAGGAAGCAAAGTGGGAGCAGAGGGGAGAGGAAGAGAGGAAGGGAAGGCAGAAAGGAGGGAAGGGGGAAGCTAAATTATGGGAGATAACACAGTTTCATGACAAATACCCTGCCTTGGGAATTAGATCTCATTCAAATTCATTTACCAACTTACTAGCTATATGACTTCAAGCAAAATACTACAATTCTTGAGAGCCTGTTTGCAGGTTCTAGCAGGGGAATGCAGTTACTCATATACCCTTAACCAAAGACCTGTCCTCCTCTATCCGGGATGGTTGTCCTCTTCAACCTAGCAGGCAGCTTCAAGAGGGATGCACATGGGGCAGTGAGTGAGGAAGGGGACACCCACCTAGCCAGCCAGGTCAGCCAAATCAACCCTGGCGATCAATGGGGTCCAAATCAACCCTGGCGATCAATGGGGTCCAAATCAACCCTGGCGATCAATGGGGTCCAAATCAACCCTGGCGATCAATGGGGTCCAAATCAACCCTGGCGATCAATGGGGTCCAAATCAACCCTGGCGATCAATGGGGTCCAAATCAACCCTGGCGATCAATGGGGTCCAAATCAACCCTGGCGATCAATGGGGTGACAGGTGCCACCGCCAGTTCCCCCCACCTCCAAAATACTTTAAGCCCCAATTTTCTCATCTATAAAATGGAGGCAAAAATATCTTCCCTCTTGCATAGTTGCAAGAAGAGAAAATGTATAAAAATATCTGAAAAGTATCTAGCATAGTTCCTTGCAAGCAGTAAACTGTTAATAAATATAAGATCCAGATGTAAAAATAGAAAATTCATAGTTATTTAGGACAGAACTATAGCTAAGCTTTGCATTCTAAGAGAGTGGAGGCATCTACTTACATATTTTTGTAGAAAATGGGATATTCATTGGAAAAACACCTAGGTGAACTTTTTTGGTTTAGAAAATAGCAGTCATTGGGCAAGTCACAGAAGAATTTAGGCAAAGGTGCTTGCTTGCTTTGTATAATTAAATGATGGGTATGAAAACTTTGTGTTTTCTGTTGGAAACTCAGGAGATAGTACAATGTGGACAGAGTGATGGGGAATTCCATTTTCCTCTACTCACCTTTGGTTCATTAGCTGGATCCCTGCACATTAGACTGCTAAAAGGCAGATGAGCAAGAGAAAGGCCGGGTGCAGTGGCTTATGCCTGTAATCCCAACACCATGGGAGGCTGAGGCGGGTGGATCAAGTCAGCAGTGCAAGACCAGCCTGGCCAACATGGTGAAACCCTGTCTCTACTAAAAATACAAAAAGTAGCCAGGGATGGTGGTGCATGCCTGAAATTCCAGTTACTCAGGAGGCTGAGGCACGAGAATTGCTTGAATGCAGGAGGCAAAAGTTGCAGTGAGCCAAGATCACAACACTGCACTCCAGCCTGGGCAACAGAGCAAGACACTGTCTCAAAACAACAACAACAGAAAGTTTATTAACACGTGCATCCTGCATACACACAGGAGAAATTAGTGATAAGGGACTCAAAGGGGTGATTAGAACCTGGGCTTATATAGCATCATAATAAAAAAAGCAATCATTTTGCAGAGAAATGACAAGACAAAGGAAAGGAACTTTAGGCTTTTAGGAATAACAGACTATAAGAAGGTGAATGCACGGAGGAAACGAACGGAACTTAAAATAAAAATTAATATTAAAAAAATTACAAGTTAAGGGTGTTCCAGAACACTTGGTGATTCAGACAAATGATATTTTCATACATAATTTATATGTTTTTGAAACAGTCTCACTCCATTCCTCAGGCTGGAGTTGAGTGGCACGAACATGGCTCACTGCAGCCTCGTCCTCCTGGGCTAAAGCAATCTTCCTGCCTCAGCTTCCCAAGTAGCTGGGACTATAGGTGTGCACCATCATGACTGGATAATTTTTAAATTTTTTTGTAGAAATAAGGGTCTTATTATATTGGCCAGGCTGGTCCTGAACCCCTGGGCTCAAGTAATCCTCCGCATTGGCCTCTGAAAGTGCTGGGATTACAGGCGTGAGCCACGGTGCCTGGCCTTCATACAATATTTTAATAAATCAAAATTAATACAAAAAGACCCACAATAGACAAATATCAAATTTTTAAATAAAATTGACATAATGACAGGATCATTATGACTGAATTTTTTTTTCCTTTGGCCTCAGGCTGCAAATCTGGCTCAACACAGCACTGTGACTGATTCTGACTTTATCTGATTTTTTTTTTTTTAAGGCAGTGTCTTGCTCTGTCCCCAGGCTGGAGTGCAGTGACACGATCATAGCTCACTGCAGCCTCGACCTCCTGAGCTCAAGGGATGCTCCTGCTGAGCTCAGCCTCCTGCAGAGCTGGGAATATAAGCACATGCCACCATGCCTGCCTTATCTAAAATTTTGATAATTTTGTTCATCATGGATATTTTTGCATTAATTTTGATATCTTAAAATATTGCATTAGTCAGGGTTCTCCAGAGAAACAGAACCAATTTAGATAGGAGAATCAATCTAAATCTTTTTTTTAGATTTATTATAAGATACTGGCTCATGTGATTATAGAGGTGAAAAATTCCTCCCTTCTGCAAGCTGGAGACCCAGGAAAGCCAGTCATGTACTTGGAAGGCCTAAGAGCCAGAGAGCTAATGGTGTAGATTCCAATCTGAGTCTGAAGGCCTGAGAACCAGGAGCATCAAGGAGAGAAGAATATTGATGTCCCAACTCGGTGGTCAGGCAGAAAAAGGGGGAATTTCTCTTCCTCTGCCTGTCTGTTGTATTCAGGCCCTCAACACATTGGGTGGTGCCCACCCTCACTGGGTAGAACCATCTGCTTTACTCAGTCCCTCCATTTAAAGACTAATCTCTTAGTATTTAAGAGATTTGGAGGCTGAGGCAGGAGGATCGCCTGAGCCCAGGAGTTTGAGGCTGCAGTGAGCTGTGTTCATGCTACTGCACTCCAGCCTGGGCAACAGAGTGAGACGGCTGTTCTAAAAATATATTCAACACCTTCACAGACACACCCAAAAATAGTGTTTAATCAGGTATCTGGGCATCCTGTGGTCCAGTCAGGTCGACACAGAACATTAACCATTGTAAATATTATTTATCCTAATTACTGAGTGGTTTATTTTTGTTCCCTCTGAAATCTTACGCCAGAAGTGAGTGAGGCCCTGGACCAGCCAAATTCTAGCTCTGGGCCATGGGTATTGTGTTAGGTATGTGAATTTCTTGGCAGTCCAAGCACTTTAAGAAATATTGGTTGAATACCTACCGAGTATCAGGCATGGGGTTCAGTTTTAGGGAGTGAGTAGTAAGCAAGACAGTCAGTCCCTGCCCTCATGAAGCTCACCGTCCAGTGAGAGAAATGTACATGAAACAGTCAAGATGATAAGTGTTACGGAGAAAATACAAAGAACATGGAGAACCTACAGCAAGAGGGCTTGTTTTGTTTTGTTTTGTTTTGTTTGAGATGGAGTCATGCTCTGTGGCCCAGGCTGAAGTGCTATGACGTGATCTTGGTTCACTGCAACCTCCACCTCCTGGGTTCAAGAGATTCTCCTGCCTGAGTCTCCCGAGGAGCTGGAACTATAGGCGCATGCCACCACGCCCAGTTAATTATTTTGTATTTTTAGTAGAGACAGGGTTTCATCATGTTGACCAGGCTCATCTCGAACTCCTAACCTAATCCTCCTCCTAAACCTCCTCCTAATAAAAATTAACTGGGAATGGTGGTGCATGCCTGTAGTCTCAGCTACTCAGGAGGCTGAGATGAGAGAATCGCTTGAGCCCAAGAGGTCAAAGCTATAATGAGCCGTGATCATGCCTGCATTCGAGCCTGAGTGACAGAGCAAAACCCTGTCCCACAAGTAAATAAATAAATAAATAGAAAATCAAAATTTGGAGATGGTACAGGAGGAGAGAGAAAGTGCATATTACAGTGACCCAGGCAAGAGAGACTGGCCAGGCGCTAAGTGGTAGCAGGGAGAAGAGAAAAGTAGAGACAGCTGTAGATGAAGTAATCAGGATGTGATAGCTCATTTAAAGGAGGGGTGAGGTGGAAGAAGGAGTCAAATGTGATACCTGAGTTTCCAGCTTGGGCAACTGAGTGGTTGGCAGAGTCATTTCCCAGAGATTGGGCATATTAATTAAGGTAGTAGCTGTATACACAATAGAAGTTGCTAACTGAAATGATTTTTTTTTTTTTTTTTTAGAGACAGAGTCTTGCTCTGTCACCCAGGCTGGAGTGCAGTGCTGCGATCTTGGCTCACTGCAACCTCCGCCTCCCAGGTTCAAGCAATTCTCCTGCCTCAGCCTCCCGTGTAGCTGGGACTACAGGCGCACATCGCCACACCCAGCTAAATTTTTGGATTTTAGTAGAGACGGGGTTTAACCATGTTGCTCAGGCTGGTCTAGAACTCCTGAGCTCAGGCAAACTGCCTGCCTCGACTTCCCAAAGTTCTAGGATTACAGGTGTGAGCCACCGCGCCTGGCCCTGAAACGATTTTGTATGTTACATACTGTACTTAGTTACTCCATGGAAAGAATCAAATCCTTTTCAGACAAAAACAACAACAGCACAGAAACAATTATATAAGTTGATTGTCATACCATGTGATAAGAAATTACAGGTTGTTATTAATCATTTTGAATAGAAAATAAGTGATGTAAGATGTTGGCAGCTGCATATTATATAGTAACAGACTAATAATAGGCAGGTCTTGAAAGTCTAGAAATTGATTTCATTTTCATTCATCCAGTTTGTGTTTCTTGGTTTATTATTCATACATTCTTTAAGCCTGACTTTCTAAGAGGCTTATCATAGGGAAAAAAAGGCTCATAATTCTCAGTATTTATTTTGAAGGGGATTGGAATGATTTATTCCATAATGTTACAAACATAGACAAAACAGCATTCTCTCCTGGGATCTTTGAGATTTTACAGGTCCTGTGCAATGATTTTGATTGTATTTTCCATCAGTATTGTGTTTATTATCTGAAAGGTTTCAGGAGAGGGAAAGGATAATATTATTATAAAGAAAACATATAAAACATCACCTTGGGTTCAACATGCTTCAGAATGTCCACAGCGCCACATTTGCTCCAAAATTACCCATAGGCAAATAAATAGCAGCAGCAGCTAAAAAGTTTTAATCTCCCCCAATCACCTTACAAAAATAGACAGAACCACTGATACAGCAAAGCAAAATCTCGTGGACATCTACAACAAAAGTGGTAAGATATTCCCATGAGGAGGAGGGGTCAAACCACTAACGGCAGTAAGATATATATGGTAACGGCTGTAGGAAGAAACAGAAGAAAGAAAGACGACTTCCAAAAAAGAGCCTAGAAAGCAAATTGGCAACAGGCACCCGCTCCCAGAAGGGAAAGTCTATGGAAGCTACCCACTCCCAAAGGGAAGAGTCACCCTCGGCATGGAAAAATACCATTTCCAAGGGGAAGAGGAAACTCTCAGCATGGAAGGTACCCGTTCCCAAAAGGAAAACTCCACTCTCGGCATGGAGAGCGTCCATTTCCAAAGAGAAGAGTCCACTCTCAGTGTGGAAGCCACCCATTCCCCAGGGGATGAATCCACTCTCAGTCCATCAGGTCAATCTGACAAAAGCAGCCAAAACTCTTGGTGGGGACGGGGGTGCCTTTGCAGGCTCCAGATCTGCAAACTCCGTGATTGCTCAGATCAAAATGTGTTTAAAAAGAGAGAAGTCTTGGCCGGGCTCGGTGGCTCACGCCTGTAATCCCAGCACTTTGGGAGGCCGAGGCGGGCGGATCACGAGGTCAGGAGTTTGAGACCAGCCTGGCCAACATGGTGAAACCCCGCCTCTACTAAAAATACAAAAATTAGCCAGGCATGGTGGCACGCACCTGTAATCACAGCTACTCGGGAGGCTGAGGCAGAAGAATTGCTTGAACCCAGGAGGCAGAGTTTGCAGTGAGCTAAGATCACACCACTGCACTCCAGCCTGGGCGATAGAGTGAGACTCTATCTCAAAATAAAAAAAAAAGTCTTTGTAATTCTAGAAGTTGAACTTCACAAGGAAGAGAAAATGGTTAATATTTATGCAGTGAAATGCTCAACCCTACTTTCATAAAGTAGGACAAATCCCCATACTGAGGAGAGACTGCCAGGCATTAAATGGAAACAGAACAGAACCGGGGCACCAAAACTTAGGAAAGAGGAGAGTCACACCGAGCTGGAAAGGGAACACATCTCAGAATGTGGTGTGTTCAGATCTAAGTCCGTGTTTGGCTCTAAGTTCATAGATCTCAATGCAGCACAGTAACAACAGAAAATGAAGCCCTCGAACACTGGCCCTAGGGAAGATATTCCAGGCATCCTCCTCTCTGAGAGGATAGGAAAGCCATGAGTTAAAGCGTAATTGTGCTTGAATATCCCATATGATGTAATTAAAAAAAAATTAAGTGGACAGAAAATATTATTTCTGTAGATAATGAATCCATGTCTTACAATAATAAAAATATTAGCCTAATATTTCCAAATGAGCTTAGAGAATTTCAGAAAATGGTTGTAGCAATGGAAGAATGCCATAAATCAGAATTAGAAAATGAGCCTGTAATCTTAGCATTTAGGGAGGCTGAGGCAGGAGGATTGCTTGAGACTAAAAGTACAAAACCAGCCTGGGTAACATAGTAAGACCCTGTCTCTACAAAAAATAAAAAATAAAATTAGCCAGGCATGATGGTGTGCTACTGTAGTCCTGGCTACTTAGGAGGCTGAAGTGGGAGCATTGCTGGAGTCCAGGACGTCAAGGCTGTAATGAGCTATGATTGCACCACTGCACTCCAGACTGAGTGACAGAGTGAGACCCTGTCTCTAAAAAAATGTAAAAAGAGGAAAAAAAAAAAAGAAAAAAGAAAACGAGATGATTGGACAAAATAAAAGTTTGAAATGTGAGCTAAGAGAATTTTAAAAAGAACTAGGAGTAAAAGAAAAAAATAATTTCAGAAATGAAGACCAAAGTAGGATGAGCTTAAGGACAAATAAACATCATAAGAAAAAAAGAGAAAATAGAATGAGAGGAAAATAAGAAATTAAAACAAAATTTTAAAAAAGATAAGGGTTAGAGAAGCTAGGTGTGGTGCCTCACACCTGTAATCCCAGCACTTTGGGAGGCCAAGGCAGGAGGATTGGTTGAGGCCAGCAGTTCAACACCAGCCTGGGCAACATAGCAAGATTCTATCTCTATAAAAATAAAAACATATTTTAAAAAATTTTGAAAATGGTTTGGAGAGGGAGTAATAGATTATTACTTATATATTAGCATACATGTAATAAGAGTCTCAAAAGAAGAAAGCCAAAGCAAGGGGAGTGAATACAACTGGAACTATAGTTCAGAAAAACGTTCCTGATATCAAGTAGGTCTGAATCCACATCTTTAACGGGCACACGAGGTACCTCGGAAAATCCATTGATAGTGGCCAAAACGAGACTTTCTTTGTAAGTAAATGTATTGAACTGAAAGAAAAGGAAAAAACCAAACGAAATCTTTAGACATCAAAGTAAAACGACCAAGCCACTCATTAGGGAAAGAAACTAAGACTGACAGATTTCTCAATAGCAACATTTTATACCGTAGAGCAGTGGAATAAAGTATATTACAAACAGTAAGAAAATGTAGTCGAGGCCAGGCGCGGTGGCTCGCACCTGTAATCCCAGCACTTTGGGAGGCCACAGCGGGCAGATCACCTGAGGTCAGGAGTTTGAGACCAGCCTGGCCAACATGGTGAAACCCGGTCTCTGCTAAAAATACAAAAAATTAGCCAGGCACGGTGGCGTGCACCTGTAACCCCAGCTACTTGGAAGACCGAGGCAGGAGAATCGCTTGAACCCAGGAGGCAGAGGTTGCAGAGAGCTGAGATCACGCCACTGCACTCCAGCCAGGGTGACAAGAGCAAAACTCCATTTCAAAAAAAAAAAAAAGAAAAAATGTAGGCAAGAATTTTACATCCAGTCAAGTTTAAAGCCATGCACAAACTGTTATGAATAAGCAAGAACTCATGGAGTACTGTTCTCTGTGCCCTTCCTAAGGAACCTACTAGAAAAAGACAAACAAATGACTGAAGAGGAATTGGCTTAAGGATAAGGCGGGCGTTGAATATATATATTTACATGTATAACAATCAATACCTGATGGATACAAGGGTGACCCTATAGAATGTGGTTGTTATATGATACGATACTACTATAAACAATTATAACACAATTGTTTTAAAAAGCAATCTTTATAAAGCAAGGCAAAATGAAATGAATAAACCTAACTGTTCCACGAGTTGGTGGCATAAGCACAGACAGAGGAAGTGTTTTAAGTAACTTTAAAATACAATAATCTGAGGATATATCCCTAGTGGTATGTACCATAAAATCAAGCAAGCAGAAAGTCTTAAACTGTTTTCTTCTAGCATTCAGATTTCTACTAATACTATTGGCACTGCTATTCTGAAACCATTACTTTGTTAAAATAGAAATGGGGTCTTGCTATGTTGCCCAGTCTGGTCTCGAATTCCTGGGCTCAAGTGATCCTCCTGCCTTGGCCTCCTAAAGTGCTGTGATTACAGGAATGAGCCATTATGCCTGGCCAAGCTGTTACATACTATATAAGAGAAATCAAGTAAATAATTATGTGCATGCTATTAGGAACCAGGATTTTTGGGATGAGAAAAAAAAGAATAGAATCAAAGAAATACATTAAAACGTTATAATATAAAATTTCAATTGGAAATGTAAATATGAACTAATAATGTAATTTTAAAATATATACACACATATAGATGTCAGTTCTGCTCTTTAAAAGTGCTTACTAGGCCGGGCGCGGTGGCTCACACCTGTAATCCCAGTACTTTAGGAGGCTGAGGTGGGCGGATCATCTGAGGTCAGGAGTTCGAGACCAGCCTGGCCAACATAGTGAAACCCCACCTCTACTAAAAATACAAAAATTAGCTGGTTGTGGTGGCACACACCTGTAATACCAGCTACTCAGGAGGCTGAGGCAGGAGAATCGCTTGAACCTGGGAGGCGGAGGTTGCAGGGAGCCGAGATCACACCATTGCACTCCAGCCTGGATTACAGGGTAAGACTCTGTCTAAAGAAAAAAAAAAAAGAACTTAATAATAATAAGCCAAGTAGTGGTGAGTACCCCTGGTGTCTACGTTGTGGAATATAAGTACTATTTTGCACTAAAAGAAACCAGAGCTTCTTGGATAAATGGCTAATTGCAGGCCTAGGGCAAGAAATACAGAAATATTTTGTAACGTCAAAATATTTGGCACTACAAATGCCAAAAATTTGTAAACCGGAAATATTTTGTGCCAAAACAAGCCTAAATCATCATGTCAAAATGCCTTAAGGAGTCAAATTGAAGAATCTTCAACTAGCCAAATATGGGACCATTGGAATTTTGAAGGAATATTAACCACCCTTAATTGAAATATGCCAGATATGTCTCAATCCTTTAGTCAGTAATGATACTAAAAGACTTCGTTGGTCACATATGGAAAATACTAGGAATCAACTCGTTATTTTGAAAACTGATGCAGATAAAATGAAATCAAGCTGTTACCTTGCCTTATGTGTTTGAACTGTACCTGGGACAGTAACTGATGAAGGAAAAATTTGGAAGTATTCTAGCTAGTGAAGAAACGTGATAGAATTAGAATATCACTCTATTTGCAAACCTTAATGAAATAGTGAATCAATAATGGCCGTTGATATCACAGAGAGCCAACCAGACATATATGCCTCCTGATAGAAATATACAACCCTACTTAGGAAATATTACCATCAAAAAATTAAACCAGACCGCTCGAGCTTCTAGCAAGGAGAAATAAACACCATAAGAGAAAAGTGGAAAATGGAATGGAAGGAAAATAATAAAAATCGATTATTATTTCTATATTAGCATACAGGTGCTGGGAACCTACCCAATTTACAGGAAATGCAAGAAAAAGAAACATGTTAAACCATATATACAGGGATGCAATCAGATAGTTTCAGAATATGGGAGGCTTCACAGAGAAGTGTCCTGCCTTCCTTAAGAAATAAGTTATAGGACAGGTGCGGTGACTCACGCCTGTAATCCCAGCACTTTGGGAGGCCAAGGTGGGTGGATCACAGAGTCGGGAAGTCGAGACCATCCTGGCTAACATAGTGAAACGCCATCTCTACTAAAAATGCAAAAAAATTAGCCTGGTGTGGTGGCGGGCACCTGCAGTCCCAGCTACTTGGGAGGGTGAGGGAGGAGAATGGCGAGAACCTGGGAGGCAGAGCTTGCAGTGAGCTGAGATCGTGCCACTGCACTCCAGCCTGGGCGACAGAGCAAGACTCTGACTCAAAAATAAATAAATAAATAAATAAATAATTTTTAAAAAAAGAAATGAGTTATAATGAATAAAAAGAAGGGGAAAGATGAGAAATCTATAGATGAAAATAAATGTAAGAGACATATTAACAAATTGCAGTGTATGAACCTTATTTGTATCTTAAGTCAACTGTAAAACAATTATGAGATAATCAAATGTGAACACTAGTTGAATAGCTTAAAATATTAACAATTTATTAACGTTTTAAAGTTTAATATTGATGTTCTGGTTATATTTTAAAAGAGTTCTTATGCTTTACGGGTTCATACAAACATATTTTTGGAGCAAAGACTATCATAAGACTGTTTCAGATTTTAAAAATGAGCTTGCCTCAAAATAATCTGGTGAGGCAAGAAAGTATAAATGGGGCCGGGCTCCGTGGCGCAAGCCTGTAATCCCAGCACTTTGGGAGGCCAAGACGGGTGGATCACGAGGTCAGGAGATCGAGACCATCCTGGCTAACACGGTGAAACCCCGTCTCTACTAAAATTACAAAAAATTAGCCAGGCGTGGTGGCGGCGCCTGTAGTCCCAGCTACTCGGGAGGCTGAGGCAGGAGAATGGCGTGAACCCGGGAGGCGGAGCTTGCAGTGAGCTGAGATCCAGCCACTACACTCCAGCCTGGGCGACAGAGCGAGACTCCGTCTCGGGAAAAAAAAAAAACAAAAACAAAAAAAAACAGAAGAAAGTATACATGGACCAAAATTGACCATGAGTTGATAATTGTTAAGATTGAGTGATGAGACTTGGGGTTTGTTGTACTATTGTCTACACTTTTGCATATCCTTAAAATTTCCCCTCAGGGGGAATTTTAAAAACACACATGGTTCTGCTTTTTTTGTTGTTTTTTTCTACTCCAAATTTATCTCAACCAGTCAGTCCATCTACTATGAGGATGCTAGATTAACTTTTCAGGTTACCCAGCCATTTGAAAATGGGCCCTAAGTTAAAAGAATAAATCATACTATAAGTGTGACATATTTTACTTGATGCTGGTTTATATCATTTGTCAATGAATTTTAATAAACACTCAGTGACATACTGATTGCTTTATACTAAATAGGCAACAGAGAAAATGGATTATACCACTGACATGAATAACACCATCTATCAATGCTGTGTGGCATGGTGACATCACTTTTGAAATTATCCCATTTCTTCATAGATGAAAATATCTTTTGTCATTTAAAATTATTATCCTGCCTTGGCATTACACGCTCACCTAAACATAATTTATTAAAACCTCTACTTGTGTAATAATTTTTATTCCTGCATGTTTTTCATCTTTTGGTTTATTTTAACAAGGCTATGCCCTAGCAGGAAAAAGCTGAAATTGAACTTTGCATAGCTAAGTAGGAGGAAGAATGTTGTATTCTTCAAACTGGAGTGACACAAAGTATTCCAAATGATGCAAAAATTAATAAGACGTAGCCCTGGGCTTTTCTTTCTTATAGTCGCATATTGCTTCTAGCTTTTCATTCTCTTGTTATTAATTGGTCGCAAATCTTGTTTTAGCTATCTCAGTGTTCCTCTCAGCTGATTTTTTTCTTAACCAAAATAATATATCATTCTATTTTTACAGTACATGACTAATTTAGGCAATCACTGCAGTTTTAATTAATGGAATATGATCAAAGTGTTCAGCTTCAAAACCCATTATTTTTACAGTCAGCGATATGGTAGAACCGTGCATCTGGACATCCGGAGGTTCACTGCCACAAGGCATTTTCTCTAGGTTTCAGTTTCTCATTTCTCTATTTCTCATTTCTCTAGGTCTCAGTTTTCCTCCTTCAATCTTTCATTGAATAAATATTTATATACCTTCTTTCTTTTTTGAGACGGAGTCTCGCTCTGTCGCCCAGGCTGGAGTGCAGTGGTGCATCTCGGCTCACTGCAAGCTCCGCCCCCTGGGTTCACGCCATTCTCCTGCCTCAGCCTCCCGAGTAGCTGGGACTACAGGCGCCCGCCACCTCGCCCGGCTAATTTTTTGTATTTTTAGTAGAGACGGGGTTTCACCGGGTTAGCCAGGATGGTCTCGATCCCCTGACCTTGTGATCCGCCCGCCTCAGCCTCCCAAAGTGCTGGGATTACAAGCGTGAGCCACCGCGCCCGGCCTTATATACCTTCTAAGTGCCCAGATTTGTGCTGAAATTAGCAGTACAGGGGTAAGTGTGATATCACCTCCTTACAGTGATGTTGGAGTTGACACCAGAAAGATGGTTAAGAGTTAGAAGACAGCACTTTGGGAGGCCGAGATGGGCGGATTACGAGGTCAGGAGATTGAGACCATCCTGGCTAACACGGTGAAACCCCGTCTCTCCTAAAAAATACAAAAAACTAGCCAGGCGTAGTGGCGGGCGCCTGTAGTCCCAGCTACTCGGGAGGCTGAGGCAGGAGAAGCGTGAACCCGGGAGGCGGAGCTTGCAGTGAGCCGAGATCGCGCCACTGCACTCCAGCCTGGGCGACAGAGCGAGACTCCGTCTCAAAAAAAAAAGAGTTAGAAGAATGACGAGTCAAGGATAGGAGTGTTTTGAGCAAGGAGAAATTCAATGGCGCTTAGGAAAAGGATGTGTATACCATGAGGATGTAGGATTTAGAATGAAGGAGGACTTTGGGAGGCCAAGACTGGCGGATCACCTGAGGTGAGGAGTTTGAGACCTGCCTGGTCAACATGGGGAATCCCCATCTCTACTAAAAATACAAAAATTAGCTGGGTGTGGCGGCACGCCTGTAATCCCAGCTACTCGGGAGGCCGAGGCAGGGGAATCGCAGAAACCTGGGAGGCAGAGGTTGCAGTGATCTGAGATCGCGCCACTGCACTCCAGCCCGGGCCACAGAGCAAGACTCCCTCTCAAAATAAAAAATAGAATGAAAGAGGAAGATAAGAAAATAGGCATACTTGCTGAATGATAGGATTAAACTAAATGACCCATTAGGTCCTTCCGGTTCTAAATGCTTACATAACTGGCCGGGCATGGTGGTTCACTCCTGCAATCCCAGCACTTTGGGAGGCTGAGGGGGTCTGGATCATTTAAGCCCAGAAGCTCCAGACCAGCCTGAGCAACCTGGAGGAAGGTAGTCTCTACTAAAAATGCAAGAATTAGCCAGGCGTGGTGGCATGTCCCTGTAGTGCCAGCTACTCAGGGGGCTGAGACAGGAGGATCACCTGAGCCTTGGGAGGTTGAGGTTCCAGTGAGCTATGATTAGGCCATTGCACTCCAGTCCGGGTGACAGAGTGAGAACCCATCTCAAAAATAAAATGAAATAAACCAAATGCTTACATAACTGTGTAGCAGTTGTTGAATCAGAGAATCGTAGCTTTATCCTTTGTTACCACCAAGACCATTTGCAAATTCTTCGCCTCTTTAAATCTCAGTCTTCTCTATAGAATGGTGAGTATACTTACCTTAAAGTTGTTGTGGTGCTTAACATAATATATTTAAAGTCTGTGTCTGGTATACCCTAATCATTCTGTGTATAAATGGTAATAGAAATGTGTAAATGGTATAAATATGTATAAATGGTAATAATCATCGTTAGCTTATATTTTACGTTACTCAAAGAAGCTTCTGCATCTACTCCCTACTTTATTCCAAAAAAGAAAAAAATCCTAGGAGAGATTCATGAGAATCTTTATTACTCTTGTTTTACAAATGAGAAAACTTGAGCTCACAGAGCTTTAGGAATTGAATGGTGGAAATTGGTCTCTTGGTTTCCTGTTCAACTCTTTTCTTCCCCCATCACACATTATTTTTCTATTTTAGCTTCTCTTTGAACAAGTAAGAAATATTAACACAGTCTGGGGGCTTGTACGGATTTGTTTATCTTATGGCTGAAGATTTCAGGTTTTCCTTTGGGTTGTTTTTCTGTTATTCTAACAGATCGATCTTATACAAAAACAGTTCCTCTCATGCTTAGCCTTCTTTCTGGAGTGTTAAGATTCTGAGTGTCCTGTCACTCAACAACCTGTTAGAAGGAAGCCAGTAAGGGTTCCTAATCATTTTTACGAGCACCACAGTCTCTGCTCTGTCGTTCTTCCATTACTTTAGATCTGTGAGCTAAAGCTTTCTTTGCAAGCTCTTTCTCAGGAAATCAGTAAAGCTTCCACTAGAAATTGCCTCAGTTGGATGACACACCGCAAATAAAAAGTCACACCATTTGGGACCATGAGCTCATCTTCCCTTGAAAATTTAGGAGAAGTAGACTCATTCCTAGCTTTGTTTTTCCTTGAATTACAGATACGAAAAACCTAAAAGCCATTCCAACCTTTGGAAGTGGAGGAAAAGAGGAAGATAGACCTGAAAGAACGTATTGTCTGCCAACATTTAAACACTTTAGAGCTGCCCTCTCTCTGATTTATTTATTTTTTTTTTTTTTGAGACGGAGTCTCGCTGTGTCTCCCAGGCTGGAGTGCAGTGGCATGATCTCGGCTCACTGCAAGCTCCGCCTCCCGGGTTCACGCCATTCTCCCGCCTCAGCCTCCCAAGTAGCTGAGACTACAGGCGCCCGCCACCACGCCCGGCTAGTTTTTTGTATTTTTAGTAGAGACGGGGTTTCACCATGTTAGCCAGGATAGTCTCGATCTCCTGACCTCGTGATCCACCCGCCTTGGCCTCCCAAAGTGCTGGGATTACAGGCTTGAGCCACCGCGCCCGGCCTCTCTCTGATTTAAAACGGATTAAACAGAAGTTCTCCTCTTCAGAAGCTGTGCAGTTGAGTGTGTGTGTATCGCAGCTTAGTTCTTTTCCAGGCAGAGTCTCTATTTCATCCAGGAACAGGAACGAGACATTTTCTGACAGCAACTTGAACTGAAGGGGACATATGGTTTATTGGTTTCCATAACTCTCTCAAGGAAATGTTTCTTCTGCTATTCACCTCCAATTTGGCTGGGTGTTAAATCTGTAGTATAGCTAAAGATGTTTTCTAAATATTAGATATCCATTTTGAGTGTGGTATGTGTCTCTTAATTTTTTTTTTTTTTTTTTTTTTTTGAGACAGAGTCTTGCTCTGTCGCCTAGGCTGGAGTGCAGTAGTGCAATCTTGGCTCACTGCAACCTCTGCCTCCCAGGTTCAAGTGATTCTTCTTCTGCTTCAGCCTCCCAAGTAGCTGGGATTACAGGTGCATGCCACCATGCCCGGCTAATTTTGTATTTTTGGTGGAGATGGGGTTTAACTGTGTTGGCCAGGCTGGTCTCGAACTCCTGACCTCAAATGATCACCTACCTCGGCCTCCCAAAGTGCTGGGATTACAGACATGAGTCATTGTTCTCGGCTGGGTAGTTTTCATGATGGGAGAAATCTATCAAGAGACTCAGTGCTGCCTGCTGTCTAGTCATTACCACAGAGTACAGGGCTGTCAAAGGTCTTGTTTTAAGTCTGTTTCCCTGAAAATTATCCCTGGCCATTTGCCTTGAACAATTACATTTCAAAAATAAGATCTTTATTGAAAAAAGCAAAGATAAAAATGAGAGGGAATGAATACAAATGCCAGATATCACACTGGTAAAACTCATAGAATAGACAGAGTAGCACAACCATTGGCTTTGTAGGTTTCCTGACTCTTTTCATGGTCCTTGGAATGGTTTTTACCCTACAGTCAAATTTCACATTTAGGGTGCCATCATCAATAGAGTTCTTTGCTACAAGTCAATTAATTAAATTGGTGGGTTCTTTAATATCTTAGACACTATCAATTAAATATGCACATAATAAAAGGCCTGTATATTCCTATGAAATACCTACTAAAATGTTTAAAAATTGGCTGGGCGTGGTGGCTCATGTCTGTAATCCCAGCACTTTTTGGGGCCGAGGCAGGTGGATCACCTGAGGTTGGAAGTTTGAGACGAGCCTGACCAACATGGAGAAACCTCATCTCTACTAAAAATACAAAATTAGCCGGGCATGGTGGCACAAGCCTGTAATCCCAGCTACTCAGGAGGCTGAGGCAGGAGAATCGCTTGAACTCAGGAGGCGGAGGTTGCAATGAGCTGAGATTGCACCATTGCACTCCAGCCTGGGCAACAAGAGTGAAACTCCATCTCAAAAAAAAAAAAGAAAAAAAAGTTTAGAAACTGGTGATACCATGGAATACTATGCAGCCATAAAAAAGGATGAGATCATGTCCTTCGCAAGGACATGGATGGAGCTGGAGGCCATTATCCTCAGCAAACTAACGCAGGAACAGAAAACCAAATACTGCGTGTTCTCACAAGTAGGAGCTAAATGATGAGAACACATGCACACCTAGAGGGGAATGACACACACTGGGGGCCTTTCAGAGGGTGGCAGGTGGGAGGAGGGAGAGGATCAAGAAGAATAACTGATAGGTACTAGGCTTAATACCTGGGTGATGAAATAATCTGTACAACAAACTCCCATGACACAAGTTTACCTATGTAACAAACCTGCACTTGTACTTCTGAAAAACACAAAAACTGGTCATACATGTTTAAAGTGTGTGTGTGTGTGTGTGTGTGTCTGTAGTCTTTCTGTCAGCTACAGAATGAGAGTAAGACTCCTCCTTGCCTATTTGACCTCCCACTGTACCCTGACCAGGACCTGCTGTAACAAATTTCTTCTCTTTCTTTGTACCTCATTCACCTCTTTCTCCACATGATGCTTGAGGGCACAGCACTGACTCCACTTTTCTCAGTTTATCAAAATCTATTGGGCACAGTGGCTCACATATATAATCCCAGCATTTTGGGAGGCCAAGTCAGGAGGATCACTGGAGGCCAGGAGATCGAGACCAGCCTGGGCAACACAGTGAGCCCCTGTCTCTACAGAAAAAAAAAAAAAAAAAAAGTTTAAATTAGCCAGGCATGGTGGCATGCACCTGTAGTCCCAACTACTTGGGAGGAGGCTGAGGCGAGAGAATTGCTTGAGCCCAGGAGATCAGGGCTATAGTGAGCTATGATTGCACCATTGCACTCCACCCTGGGTGACAGAGTGAGAACCTGTCTCTGAAGAAAAAAAGAAAATTCTGGCCAGGCATGCTGGCTCACATCTGTAATCCCAGCACTTTGGGAGGCTGAGGTGGGCAGATCACTTGAGGTCAGGAGTTCGAGACAAGCCTGGCTAACATGGCGAAACCCCATCTGTACTAAAAATACAAAAATTAGCCAAGTGTGGTGGCATGCGCCTGTAATCCCAGTTACTCAGGAGGCTGAGGCACGAGAATCGCTTGAACCTGGGAAGCAGGGGTTGCAGTGAGCCAAGACTGCACCATTGCACTCCACCCTGGGCAACAAAGTGAGACTGTGTCTCAAAAAAAAAAAAAAAAAGGAAAAAAAGAAAAATCTACGCAAATGTACTCCTTCTATTACTAAAACCAGGATCAAATGACTAATTTTATTTGACTATATGTGATAACTGCTTTCAAATTCATGACCATCATTCACTCTGCTTCTCCTTAGGAAATTTTTGTCTCATGGCTGATATACATTTTGTAGGAGTTTGTGTTTTCCTTTTTGCTTTGGCTTCCTGGATGCTCAGGATCAAACTTGTAACCCAATTTAGTAAACTCCAATGGCCTTACGCCTTGCATTGCTCCATAATATATTCTTTTTTCTTTTCTTTTCTTTTTTTTCTTTTTGAGACAGAGTGTCACTTTGTTGCCCAGGCTGGAGTGCAGTGGCACAGTCTCAGCTCACTGCAACCTCCTCCTCCTGGGTTCAACCAATTCTCTGCCTCAGCCTCCTGAGTAGCTGGGATTATAGGTGCGCACCACCACGCCTGGCTAATTTTTGTATTTTTAGTAGACATGGGGTTTCTCCATGTCGGTCAGGCTGGTCTCGAACTCCTGACCTCATGATCCACCCGCCTCGGCCTCCCACAGTGCTGGGATTACAGGCATGAGCCACCACACCCAACCCATAATATTTTGTAGTTTGTTTTATCTTGCTAATGAATGTAGATTTTTCTCTGGCCTTGATTTTTTAAATTACTCTCACGTTATCTATAGCTTTTAAACCTTCATCAAAATGTGTGTAGAGTAAATGAAAGTATACACCTATGTATACATATAAATGTATATTATTTATACATGGAAATTATGTGTATAAACTTATAAATAAGTCCTTCAGTTGTAGAATGCCGTTCAGAAAATCAGAGGCATTTTTAGGAGGGTACAACTAAGACAAAAGATTAATGCCTCTTTAGGAAAATACGTCTGAAATAAAATAGCATCATGCCTAATAATTATCCTCTAGTTATTTTCCTGCAGCCTTACCACACTCTAATCCATCTATTGTCTTGAAATTAATTATCTGTCTTAAACACAGATTAAATCACATTACTTATATAATTTACATAATCATAGTAGTTACATAATTATCTGTCTGAAACAAATATTTGATCATATCACTTTCCTGCTCTGGAACCTTAGATGACACGATTACAGAATAAGAGCTGAGTTCCTAGGTATGGCATTCAAAATCCTTATAAGATACCACCCTCTTGGTTTGGCATGGTGGCTCACAGCTGTAATCTCAGCACTTTGGGAGGCAGAGGTGGGTGGATCTCCTGAGATCAGGAGCCTGGCCAACATGGTGAAACCCCCTCTCTACTAAAAATACCAAAAATTAGCCAAACGTGGTGGTGGGCACCTGTAATCCCAGCTACTCAGGAGGCTGAAGCAGGAGAATTGCTTGAACCCGGGAGGCTGAGGTTGCAGTGAGCCAAGATCATGCCACTGCACTCCAACCTGGGCAACAAAAGTGAAACTCTGCCTCAAAAAAAAAAAAAAAAAACCAGATTCCATCCTCTTACCTGTCGAGACTTTGCTCTCTACCTAGATCTAACGTATCTTCCTCTCAAAAAAATTTGTACTACGTGTTTCTGGACATGACCAGCCCTTTTTTCTCCATCTTTAAAACTTTTCTTCCTCCCCTCTTTCCAAAGTCTACAGAAAATAACTTTTGCCTTCCTTCCTTCTGACCTAACATACGTCCCAGGCTGGGTTAATTTTAAGAACGTCAACATGTTAACGATCCTCTTAATGAACATATGATTTTAGAACAACAAAACAAATTGGTGTTCTCTTTTGTATTGACATTGAAAACTTTCTCTATCATTGCCTCTTCCCAAGCTCACCTCAAGAAGTATATCTTGTAGCCCAGTATGTTCTTCCTTCTGTGACTCGTGCTTATTCTCTAACATATTTGGAAGCAATAGACCTTAATAATTGAGAGGTGTGGCTTTGAAGTTAACTCAACTTGGGTTCAGCCCACTTACTTCACTTCACCTGCAAAATAAGATGATAATACACAAAACTTTAAAAGACGTCCATAAATTATTTGACAACGCTCCCATGAAGAGGCAGAGCCTATGTGCCCTCCTGTTGAAACTAGGTACACTTGTGGCTTGTTTGTAAATAACAAAATGTGGGAGAAATGACACTAGGTAACTTCTAAGACTAAGTAAAAAAAAAAAAAAGTTATGCAGCTTCTTCCCTGTTCACTGAGATGTTCACTTGTGGAGGCTTAAACTAGCATTTAAGAAGTCCAATTAATCTGAGGCCACCAGGCTCTAAGGAAACCTAGGTCATACAAAAAGGCCCTTGGCTAAATGTCTGGTAGGAAGCCTCAATTGAGTTCCCAGCCAACAGCCAGCATCCGTTGCTAAGCATGTGACCGAAGACCTCTCCAGGTGATGCCAGCCCTCAACTGTCAAGTTCCCGCTTGTTCATTGAGTCTTCCCAGTTGAAGACCACCCTTCATGTGGCAGAGACGAGCCATTTCTGTTTTGTTCTGTCCAAATTCCTGAGCTGCAGTCTACAAGAGCATAACAAAATCGTTTCTTTAAGCTACTAACTTTGGGGATAACTTGTTATGCAGCAAAAATAATTAGAACAGAAATTTGGTACCTAGAAATAGAGTGCTGCCATACCAAAAAACCGAGAGCACGAGGCATTGGCTTTGAGACCACTTTCTAGCAGCAGCTGAACGGGCTTTGAGGAGACTGTTATCATCTTAGGCTGGAGGAGGCTAGTGGTGGGGACTTGCAGACAAACAGGAAAATGTCATTAGAAGCTGGAGGAAAGCAAAATCATTTTGCCTAGTGGTGAAAGTCTCGCCACACTGTCACATGTGGTAATGTGAAAAAAATAAATAGAAAATATTGGATTAAAAATGTGGTAAATATACACCATGAATACTACGCAGCCATTTAAAGGAATGAAATAATGTCTTTTGAAGAAACTTGGATGGAGCTGGAGGCCATTATTCTATGGAAGTAACTCAGGAGTGGAAAACTAAATATCATATGTTCTCACTTGTAAGTGGAAGCTGAGCTATGAAGATGCAAAGGCATAAGAATGATATCCTGGACTGTGGAGACTTTGTGGGGGAGTTGAGAGGTTGGTGAGGGGTAAAAGGCTACATATCGGGTACAGTGTACACTGCTCTGGAGTTGGGTGCACTGAAATCTCAGAAATCATCACTAAAGAACTTATCCATGTAGCCAAAAACCAACATACCCCCAAAAGTATTAAAATTAAAAAAAAATAAAAAACACACAATGAAAAAATAATAATTACAAAAAAAAATTTAAAAATACAAAATAAACCTAAGGAATCCGATGATCTAGCTAAGCAAATTTCTCCATAAAATATTAAAAGAGCCACTTGACTTTTTCTCTCTGTCTGTGATAATATGCAAGAGAGATGAGCTCAATTCTTGACCCACAGAAGCTGCGAGCATGATAAAATGGTCATTTTCAGTTTCCAAGTTTTGGGGTTATTTGCAGCACAGCAGTAGTAACTGGATCAATATCTCAAAGGATTATCGAGAGGATTAAATGAGACATGCACATAAAGCAATGAGCATGGTGTTTGGCAAAATAAATGGTCAATGAATGAATCTTAAGGTTAACTCTTCAACTTATTTGGCTTTGCTTAAAATATTTAGCATGACCCTGGAGTGTGCAAGAGGTGCTTAACATATGCTCGTTGACTTGAATTGAGGACAGACTCAAGGACAGAAAAGATGTTTGCAAAAAAAAAACCCCATGATCTTATTTTCCTGACCTGAGAGGGAATTTTTTTTTTTTTTTTTTTTTGAGGCGGAGTCTGGCTCTGTCGCCCAGGCTGGAGTGCAGTGGCGCGATCTCGGCTCACTGCAAGCTCCACCTCCTGGGTTTACGCCATTCTCCTGGCTCAGCCTCCCGAGTAGCTGGGACTACAGGCGCCCGCCACCTCGCCCGGCTAGTTTTTTGTATGTTTTAGCAGAGACGGGGTTTCACCGTGTTAGCCAGGATGGTCTCCATCTCCTGACCTCGTGATCCGCCCATCTCGGCCTCCCAAAGTGCTGGGATTACAGGCTTAAGCCACCGTGCCCAGCCTCAGGGAATTTTTAAAATATTATTAGAAGTTGAATTCTTCTTGTTACAGTCTATGAAATTCTAAAATCTTGGGAAGAAATCAGACTGTACAATTCATTTAATCCTTGCCTTTTCAGCTAAGTCTAGAGTAATAAAATTATAAATGCCTGGATTTGGTGAATAATAGTTGATTTGGGCCCAGGCTCAATCACATAATCCCAACAGTTTGCGAGGCCAAGTGGGGAGGATCCCTTGAGCCCTTGAGCCTTGGAGTTCAAGGCCAACCATAAGCAACATGATAAAAACTCATCTCTACAAAAAATTAGCTGGGCATGGTGGTGTACATCTGTAGTCCTGGCTACTCAAAGGAGGAGGTGCTGAGGTGGAAGGATACCTTTGAACCCAGGAGGTCGAGGCTGCAGTGAGCTATGATCATGCCACTGCACTTCAACCTAGGTGATGCAGTGAGACCTGGCTCAAAAAAAAAAAAAAAAAAAAAAAGTTAATTTGGGAAATGAGAGGTCTTGACTAGCAACTGTGGATATGGATATTGCAGTAGTCCACATCTGATTCAACCTTCACTGCAACTATAAAGTTTGTGAGATTTTCTTCCCTCTCATTGAACCTTATATATCCTCAAACCCTTTCCACAATCCAGCCTTATCCCCATCATCCTCTGTCCGATACTGTAACCTACTACATCCCATCCTGTAGAGTCAAACATGGGAAGGAATTTTTATACTTAAAGCGTTCAAAAAATTTCCTGGAGACAAAAATCCCACTTAAGATGTGGCAACATATGAATCACAAGTATGAAAATCTCTTATTATAAAAACAGTCACTCACTTGTCACTTACTTTGTCACTGTTGTTGCAAGAGACAATGCACTGTGACCGATAAGACTTGCGGGGTCCCTAATCTGTGAAGTCTTCACTTCTCAGGGAGGAGGCCAAGTGACCACTGCAGACCGCTCACTTAGAAGGAATTTGAAAAGCGCAAACTCAAGCAGTGAAAATGCATTCTGATGCCTCTGTTGCATGTCTGATAAATGGTCTTTTTCTCATTTCCCAGTGAGAAATCTTGTCTAGAAACTTAGCTCTTCTTGCACTAACGTGCTGTCTTGCTTCTGCTAATGAACTGCTTGGAAAATTTTAACCTCCCCCTTGAAACCCTTGTAGTGGCTGCAGTCCTCGCTAGCTATGACAGGCTTCTCTAACAGTTCACAATCAGGGCTCCACAAATCACTTGTGCCAGCGATCTCCATCACCAAGCCAGACCAGTGTTTCGGAGCACTCTTCTACTTTCACCAGACCCCCCAATTAATGCTTGCCCACTTGGCCAATGGCATCCCTTCAGAACATCTGCCTTTACATAGACATTTCCTGGCATCTGCCTTATCTGGTGAATGAGACTAGTTTTGTTCTGGCCAAGCAAGTCATGTGAAATCAAACGATAGTAACGTGAGGATGAAAAGCTTCCCCGTTATTTATGTATTTATGCTTTTAGAGACAGGATCTCACTGTGTCATTCAGGCTGGAGTGCAGTGGCTGCCGTCATAGCTCACTGTAGTCTCAAACTCCTGGGCTCAAGTGATTCTCCTGCCTTGACCTCCCAAAGTGCTGGAATTACAAGTGTGAGCCACCATGCATGGCCTCTGTTCTTTAAATGGTTCTATTTCATAGCTATAAAAGAACAAATTAAATAGGCAACTTCCTTTGCTCCTTGAACTGCTCCTTTAGAGAAGCAAAAAGAGGTTTCAAAATATCTGTAAAATGAGGTGAAAGGCCATACCTTTCCGTCATCCGAATAATGATATTCCTGCTGAGAAAAGGGCAAATAGTAAACAATTTCTTTTCATACTAAAGATATGTAAAACATGACTTTAATATTTATCTCTGCAACGCTGTCCCAAAATTCTCTTGGTGCTAGGGAAAATCTTTTCCTAGAACTTAAATAATAACAAAAAGGAAGGGAAATAGGCCAGACATAGTGGCTCATGCCTGTAATCCCAGCACTTTGGGAGACCAAGATGGGTGGATCACCTGAGGTCAAGAGCTCGAGACCAGCCTGGCCAACGTGGCAAAACCCCGTCTCTACTGAAAAATACAGGAAAAAAACCAATTTAGCTGGGCATGGTGGCGAATGCCTGTAATCCCAGCTACTCGGGAGGTGGAGACATGAGAATTGCTTGAACCCGGGAGGCAGAGGTTTCAGTGAGCTGAAATCATACCATTGCACTCCAGCCTGGGTGACAGAGTGAGACTCTGTCTCAAAAAAAAAAAAAAAAAGGAGAATTAAAAAAATTAAAAAGGAAGAAACACTTCTACACAAAGACTGATCTCCTACTTGTTTTTAATTCAAGAAGTACTCTCTGAGGAGAAGGGGTGGGGAAGGTCCATCGTCCTATTCCATTAGGAGAAAACTCTGAGAGATAATGAGACAAAAAGGCTCAACAGGTCTCCCCAAGGACAAACTCAACTTGTTGCTTCAAGCAGCAGCTCCCAAAGTGCAACTAGAAATTTCTGAGATCTCACACCCATTAAAATTCTAGGAAAAGGAGGCTAATTTTGCAAGTAGTCAACTCGAACTTCCTGTTATGTGTGCCTCTTATAAAATGACGAGAAGAGGATTATATGACGGGAACAGTTGAATAGCTACAGGAAAGTTTCCAGGTTCTCGTAAAGACTAGGTAAATAGATTTATCTTGAGATGTCTACAGTTTTTTTAAATAATTAATTAGATTTAAGCACAAAAGGATCTATTTAAATAATTACCAAAGGTACTACCGATGCGATTATATAAGCGATCTCTCTGCCGATGTACCCACTGGTACTCCTATGCCCTGTGGAATATGTATAAAAGAGGCATATTATCAAGCGAGAACTAGCTTTGGTGGATTGAAGACCCAATGAAAATAGGAAGAAAATCTCTGGCTAGAGTAGTCAAAGTAATTAGGAGAGGAGACAAAACAAGATGTTGACCACCAATGAGCGTGATTAGGTGCAACAGTAGATCATTTCCAAAGATGGCTGCCAATAATTGCCACAGTCCCTGAATGTGCAAGCCACTCCTTTCATCAAGATTCATCAATCTATCTCTCTCCCCTTGAATCAGGGCTGGTCCATATCTTGCTTTGACCAAGAGAACGTAAGGGAAGTGATGGGACATCACTTTACCCAGACTTCTGAGCCAAGGCCTTAAAAGAACTTGTAGCTTCCACTTTCCCTTTCTCGGAAGCCATTTATCATAGGCTAGACTATAACATGGTGAGAAACCATGTGGAGACGGAGGCCCATGCCTGTAATTCCAGCACTTTGGGAGGTCAAGGCAGGAGAATTGCTTGAGGCCAGGAGTTCCAGACCAGCAAGACCCAATATCCACAGAAGATAAAACATTAGCCAGGCATGGTGGTGTGTACTTGTAGACGCAGCTACTTGAGAGACTGAGGCAGGAGGATCACTTGAGGCCAGGAGTTCACAGCTGCAGTGAGCTATGACTGCACCAATGCACTCCAGCCTGGACCACAGAGCAGACCCCTCTCCCTGAAAAACAAACAAACAAACAAACAAACAAAAACCTTAAAAAGAAAAGAAAGAGAGGCCGAGCCAGTACCATCACCCAGCTGAGGTACCAGACGTGTGAAAGACCAACCTCAACTTGAATGTTGCTGCCGCAGCAGAGCTCCCAGCTAAATGCAGCTACAGGAGTGACCACAGCCAACACTCAGTGGAGCAGAAGAACATCTCAACTGAGCCCAGCAAATTATGAGAAATAACAGTCTTTACTAATAGATAGATGGAGAACTGAAATAGGTTCTCTGTCCCCAGTGACAACGAAGAGCTAGTTTGATAACATATGTGCCTTGAGTGGTGAGTAGACCAGATGTGTGGACAAACTTCTGGGTAAGTCAGTGGCTTCCTGAAAGGTGGGCAGTTTACTAGTCCATTTTCATGCTGCAGATAAAGACATATGCGAGACTGGGTAATTTATAAAGAAAAAGAGGTTTAACAGACTCACAGTTCCACATGGCTAGGGAGGCCTCACAATCATGGTGGAAGGTGAAAGGCATGTCTTACACGGTGGCAGACAAGAGAGAAAAACAAGAACCAAGTGAAAGAGGTTTCCCTTATAAAACCATCAGATCTTGTGAGTCTTATTCACTACCACAAGAACAGTATGGGGGAACCACCCCTATAATTCACCTCCCACCAGGTCCCTCCCACAACACGGGGGAATTGTTGGAGCTACAATTCAAGATGAGATTTGGGTGTGGACACAGCCAAACCATATCAGGCAGTAAAGAGGTATCCATCCAAGCCACCAGAAAGCCATTGCCAGTTCTGACAGGATGAAGAAAGAGCAGACAAACTAGGATTGAATTGAAGGGTTTTCTGGGCACTTCTAAACTTAGACCATATGGCAGAATCCCAGAAAGCTGAATGATACAACACAGAAACAATAGCTCATTCTGGTTTGCAGGATTGGGGGAAAGGGAATAAAATGGCAGTCTACTGAAAGGTGCAAGGAATACAGATAGGTGACGGGGGAAACTGATACAGAGACATGAAGGCAACCAAAGCTAGTAAGCCAGTCATCAGAGGGGCGATGGGGAGTCTCTGGGAAATCTCTGGAAATACACCACAGAATGATGCAAGCTATCGAAAGGAAGCCAGAATGAATGACTATGTTTATGCATACACAAACATATAAACATATGCATGGATGGTTTTCTGGGAATGCTGCAAAAGGAGTAGAATGTGCCCCTTGGTATATTCCAGGAAACTAATTTCCCAGGGAAGGCAAAGTAAGAAGTGCATGGAATAGGCTGGGTGTGGTGGCTCACCCCTGTAATCCCAGCACTTTGGGAGGCCAAGGCGGTGGATCACGAGGTCAGGAGTTCAAGACCAGCCTGGCCAAGATGGTGAAACCCTGTCTCTACTAAAAATACAAAAAATTAGCCAGGCGTGGTGGCAGGCGCCTGTAATCCCAGCTACTCGGGAGGCTGACAACTGCTTGAACCCAGGAGGCAGAGGTTGCAGTGAGCTGAGATCACTCCACTGCACTCCAGCCTGGGCAACAGAGCAAGACTCTGTCTCAAAGGAAAAGAAAAAAGGGCATAGATTAAAGTTTACAGGTGAGATCCACAGACATTCTTGGTGAAACCGAATTCACAAGCTGTGATCATTGCCAACTAAGCAGTCAGACATGAAGCAATCTTATCTCAAAACTGCAGAAAATTTCCTGACAGAAAAGATAAGGCCAAGTCTAACGGATGGGAAGCTTTGCAGTAAGAAAGCCACATCTTCTCACTTCTGCATGTTATACCGTTCTATGGGCTGGTCAAGTGACAAGCTAATTAATGCATCAGAGTTCCCCAGAAACTGCTAAGACACTGGAAACTGTTTCATGAGGACACAAATTTTATTCAGTAATGAGACTAAATATAATAACTGAGAAGCGTGTTATTGCAAAACATCAGGCAAATGAATTATTGTTTTCATGACAAAGGTCTTCAAAGTGACAAGAGAGAGACTGATATTAAGCAACTTTAGCAAAATATCCTGTATGAAATGAAATAAAAAAATTTAGATTGGGATTTGCACATCCTTATTTTTGTATCTAGATCACGTTCTTGATAAACCAACTTAATTGTGTATATAGTTGATATTAAAGTATAGATTTTAAAATATTACCCTATTAAGTTGTTCACAATGTTGAGGCATTTCCACTGCTGTATTGTCAAAAACACATGTCTAACTTCTAATAATTCCTTAAAAGTTTCCATAATTTTACTTTCCCTTCTATATTTCCACACTAGTGAACAAATTCATTTGGTAGAAATGGTATTTTAGAGATGAGATTCAAGTACGTATTATACTTGGATGAAAATGAACAAAGTAATGACAACTTGTTTTGATTCTTTAAATTTTTTCATTCTTACTGTGTCTAGAGTATGACTATTCTAATAAAAACATCTGTTTTAAAGAATCAAAACATAGCAAATGTGTCACATTATATCGAGATTTGAATGTAAGATAATGAAAATTATTGCAAATAGAATAACAGCTTGTATTTGGCAATCTGTAGCCAGAGACTGTGATATGACGAACAAAAACATTTTTAATCAGAGAAAAAAATCTTGGAGAAGAATTTCCTTCTGTTAGCACAATTAATTTATAAAATGCTGATAAATATCTACCCTTTATAGAGTGATGCTATCTATAAAGCTTTGCAGTTATTTAATTCATAAAGCAACTCTCCTTTTACAGGAAGCAAAAAAGAGATACTAAGAAACTGGCCTGTGGTCTCACAACCCACAAGAAACTTGGGACTCTAAAGTTTAACCTCTCACAGCACTAACCATAAACAAGAGTTTTGGTGGCCTTTGTGACACCAGAGAAGAGCTTCTCTTTTCTGTTCTAGTGCTTCAAGTTGACAATGTTGCTAATGATTTAGGATCAAGATCATTAATTCTATACATTTTACTACATTAAAAAAAATTTTTTTTTGAGACAGGGTCTCACTCTGTCACCCAGGCTGGAGTGCAGTGTCACAAACACAGCTCACTGCAGCCTTGATTTCCTGGGCCCAAGCAATCCTCCTGCTTCAGCCTCCTGTGTAGCTGGGACCACAGGCATGTGCCAATATACCCATCTGATTTCCGATTTCTTTTTTTTTTTTTTTTTTTTTTAGAGTTGGGGTCTTGTTATGTTATCCAGGCTGCTCTCGACCTCCTGGGCTCAAGTGATCCTCCTGCCTCAGACTCCCAAAGTGCTAGGATTGCAGGTATGAGCCACTATGCCCAGCCCATTTTTAACACAACCTATGGAAACCAGAGTTAGGTTAGCAAAAATTCTTAAATTTGTAATTGCAACATTTCAGCAATTCTTTAGCTGGGAGAAAAAAAAAGAAGTACTAATAGTGCAAATTCTTGGTTAAATAATTTTAACTAGCAGTAAATTCTCATTGTATAATATTTGAAAAAAGAAGGGAGTGTTAAAAGGCAATAATCCTGCCCAGTGGCATCGTACAAAATTTTAACAGCTGGATAGAAGTACTGCTCTCTTGCCATGAGCCTAAGAGATTATTTGGTCCAGTTCCCATCTTGAGTAGCGAAGGCGTTTTTTATACAGTAATGTTAAGTGACTCATCCAGATCGCGTGGCCGCTAAATGGTGGAGAGAAGACAAGAACCTCAGTCTCTTGCTTCTCCATGTACTTTTCCTTTATGTGCTTGACGACATCCTTTTAACTTCTGTACAGAGAGGGCACCCAGCCTGCTGGAGGGAAGTCCCAAGAGAAGTTGCTGATCCCAGCTAAGGGAAGTAGACATGTAAGCCCCAAAGAGGATGCTTGCGATATACAGACTAGTCAGAAATGTATAGCTTTTATCATACGCATTCAAATACGTTTGAAAAACAAGAACATCCACAGTCCGGATGGGTGACCACGAGTTATATCAGCCCATCTTCCTGATCATCACACTTCTGATATGACTCACTGTCACTTCAGAAAGTATTTGTTATGGTTTGAATTTCTGCATCTGTTTCTGGAAGTTGTAGGGGGAGAAGTTGAATTAATTTTGAATTATCAATACTATTGCAGAACACTAGAAAATTATTTGCATTTATTTTATCTTATTGTATTTTATTTTTGAGACAGGGTCTCACGCTGTCACTCAGGTAGGAATGTGATGTGGTGCCATCACAGCTCACTGCAGCCTCAACCTCCTGGGCTCAAGCAATCCTCTCACTTCAGCCTCCTGAGTAACTGGCGCAACAGGCACGCACCACCACATCAGGCTAATTTGTTTTTTTTTAGAGATGTCTCATTATGTTGCCCAGGCTTGTCTCGAAGTCCTGGGCTCGAGCAATCCTCCCATTTTGGCCTCCGAAAGTGCTGGGATTACAGGTGTGAGCCACTGTACCTGGCCAAGGTTTGTGATATTTTAAAACAAGGGCTAATACAAATTACTTGTAAAACAAGTCTCAAGTATATTTTTAAATTCTAGATTGGTTTTCTCCTTTATTCCCCACTCCTAGTGCCACTTCCAAGGCTACATATACTCACAGAATTAAAATAATTATAATATCCATCTAAAGAATATTTGTAATAGCATGACTATCTTGCCACATTCAGACACAAACAAGGTTATCACACATCTTTAATTTTATTATTTAAATGCCCACTTGCCCAGAATTGCCCCCAAGAATTCTGGAGGTTTTTCTAAGAGGAGAGAAAACTGTGAATCTGATGAGTCCTGACTTTCATTGTCATTGTTTAATCCTGCTGCCAGATAGTTTCTTGAAGAACCTGTGTCATTGTCTACTCAGGTTTTCAATGATCCTACTGCTCAGATCATGAAGTTTCTTAAAAGGAGAAAGATCCCTCTCTCTGTGGTACTTCATAGCAGGGCCCTTGTGACTACAGTTCTTATATTTGCATTCACCTACTCAGTGCCCTAAGCCCACGCAGACTAGCAGAAGCAGGAGCGATTTCCAGCCTCATCTAAAGGTTGCCCTGAAACCAACAAGCAAGATCCTATGTTGATCCATGGCCACGAGCCCAGACAATCCCTTCCTGATATGAGTTCCATCTTGGAAATTCCTGGTATCCATGCAAGTCCACCTCAGACATTAGTCAGCACCACCTCAGTTCTCAAAGCAGTTCTTTAATAACAGAAACAGTAATGACACTAATACTTAAAAGCCTGTTCTAAGTACTTTGTTCATTTAATTCTCATAGGAATCCTGTGAAGTAAAGATCAACTTTTGTCACATTTTTCTGATGAAGGAATGGAGATATCGAGAGTTTAGGTAGCAGAGCTAGTAACTGGCAGGGACGGGATGCTTTGAACCTAGGAAGGCTGGCTCCAGAGGCTGTGCTTGTAACCACAGCTCCCTTAAATTCCAAAGGGAAGAGATTGAAGTCTCTGCTTCCTCGGAGGTTCCCTGAGCCCTGTGTAAGGATGTCCCTCCTCTCTACTTCCCCAAACCCAATACCTTAAAGAGTATAGAGAAGAGACCTTGTCAAACAACAAAAGGTATTGCGTGATCCGCTCCACAGAGCAATGAGGCACCTACACATCTGGGTAGACAGAGGCCACCCGAGTGATCCTTCCAAGAATAAAGAATAAAAGTCACTGTCAAAGGTGATTTTTGGTCTCCATCTGGGTGAGAAGTGTCTGGAAATTTTTAAAACAATGGTTTAGGTTTTGTTTGTTTTTGTGATTTTTTTTTTTTTTTTTTTTTTTGAGAGGGAGTCTTGCTCTGTTGCTCAGCAGGTTGGAGTGCAGGGGCGCAATCTTGGCTCACTGTAAACTTTGCCTCCTGGGTTCAAGCCTTTCTCCTGCCTCAGCCTCCCAAGTAGCTGGGATTACAGGCATGAGTCACCACACTTGGCTGATTTTTCTATTTTTAGTAGAGACGGGGTTTCATCATGTTGGCCAGGCTGGTCTCAAACTCCTGACCTCAAGTGATCCTCCCACCTCGGCCTCCCAAAGTGCTGGAACTACAGGCATGAGCCACTGCACCCAGCACAAAACAGAGGTTTTTATATGGCAATCATAAAACTTGCATCGGGGGGAAATGACATCTTTATTTTCACTATCTCTTCACTGAAAGCTAGCATTTTCTTCAGCTATAAATATTGGTAGCAAACTGTAATAGTATTAGCAATGTCTGTGGTTTTATGACCAATTGAAATCACACATATTTTCATATCACAGCAATTTGCAGATATCTCAAAAGATCACTTCTGCCCACTCACTACTTTGAAATTCTGTTAGTCACAAGACTAACATAACTAGGTCTTACGTTCAGACGCCAATAAAGAAGCATCTATATTGCTACGTTGCAAATATATTTTTAATAGTTTCATAACTACATTTCAATAGAATTGGTTTGCTTTGTAATCCTATGAATCCTGTTTAATGCATTTTAAAACATCATTCTGAGAAGAGATCCATAGGTACAAAAAGATTCAGATCCCTGTTTAAAATGGATTCTCTCTCATGCTCCAGAGCTTTAATCCCTTTCAAACAATCTCCATGTGTCCTACAGGCATTGGTTTCATTCATTCAACACAGCAGTTCCTGTCTTCCATCTTTAAGGTCAACTCTAGACCCTCCCAGAGGGCCCAGAAACAGTGGATCTAATCTGGAGGTCCTGCCACAGAAAGTTCTATTACCTGGGCTTAGAAATCAAGCCAAAAGATAGCTTTCTTTGAGGGGAGAGGAGGAACTGGACAGGGCAGGTATGTTTTCTGGGCCTCTTGAGAAGACAGGAGGACACACAGGCCAGGGCTCCCTGGCCTATCTGGGTGTGGAGGGAAGACACCAAGCTGAGCAGAGGAGACTGGTGCCTTTCCAGCAGGCGCCACTGAAATGTAGTGAGCGTCATGTCATGTCAGGTGTGGCTGCATGACAGGCCATAGAATGCCATGGTTAAGACCATGGACTCTTGAACTTTACCACCTCGATTGGTCTTCTACCTCCATCACCTCCTAGCTGTAGATCTCAGCCATGCTACCTAACTTCTCTCTGCCTCAGTTTTCTCATGCATAAAATGGGAGCAACTATGCTCATTTCATAGCGTTGTTAAGTGCAGATTCAAAGCGTTATACACGTAAAGTGCCTAGCACTTAGTAAGTGCTCCGAAAGAGTACTCTGACTACAATCTCTCCCTTTCCCAGTACTCTGATCAGTATTATTTATAGTTTTCCCCATCATTAGGACGATGCACAGGGTTGGCAGATAAGGCGTTTCAATGTAATCTACCAAGTACTTCAATTCATCACGATTTAGGATTGTGCACATTATGACTCCTGACTCTTAGGAGGCTGTATCAGTCAGGGGTTTCCAGAGGAACAGAACCAATAGCATGGTGTATCTACATGGGAGAGGGAAGGAGGTTTATATTAAGGAATTGGCTCATGTAATTATAGGAACTGGCAAGTCTGAATTCTGCAGAGTAGGCCAGCAGGTAGAGATCTATGGAGAAGCTGATGTTGCAGCTCAAGTCCAAAGGCAGTCTAGAGGCAGAATTCCCTCTTGCCCAGGACACTGCAATCTTTCTTCTCTTCCGGACTTCATCTGATTGCATGAAGTCCACTCACATGATGGAGGGCATCTAATTCGTTCTGACTGCTACAACACATTATCATAGCCTGAGTAAGAGAGTCTATAATAAACAACCACCAACATTTATTTCTCACAGTTCTGGGGGCTGGGAAGTCCAAGATCAAGGTGTTGAGAGGGGTGGTGTCTGCTTCCTGTTGTGCAGATGGTTGCCTTCTCATTGTATCTTCTCATGGTGGAGAGCAGACAGAGACATTTTGCGTCTCTTCCTCTTTTTTGTTTTTGTTTTTTTCTGAAACGGAGTCTAGCTCTGTTGCCGAGGCTGGAGTGCAGTGGCACGATCTCAGCTCACTGCAATCTCCACCTCCCCGGTTCAAGCAATTCTCCTGCCTCAGCCTCCCGAGTAGTTGGAATTATAGGCACCTGCCATCACGCCCAGATAATTTTTGTATTTTTAGTAGAGATGAGGTTTCACTGTGTTGGCCAGGCTGGTCTCAAACTCTTGACCTCGTGATCTGCCAGCCTCAGACTCCCAAAGTGCTGGGATTACAAGCATGAGCCACCATGCCTGACCTCTCTTCGTCTTTTTATAAGGGCACTAATCCCATTCATGGGGGTGCCCCTCTCATGACCTAATCATCTCCCCGAGGCCACACCTCTAAATATCATCACAGCGGGGACTGAGGTGTCAACATATGAATTTGTGGGGGTGCAAACACTCATTCTCTAGCAGGGGGTAATCTGCATTCTTCAAATCTACTGATTTAATCACATCTTTAAAAACACCTTCACAGCAAGATCCAGACTGGTGTTTGAGCAAATATCTGACTACTGTGGCCTAGCCAAGTTGACACATAAAATTAACTGTCGCAGAGCCATGATCACAATGGATTTATCATAGACAAATGCTACTTTTTGCTCTGCTGAATGAAAATCCATCTTCACCAAGGCCTAACAGTTGTAGACGGGGACAGAGCAATCTACCAGATAGGTCACCAATTCTGATGAGACATAACACGTTGCTGCAGAGAGCACACTGAAGTCCCTGAGAACTGTGTTTCAACACTCAAGTCAGGGCCTTGAATTCAAACAGTTGAAATTCTGCTTTCTATTCTCCATACTGGAATTTCCCAAGAATGGGAATCATCCATGTAACCACCGACCACAGAACCAGGACAGTCCTGCTACCGTTACAAAGCAGCACATCTATTGAATACTATTTCATTGGAAGCCAGGCTACAAACAAGCCCAGGATGGAATCCTCTTATTGATTCACGAAGTCTTTCTCAGGATGAAATACGTCTTTGTGGGTAACCTGACAGCTCGTCCACTGAATGCCTGCTTGGAGAAGGAAGAATCTCCCAGTTGTGAAGAAATGTCTGCCTCTTCTCACTATTCACAATAGCAAAGACTTGGAATCAACCCAAATGTCCACCAATGACAGACTGGATTAAGAAAATGTGGCACATATACACCATGGAATACTATGCAGCCATAAAAAAGGATGAGTTCGTGTCCTTTGTAGGGACATGGATGCAGCTGGAAACCATCATTCTCAGCAAACTATCACAAGAACAGAAAGCCAAATACCACATGTTCTCACTCATAGGTGGGAATTGAACAATGAGATCACTTGGACACGGGGAGGGGAACATCACACACTGGGGCCTATGGTGGGGAGGGGGGATGGGGGAGGGATGGCATTGGGAGTTATACCTGATGTAAATGACGAGTTGATGGGTGCTGACGAGTTGATGGGTGCAGCACACCAACATGGCACATGTATACATATGTAACAAACCTGCACGTTGTGCACATGTACCCTAGAACTTAAAGGATAATAAAAAAAAAGTTACCCCCCCCAAAAATAAATAAATAAATAAAAATAAAATACTAGTTAAAACTTATTTTCCCAATACTTATATAATGTATTGGTTTGCTTATTAAAATAAGATTTGCTGCAAAAAAAAAAAGAAAAAGAAAGAAATGCCTGCCTATTCTTCCACTGGGCTGTGGGGACCTAGCCAAGATGCAACTTCCAGAGTCAAACAATAGGATTGAAATAAATATAATGGTAATTCAGCAAATACTATTTTGTCCTTTCACAGGTTAACCATGGTGGTAGCTACAGAGGTATGCCTCTCAGATTTCCTTCGAGAGAGTCTACTGCAGGGAGCCTCTGCTTGCTGCCCCTTGGAATCCATTATGACATTCATTCTGAGGACAAGAATCCTCTGTGTTGCTACCAAAGTGGGTATACCAGAGCAGGCCTATGCGGGACTCCTCCAACAGGTGGCCTTGCTTGGGGTTCTCCTCAACCTGGTCAAGTCTCTCAGAACTGTGCTGAAATCTGGGCCTGGCACGGGGGCTCATACCTGTAATTCCAGCACTTTGCGAGGCCAAGGTGGGCGGATCACTTGAGGTCAGGAATTCGAGAGCAGCCTGACCAATATGGCCAAACTCCATGTCTACTAAAAGTACAAAAATTAGCCAGGCATGGTGGCATGCGACTGTAATCTCAGCTACTGGAGAGACTGAGGCAGGAGAATTGCTTAAGCCCAGGAGGCAGAGGTTGCAGTGAACTGAGATTGCGCCACTGCATGCCAGTACCTGGGTGACAGAACAAGACTCTGTCTCAAAAAAAAGAGAACTGTGCTGCAGTCTGAAGATCTTCTTAACCAACCAACCCTCCCTTCCTGCCTTCCTCCTTTCTCTCTTTTCACAGGTATCAGACCTACATTACCATCTGAAGCTCTCTCCATCCCCTTCTGTTCCCTCTCCCTGTATCCTTCACAGAAGTTTCACACAATAAATCTATTGCATGTCTACACTCATTTTGGTACCTGCTTTCCTGAACTGACTCAACCTACTCTGTTCTGTTGCTTTTATATTGATGTACAGAGAATAACTGCTGTTGGGACATCCCTTATTAGCTATAACTAGGAGAATCACACATCCTGATTTGCCCAAGATAATCCCAGATTATATTTTCTATCAAGCATAATTATTAACAGCCTCCTGCATACTCTCAAAGTCTCCCACTTTGGATAAAAAAATATTGTTAGCCCAGCTTTAGGCTATATTCAAAGATTAGTTTAATAAAATGTTTCCCAAAGTATATTTCGTGGACTGTAACTCAGAAAATGCTCTAGGCAAAAGAGCTCGCTGGACAAATAAACTTGGGAAATACTCTTGTAAATTCTCCACTCGTATTAGTGTGTTCAAATCTTGGAGTAAATCTTAGAGTAGTATATCCTGCAGTAGAAAATCTTGTTTAACTTGGTTGTTACTCAGTGTTTGCTAAGCTTATTTGACTACAAGGCTTTTTTTAAATCTTGAATCCATAATACCATTGAGTTAACCACTGCCAAGGCTGAATTCTCTCTACTCGCCGCTACCCTTGAAAACAGCTCAAAGTATCAGCGGTTTCACAGTGCAGCAGCTTGTTCACTTAGAGGTGCTGGCTTGATGCAAAAAACAACTGGGCCCCAGTCTGTTCTGGCTCTGGATTCACCTCCGAGTGCAATTCACATGAGCAACTGTGATCCACAAAGCCATGTGGGCCCTTGGTTAAGTGAGGTCATTTGGATTTAAATGTTGCTTTTAATGGCTTCTAATTTTGCCCATAAAATTTTTCAATCATAAAAATCCTCATTTTTAGTACCAAATTGGAAATGTTGTCAACAAATCACTTCATCTACAGTCACTGAGGTGATTTCAAAGAGCCCCTTCCATCTGGCCAGTTCTCCTGCTCTCAGTCCTGCCAAGACCACCCCATAAACCCAATTTTGAAATTTGGAATGCTAGAGTTGGCTGCTTCCAAATTTAGTGTGCGCTTTCAGTTCACTCAATCTCTTGGTTTCCCCTCTTACATTACATACGTGTATATCTGTCCTCCCCAACGAGATGTAGGTATTTTAAGGGTACACATGTACCATAGGCATCAACATACCACCGACATGGTAGGGTTTGAATGTAAATTTTCCCCCCACACTCAACTGTTGGAACTTAAAGCTCAATATGATGGTATTAAAAGGTGGGACGTTTTGGAAGTGATTAAGTCTTGACGGCTCTGGCCTCTTGAAAGGGATTAACGTCCTTATGAAAGAGGTTTCCGAGAGGGCCTCGCCCTTCTATCTCTTCCGCCCTGTGAAGACACAACATCTGTCCCTTTTTCCCTTCCATCTCTTCTACTATTTGAAAACATGGCATTTGTTCCCTCTGAAGGATGCAGCAACGAGGCGCCATCTTGGAAGCAGAAAGCGAGGCCTTGCCGGACACGGAATCTGCTAGCACCGAGATCTTGGACTTCCCAGGTTCCAGAACTGTAAGCAATAAGTTTCTATTATTTATAAATTACCTAAGTCTAAGGTATTTTGTTATAGCAGCAGAAATGGACTAAGTCATGACATATTTTGGGAAAATGGTTTTGTCTAGTGCTTTGTGGAAAGAAAGGAAGCAAAGGAGAGAGGAAGGGAGAGAGAGAAGGGGGGGTGTGAAAGGGAGGCCGAGAGTGGGAGAAAAAGAGGAAGGAGGGAACGAAGGGAGGGAGGAAAGAAGGAAGAGAGGAAGGAGAGAAGGAGGGAGGGAAGGAGGAAGGAAGGGAGGCAGGAAAGGAGGAAGGAAGAGAGGGAGCGGGGGAGGGAGGGAAGGAAGGCTTTTACCAGCACAAAAGAAAACTATAAAAGATGGCCTTATGTTATGTTTGTACTGAAAAGACTAACTTGATATTTGGTCAAAATAGTGTTTATGTTCTGTTGACGCCCTGACATATTTTATATATTACAGTTAAAATATATTTCTTTAAGTGTTCATAAGGTGAGGAGCCCAGGGAAACGAAGGAAAAGAATAAAGTGCAAGGGTCTACTGTATTTTCATTAAAGAAACCCTGATTCAATTTATTTCAGCCTTATGTTATCTTTTTCCATCTTCCAATTGACTGAATTAGTTAGTAACTTAATTATAAGTCAAACTGAAAGCCATCTTGAGTACTCTTGATATGCAGGAAAGAACAAGAGCCTAAATAATGTATATATTTTAAATCCTTAGGTAAGGATGTAATTCTCTTGCCATTCTGTAAATACCAAGACCCTTATTTTTAAAATGTAACACCAAATTCCCTGACTGGAAAAAAACATAATGGTCCATTGTATTATCATTATATTTTTTATTCTGGGTCCTAAATCATTCAATGGGATAAAACAAAATGCCCCATTTATGTTAAATATTGATCTATTAAAATATACATTTTAAAAACTAGAGGACTTGTTCAGTTCTTACCATCACTTTCAATTTTCTGCCTTTAAAAATTGGGGGAGTCTGGGTGTGGTGACGCATACCTGAAATCCCAGCACTATGGGAGGCTGAGGTGGGAGGATCGCTTGAGCTCAGGAATTTGAGACCAACCTGGGCAACATAGTGAGACCTCGTCTCTACTAAAAATAAAAATTTTTTTTAAAGGGGGAAATTATTTAATGCAATATAGTACCATTTTTATACATGGTCTGATTAGATTTAAAGGGAAATGTCGTAAACAAGATATTGTTTAGGTAGACTCCACTAAATCCAATTATTATTATTTTTTAATCAGAAAGCAAGAAATTTAAAAGTAGCCAGGTGCGGTGGCTGGCGCCTCTAATCCCAGCTACTCGGGAGTCTGAGGCAGGAGAATCACTTGAACCCAGGAGATGAAGGTTGCAGTGAGCAAAGATCATGTCATTGCACTCCAGCCTGGGCAGCGAGAGTGAAACTCAGACTCAAAAAGAATAAAAAAAGGAAAGAGAGAAAGAATTTTAACTACCAGTCTGAAATGGTTTTTCTTGAGTAACTTCTGGTATAGCATTTTGAACTTCCATTGAAATATGGTACACAACAACAGAAAGAAAAAAAAAAAAAAGTACCACCAGGAAAATCTAGTATTGGGGATAATTTCAACTTAATATAAGTTCAAGAGAATCGCAAACAAAATGAGCCTGAGTAACTGAAGAGAATAAGGAAAGACTATCTTCCTGCTCCAGTATTATTTTCCAGGTCTGATATACAAGACCTGGGCCATGGAGAAGACTGAGCAGCTGTTCCTGTTCTGCACGTGTGGACTTTCGAGACACTCATGATGCTATCAGTCTTTCCTCGCCTTCACTGCACCTCTTCAACCAGCTCCTCTCTTTCAAAATTCATTTGGAGGCTGCAGTCACCATAAAATAAACTGATCAGAAAAGTCAGTGGAGGTCTGGAAGTAATGCTTTTAGTTCTAAAAAATTAGTCTGCCCAGATTCAATCAAAGACAAAACATCTTATACAGCAACAGCTCAGCCCACGCTCCTCACTCCACACTGTCTACTTAATATTGCTCTCCTTGCATGTCCTGCTGACATAGTGAGTCCAGAGTGGACTCACAATCTTCCTCCTAGAATACACATGCTCTCTCCCAACAAAAGGCAATGTCACTCACCCAGTTAATTAACCTACAGGTTGCTGGTAGTTCTTACTCCTCCTTCTCCCTCATTCATATCCAAGTCTGTCATTTCTGCTTCTTATTCATTTGTCAAAAGCATTCATTACTCCCCATCACCACACTACTTCCAGCCTTCACCATCTCTTCTTTTTAGGAGTAGTTGTGTGATGGTACCTCTTTTAAATTTTATTTTATTTTTCTGAGACAGGGTCTCACTCTGTCGCCCAGGCTGGAATACAGTGGTGCAATCTCAGTTCACTGCAACCTCCACCTCTGGGGTTCAAGAGATTCTCCTGCTTCAGCCTCCCAAGTAGCTGGGATTACAGGCATGCACCACCATGCCCAGATAATTTTTATATTTTTAGTAGAGACGAGGTTTCACCATGTTGGCCACGCTGGCCTCAAACGCCTGGCATCAAGGGATCACCCACCTTAGCTCCCAAAGTGCTGGGATTATAGGCGAGAGTCACTGTGGTTACCTTTTTTTTTTTAATTTTACTTTAAATTCTGGGATACATGTGCAGAATGTATAGGTTTCTTACATAGGTATACATGTGCGTTGGTGGTTTGCTGCACCTACCAACCCATCATCTAGGTTTCAAGCCCTACATGCATTAGGTATTTGTCCTAATGCTCTCCCTCCCCTTGACCCCTACCCACCGATGGGCCCCGGTGTGTGATGTTCCCCTCCCTGTGTCTATGTTTTCTCATTGCTCAACTCACACTTTTGAGTGAGAACATGCGGTGTTTGGTTTTCTGTTCCTGTGCTAGTTTGCTGAGGATCATGGCTTCTAGCTTCATCCATGTCCCTGCAAAAGACATGATCTCATTCTTTTTTATGGCTGCATAGTATTCCATGGTATATATGTACCACATTTTCTTTATCTAGTCTGTCATTGATGGGCATTTGGGTTGGTTCCAAGTCTTTGCTATTGTAACTAGTGCTGCCATAAACATACGAGTGCATGTGTCTTTACAGTACAGTGATTTATATTCCTCTGGGTGTATACCCAGTGATAGGATTGCTGGGTCAAATGATATTTCTGGTCCTAGATCCTTGAGGAATCACCACACTGTCTTCCACAATGGTTGAACTAATGTATATTTCCACCAGCAGTGTAAAAGTGTTCCTATTTCTCCACAGCCTCGCCAGCATCTATTTCTTGACTTTTTAATAATTGCCATTCTGACTGACATGAGATGGTATCTCACTGTGGTTTTGGTTTGCATTTCTCTACTGATCAGTGATGATGAGCTTTTTTTCATATGTTTGTTGGCTGCATAAATGTCGTCTTTTGAGAAGTGTCTGTTCATATCCTTTGCCCACTTTTTGATGGGGTTGTTTGTTTTCTTCTTGTAAATTTATTTAAGTTCCTTGTAGAATCTGGATATTAGACCTTTGTCAGATGGGTAGATTGCAAAAGTTTTCTCCCATTCTGTAGGTTGCCTTTTCACTCTGATGCTAGTTTCTTTTGCTGTGCAGAAGCTCTTTAGTTTAGTTAGATCCCATTTGTCAATTTTGGCTTTTGTTGCCATTGTTTTGGTGTTTTTGTCATGAAGTCTTTGCCCATGCCTATGTCCTGAATGACATTGCCTAGGTTTTCTTCTAGGGTTTTTATGGTTTTGGGTTTTACATTTAAGTCTTTAATCCATCTTGAGTTAATTATTATATAAGGTGTAACCATAGTTACTTTTGTGTGTCCACTTGCCTGGGCCACAGGGTGCACAGACATTTGGTCAAACAACTCTGGGTGTCTCTCTGAGGGTGATTCTGGGTGAGATTCATGTTTCAATAGGCATATTCACCAAAGCAGATTGCTCTCCCTCCTGTGAGTGGACCTCATCCAATCAGTTGAAGGCCTGAATAGAACAAAAAGCCCAACCGTCTTGTGAGTAAGAGAGAATTCCTCCTGCCTGAATGCCCTAGATAGGACATGGGTCTTTTCCTGCATTAGGACTCAAACTGAAACCTCGACTCTTCTTGGATCTCAAGCCTACAGGCCTTTGGCCTGGAACTTACACCATTGGCTTTCCTGGTTCTTGGGCTTTGGGACTGAGACTGGAGCTACATGCTCAGCACTACTGTGTCTCCGGCTTGTCAATTGCAGATCTCAGGACTTGCCACCTCCTATAATCACACAAGCCAACTCCTTAGAAGAAATTTCTTTCTCTCTGTCTCTCTCTCTCTATATATATACACACACACACACACACACAGATGTATACATCCTATTGGTTCTGTTTCTCAGTAGAAAACTGACTAATACGAGTAACCCCCTAATCATCTCCTCAGGGTCACTGCCTCCCCTCCCTATCCCATTTTCCACAGAGCATCCAGGGTGATCTCAGACTACACATCTGATCATGGCACCACCCTGCCTAAAATCCTCTAAAGGCTTTTTATTCATCTTAGGAAAACACCCCAAATCCTCAACAAAGGCTGCATGGTCTGCCCAACGGGGCCCCTGCACTTGGCTTTAGCCACTGTAGGCTTCTTTTTATTCAAATGCCCCAAACTCTTTCCTGTCTCCGCAGCTTTGTGCATTCAGTTTCCCTGCCTGAAATAGTTGTTCTTCCACCGTTTATGATGCTAATTCTAATTCATCCTTTATTGCCTCCACTTGAGGAAATTTCCACAAGTTTCCCAACCTGCAATTCTAGAACAATGGTCCCGTTATATGTCACAGCCTGCATTTTCCTCCGTGACCATGCGTGTTGCTAAAGGTTACTTATGTAATGGTTTGTTCGATGTCTTTTCCACCACTGCTCTGCAATTCCATACCCGTGCGGGCATCTGAATTGCACATAGGAAGCCCTCTAGCAATATTTGTTAACAAAAATGAATATGTTATTTGCAATAAACCTATATAAATATAGTTCTTTTGTTTTTTCTTTTGAGACGAAGTCTTGCACTGTCGCCCAGGCTGGAGTACAGTGGTGTGATCTCGGCTCATTGCAACCTCCGCTTCCTGGGGTCAAGCAATTCTCCTGCCTCAGCCTCCCGAGTAGCTGAGATTACATTACAGGCACCCCCCACCACACCGGACTAACTTTTTTTTTTTTAAAGTAGAAATGGAGTTTCACCATGTTGGTCAGGCTAGTCTTGAACTCCTGACCTTGTGATCTGCCCGCTTTGACCTCCCAAAGTGCTGTGATTACAGGTGTGAGCCACCATGCCGGGCCAAACCTATATAAATAAAATAACACGAGTAAATATAAAAGCATGGACATACATAGTCTTTTTTGTAAAAAAAAAAAAAAAAAAAAAAAAAAAGGCAAAATCATTTAAGTACCAGAACATACTCCAAACTGCTATGGCTGTCCCTTAATATCAGACAATTTTCGTGTTTAAATTTAGTTTGTGAAAGTGCAATACTTTATTTTAAAAGCCTGAATTAGCATTTTAATGCATAATAATATGTGATCTCTAATAACTAGGTTGCAATATAAAAACGATTTAATTTCTTCATATAATATAATGGGTGCCAGTGGGATTGTGTCAGGGAGATGGAGGTACCTGTGGAACTAGGAAGGGGAGAGAGACAGTAAGTAAGGGAAATGTCAGCAGAACTGATAAAGCACGATCCTCAAGTGCTTCCAGAAAACTCAAGGGAGATGTCAGCACCGGGTCTCAGAGCTGACTGGGTAGGTTTGAAGCGGGGCTGGACTATGCTATCAGTTTAGGGGCATGAATTCATGAAATTGGATCTTTAATATCACTAAATTTGTACTCAGAGTCATTGGGAAATTTGGATTCCATGTGTAAAATACCTGGCACATTATGACTGAATACATTTTAGTTTAATCACTTTTGGTTTCATTTTTTTGTGTTTTGTTGTTATTGTTGTTGTTTTGTCAATTAAAAACAAAACAAAAATGACTTAGTTTAGGTTAAATTTCACTTAGAGTAGATTAAAATGATGCTTCCTTTACAGTTCAGATCTGAGTTGTATCGTTACATTTTTTTCCTAAGCCTGGGAATATCTTGAGTCATATCTTCCACCCCTAGTGAATTGTTTTTTTGTTGTTGTTGTTGTTTTTTTTTTTTTTTGACATGGAGTCTCACTCTGTCACCCAGGCTGGAGTGCAGTGGTGTGATCTTGGCTCACTGCAGCCCCCACCTCCCAGGTTCAAGTGATTCTCCTGCCTCAGCCTCCCAAGAAACTGGGATTACAGGAATACGCCACTGCATCCAGCTAATTTTTGTATTTTTAGTAGAGACGGGGTTTTGCCATATTGGCCAGGCTGGTCTCGAACTCCTGACCTCAAGTGATAGTTTGATCACTTTTGAATGACCTCAATGATTCCATTATTTTCAATGGAGAAGGCTAATAAGCCAGACATCTGTACCTAAATTCCTCTTTATATTGGCTTCCACCTAGATCCTATTTTCAAACTTTACTGTAAGAAACAGCTGAGAAGTTTGTAGAAATACCAGCTCCAGGGCCCAGCCCTCCCCCAGAGACTTTCATTCAGTGGGTCTGAGGTGGGATACAAAAATCGGATTTCAGCAAGCTCAAGGAGTTTCTGATGTAGATGGTCCACGGGCCACAGTTTGAGAAATGCTGATGTTGAATCTGTGAACAGACCTGTGGTAACTGTGCTTTAAAACTACTGCATATGGTTGATATGGTTTGACTGTGTTCCCACCCAAATCTCATCTTGAACTGTAGTTCCCATGAACTCCACGTGTCATGGGGGGGACCCAGTGGGAAGTAACTGAATCATGGGGTTGGATTTTTCCCATGCTGTTCTCATGATAGTGGGTAAGTCTCACAAGACCTGGTGGTTTTGTAAATGGATGTTCCCCTGCACAAGCTCTCTTGCCTGCCACCATGTAAGACATGCCTTTGTTCCTCCTTTGCCTTCTGCCGTGATTGTGAGGCCCCCCCAGCCATGTGGAACTGTGAGTCCATTAAACCTCTTTTTCTTTATATATTTCTTTATATACCCAGTCTTGAGTATGTCTTTATTAGCAGCATGAGAACAGACTAATACAATGGGATACTATGGTGTTAAACCATAAATAAATAAATAAAATAGACTTCAAGAAAACAGATAAGCCTCTGAGTAGTGAAATTCTTACCAATCTTAATTTCTTTAGTACTTTTCTGTATTCCTTGACTTTTATGTTAAGATGCACTTTTTTTTAACTTTTATTTTTAAGTTTGGGGGTACAAGTACAGGTTTGTTACATAGGTAAACTTGTGTCATGGGGGTTTGTTATACAGATTATTTATCACCCACATATCAAGCCTAGTACCCATTAGTTATCTTTCCTGATCCTCTCCCTCCTTCCACCGTCCATTCTCTGATAGACCCCAGTGTGTGTTGTTCCCCTCTTTGTGTCTGTGTGTTCTCATCATTTAGTTCCCACTTGTAAGTGAAACATGTAGTATTTGGTTTTCTGGCCCTGTGTTCGTTTGCTAAGGATAATGGCCTCCAGCTCCATCCATGTCCCTGCAAAGGACATGATGTAATTCATTTTTATGGCTGCATAGTATTCTGTGGTATTTTCTTTATCCAGTCTATCACTGATAGGTATTTAGGATGATTCCGTGTCTCTGCTATTGTGAATAGGAGATGCACATTTTTAAAACCAGAAAGAAATGTTTTAAAAATGATTAGTAGCTGGATATGGTGGCACATGACTGTAGTCCCAGCTACTCAGGAGGCTGAGGCAGGAGGATTGCTTGGGCTCTGGAGTTTGAATCTAGCCTGGGCAACATAGCAAGACCCTGTGTCTAAAAATTAATTAATTAATTAATTAAAACATAACAATGAGTATATGCTGTCTTGGTTTTAGTCTATGGTTCACTCATACCAGTGGACCAGAATGAAACAGAAAATATTTGAAGAAAATATACTAAAATATTAAAGGTAGTAATAGGTTTCGGCTGAGAAAGAGATCCTTTTCTTGCTTTACTTTTTAGCTCTTTACTTGCCTTTTTGGTGGAAGAATGTTAACTTTATCTTTAAACTATAATAAGGATATTTTCTATCCAGAGTTATCATCCATTCTCAAACCATTTCACTTGGCACCCTGAAGGAAGGGCGCTTTCATCTTGAACTTCCCAGCCTACAGAACTGGGGGAATACATTTCTATTCTTTATAAATTACCCAGTCTGTGGTGTTCTGTTATAGTAGCACGAATGGACTCACACAATGTAACTCACCACATTAGCAGAATAGAGGAGCAAAACATTCAGTTATCTCAGTACCTGAAAATAAAACTCTTGATAAAAGTCAATACTAGGAAGGCATGGTGGCTCATGCTTGTAATCCCAGCACTTTGGGAGGCTCAGGCAGGTGACTCACTTGAGGTCAGGAGTCCGAGACCAGCCTGGCCAACGGGTGGAGGTTGCAGTGAGCCAAGATCCAGCCTCTGCACTCCAGCCTGGGCAACAGAGTGAGACTCCATCTCAAAAAAAAAAAAAAAAAAAAAAAGTCAATACTGGGTCATAGATAAAACTCAATTGTCCATCAACAAGAGAATGCACAAACTAATTATGGTCTATTCACACAATGGAATGCTATTCAGTGATAAAAAGAACAAACAACAGATACATGTTAGAACATGAATGAGTTGCGAAAATATTATTTATGGTGATTGAAAGAAGCCAGACACAAAAAGTACATATTGTAAGATTTCATATGAAGTTTAAGAATATGTCATACTAATCTCTGCTGTTGGAAATCAGGACAGAAGTTACATGTATGGCGTGGGCACTGGAGAGAAAAGGGCAGAAGATAATTTTCTGAGATAATGGAACTATCTTATATCTTGATGTGAATGGGAGTCACACTTGTGTGTGTGCGTAAACATATCTCCAGCTGTACACTTAAGATGTATGCATTTTAACGTGTATACATCATACCTCACTAAAGTATTAAAAAATGTATATGGATATATTCTCCCCCTCATGCCCATCTCCGTTCCTGCTTTATTTTTCTGTTTCACACCTACCCTATTCTGAGTTGCTACATTATTTCTTACATGATTTTTACATTGTCTGTCTTCCTTAGTAGAATGTAACTTCTCTGAAGGCAGGACTTTGGTTCATTGCTGGATTTCAGTGATGAGAACATTATCCTATATTAGACAGTTAAAAATATTCGTTCAAGGAATAGAAGGTATCCATATTTTATGCCTTATAGTTATTTATTTATTTATTTATTTTTGAGATGGAGTTTTGCTCTTGTTACCCAGGCTAGAGTGCAATGGCACAATCTCGGCTCACTGCAACCTCTGCCTCCTAGGTTCAAGCATTTCTCCTGCCTCAGCCTCCCAAGTAGCTGGGATTACAGGCATGTGCCACCATGCCTAGCTAACTTTTGTATTTTTTTAGTAGAGACGGGATTTCACCATGTTGTTTAGGCTAGTCTCGAACTCCTGACCTCAAGTGATCCACACACGTCAGCCTCCCAAAGTGCTGGTATTACAGATGTGAGCCACTGCGCCTGGCCATATGCCGTATAGTTCTGAATTGTAATTAAAAGCTTTCTTTCCCACTAAGGGAATGGCTAACAAATGGAGGAGACAATGGCTTTCCCCTCACTGCACTCCAGTCTGGGCGACAGTGCGAGACTCTGTCTCAAAAAAAAAAAAAAAACAAAAAAAACCAGAAGGTAAAATTTTCGTATTTGAGACATAAATATATAGCAGTAAAATTTAGCAGGAAACCATGGTTGTTCAGAATCTAAAACAATAAAAAAAGAGGCGTGGGATATTTTATCAATTTTACATAAAATTGCTGCCCCACGGTGATGATAAAAAGCCAAACCCCTTTCAGTCACTTTTCTCCTTGCTTTTCACTTCTCTACAGACAATGCATCCTCTTAGTGCCTGTTCCCAGGGCTGACTGGCCCCACTGCCCTGCCCCTGGGGTGCTACTGAACTTCAGAGAAAATTTTTACAGTGCCCTGTCAAACTCAAATAAAAATATACAGATGAGGCCGGGAGCGGTGGCTCACACCTGTAATCCCAGCACTTTGGTAGGCTGAGGCAGGTGGATCAACTGAAGTCAGCAGTTTGAGACCAGCCTGGCCAGTATGGTGAAACCCCATCTCTACTAAAAACACAAAAATGAGCCAGGCATGGTGGTGGGCGCCTGTGGCCCCAGCTACTTGGGAGTCTGAGGCAGGAGATTGCTTGAACCCGGGAGGTGGATGTTACAGAGTCAGGATCATGCTACTGTGCTCCAGCCTGGGTGGCAGAGGGAGACTCCGTCTCAAAATCTATCTATCTATCTATCTATCTATCTATCTATCTATCTATCTATCTATCTATCTATCTATCTATCTATCTGTATTCACACACACACACACACAGACACACGATTCTCTAAGCAAAACATCTTGTTTGGGAAAACAGAATTGCAATTGAGGGCATATACACAGACAGTGGAGGTCTTCAGTATGCTTGAAGAACAAAGGGAAGATTGGAGGTTTTATGAGAAAGCGTGCAATGTTAGGTATTGTTTTGGAAGAAAGCTCATTGGCACTAGAGCTCTGAGGAGCTGGCAAGCCCGGGTTGGTGAGTGACAACAGTAGGTAAAACTAGTCTTAGGGTGGTCATAGCAGGTCGTTTCAGCAGCTACCAGGTGAAGCTTATCTTAGGGTTAGAGCAGGTCGTTTCAGCAGCTGGGCTTGGAGATGATTCCTGAAGCAGGTGCTATGTGCCTTGAGTGCTTTTCCCCCCAGCTCCCTTGACTATGATTTAGTTGGGTATGACAAAAATAACTCAATTTCTATAATCAATTCTCACAGCACTGGCTCAGTGTCCTCTGACATGCCCCCTCCTCCACCACCACCCTCCTCCCACCTGCCGCAACCTAGGTGGGAAGAGAGCAAATCAAAGACTCTTGGCACCAAGCTTCACTACCCAGAATGCTCAGGGCAGCAACTGGAAAGTGTCATGGCAAGAGGATGATGTGCGAGGGACTTCAGCCCCTGAGTGACAGTGCAGGGCGAACGTCGGAGTAACTCAGGACCATTCATTGCCTTTCAGTGTGGATCTGTCTGATGATTTACATAGAAAAGGGAGCATGGAGTGAGAGGTAGTGATCTGATTCTCATGACAGACACTGGAAAACTCAGAAAATGAAAAGAGGAAAACACATGTTTAAAAATGACTCTTGTGCCGGGCACGATGGCTCATGCCTGTAATCCCAGCACTTTGGGAGGCTGAGGCGGTCAGATCGCTTGAGGTCAGGAGTTCGAGGCCAGCCTGGCCAACATGGTGAAAACCCATCTCTACTGAAAATACAAAAACTAGCTGGACTTGGTGGCGGGCACCTGTAGTCCCAGCTTCTCAGGAGGCTGAAGTAGGAGAATCACTCGTACCCGAGAGGCGGAGGTTGTGCAGTGAGCCGAGATCACACGCTGCACTCCAGCCTGGGTGACAGAGAGAGAGTCCATCTCAGAAAAAAATTTACAAAAGGCTCTTTCTGTAAAGAATGCCAGTTATAGTCATTCATGTGGACACGCAGCCATTTCACTAATCACCGTGCAGCATATTAACAATAGTCCACATCACCACATATGTGTCACAGTAAGTGCTTTTAATTGGACAATGTGTACTCTGTCTTTCTATATCACAGTTTATAACTCATGTAGCCTAACCTAGCCTATCTGCCCACGGGTTGAAAGAATCTCATGGAACGTTAGTCCCATGAATTTTTTGTCCCCAGTAAAAATCTGAATGCTGGGAAGCTCTGGGCTTTCCACAGTTTGGAACGAAATTCCTGTTACCTCCTTTTGTTTACAAGTCTCTCTCCATGGCCATCACGGCCACCACTACTGTGCTTCCATCTGTTAGGATTCAGGCTAACTTGGAGAGGCAAGATGGTCAGGCCAGTGCTTCAACAAGCAATTATTTGGGAATGTTTCTTTCTCATTAATCAAGAAGCCAGGCACAGGAAGTTCTGCTCTCTGAAGTGCTTCCAGTGTTATCCACCAATTAAGGGGATTATGAACTATCCCTCACTGACTCAGTTGTATGACAACAATAGGTTCCAGATTTCCCAAAAGTTCTGATTTCAAATATTCTGTCTCCCAATGTTTCGCTCAGAAAATAGGGTTTCTGTACTCAGGGTTTGTGACTGCCCAGCTGCGTGTTACCCGAGTAATGACGCCTGAGATGACAATGAAGTTTGTGTGCAGTGGTGGACTGTTCAATGTTAAGCTTTCTTTAGAGAGGAGAGCAAGATGGTAGTGTCACTAGACATGGCCCCAGACCACTCTGATAGCCAACATCATGGAAGTTGGTCACCCTCTGCAATCAGGAACCAAACCTTCACACACAGACTTGGCTGAATGGATTTGATTGCTGTTTCAAGATGTTTGCTCTTTCCAAACAAAGAAATAATTGGGAAATTATGGTTCCTTATGAAAATAATAGATGACAATTTTTTTTAAGAGACAGCGTCTTGCTCTGTTGCCCAGGCTGGAGTGCAGTGGTACAACCACAGCTCACTATAACCTCAGACTCCTGGGCTCAAGCAAACCTACGTTGCTGAGACTGCAGGTGCACACCACCATGCCTGGCAAATTTATTTCTATTTTGTGTAGAGATGAGGTCTTGGTATGTTGCATAAGCTGGTCTTGGACACCCAGCCTCAATGGATCCTCCCACCGTGGCCTCCCAAACCACTGGGATTACAGGAGTGAGCCACCACACCCGACCAACAGGCAACAATTTAAAATGATGATTATATTAGTTTTTTATTGATACTGCGACAAATTACCACGAATTTATCGTTTAAAACAACTCAAAGTTATTATCTTCAATTCCGGAGGTCAGAAGTCCAAAAGAAATCGGTAGGGCTGTCTTCCTCCTGGAATCTCTAAGAAGCCATCCATCTGCTTGCTTTTCCAGTTTTCACACACAGCCCCTGTTACTCAGCCCTTGTTCTCCACCTCACTCTGATCTCTGCTTCCACTGTCACAGCTCCTCAGCTTCTCCCACCTCCTTTTTTCTCTCATAAGAACCGTTGTAATTACATCAGGTGCACTCGGATAATCCAAGATCATCTCCGCATCTCAACTGCTTTATTTAACCACATTTGCAAAATCTCTCTTGCCACAAGGTGACATATTCCTGGGGGTGAAGGGAAACAGGTGATTGTTCTGCTGACCACAATGATCCTGACACTGTGCCATCACACAGAAGAGCATTCCTGATAGGATGTTAATTGAAGGAAAATATACAATTGAAATTATTATGTGGCATATAAAAATGTACACATGGAATACAAAATCAAAATTAAATGAAATGCCAGGTCCAGTGGCTCACACCTGTAATCCCAGCACTTTGGGAGGCCAAGGTGGGCAGATCACCTGAGGTCAGGAGTTCGAGACCAGCCTGGGTAATGTGGTGAAACCCCATCTCTGCTAAAACTACAAAAACTAGCTGGGCTTGATGGGTGCCTGTAATCCCAGCTACTCAGGAGTCTGAGACACGAGAATTGCTTGAACCCAGGAGGTGGAGGTTGCAGTGAGCCAAGATTGGGCCACTGCATTCCAGCTGGGGCAACAGAGCAAGACTCTGTCTCAAAAATAATAATAATAGTAAAAAATAAATGTGAAAAAAGTTCATTTTTTTAATGGTATATTCTGGAGAAAAACAAGATATGACATTTATCAGAACACACAAAGACAGTAGTTAAAAATGGAAAAATAGTACATATGTTTTATTTATCTCAAGAATTAATTAAAAGTCTTATTTCCCGGCTGGGCGCGGTGGCTCAAGCCTGTAATCCCAGCACTTTGGGAGGCCGAGACGGGCGGATCACAAGGTCAGGAGATCGAGACCATCCTGGCTAACATGGTGAAACCCCGTCTCTACTAAAAATACAAAAAACTAGCCGGGCGAGGTGGCGGGCGCCTGTAGTCCCAGCTACTCTGGAGGCTGAGGCAGGAGAATGGCGTGAACCCGGGAGGCGGAGCTTGCAGTGAGCTGAGACCCGGCCACTGCACTCCAGCCTGGGCAACAGAGCGAGACTCCGTCTCAAAAAAAAAAAAAAAAAAAAAAAAAGTCTTATTTCCCTTCCTAATTTATAATGAAATGAGAAATAAATGAATGAAAGCAAAGTCAAGATTGGTTCAGTCAAATGACAGAATAGTTATCACTTCAATTTTACCTTCATGATTCAGTCAGTAAAGATAGCATAGTTATTCTCAATATTAAAAGAGAAAGAAAAGGTAAAATATAAAGCTAGAGACCTGACTCTCTGATGATTCTTTAGAAGTTCAGTGTTTATAGTCTAAATGTAATTGTTATCAATTCTTATAACAGTTTTCTTGAGCTATAATTCACATACCATAAAATTCACGTTTATAAGAGTGTGCAAGCTGGGCGTGGTGGCTCATGCCTGTAATCCCAGCACTTTGGGAGGCTGAAGTGGTTGGATCACCTGAGGTCAGGAGTTCGATACCACCCTGAGCAACATGGCGAAACCCCATCTCTACTAAAAATAAAACAATTAGCCGGGCATGGTGGCGGGCAGCTACTGGGGAGGTTGAGGCAAGAAAATCGCTTGAACCCAGGAGGTAGAGGTTGTAGTGAGCTGAGATTATGCCACTGTACTTTAGCCTGGACAACAGAGCAAGTCTCCATCTCAAAAAAAAAAAAGTGGCCGGGCGCGGTGGCTCAAACCTGTAATCCCAGCACTTTGGGAGGCCAAGACGGGCGGATCACAAAGTCAGGAGATTGAGACCATCCTGGCTAACACGGTGAAACCCCGTCTCTACTAAAAAATACAAAAAAACTAGCTGGGCGAGGTGGTGGGCACCTGTAATCCCAGCTACTCGGGAGGCTGAGGCAGGAGAATGGCATAAACCCGGGAGGCGGAGCTTGCAGTGAGCCGAGATCCGGCCACAGCACTCCAGCCTGGGCAACAGAGCGAGACTCCATCTCAAAAAAAAAAAAAAAAAAGTGTGCAACTCCTAGTTCTGAGTACATACACGGGGTCGTTCAAGCATCACCACTGTCTAATTTTATGACATTCCATCATCCCCTAAAAAACAATACCCATTAGCAGTCACCCCTCATTTTCTCCTAAACCCCTGGCAGCTACAAATCTTTCTGTCTCTATGAATTTATGTATTCTGGACATTTAACATAAATGGAACCATACAGTGTGTGATCTTTTTGACTGGCTTCTCTTGCTTAGCATGTTTTCATGGTGCATTCATGTTGAGGCATGAATCTGTATTTTATTCTTTTTTAGGGCCTAGTAATATTCTAGTGTGTGCATGTATCTCCTTGTATTTATCCATTCACCTATTGATGGACATTTGAGGTAGGTCTACTTTTTGGCTATTAGGCATAATGCTGCTATGAACATTCATATACAAGTTTCTGTGTGACATAGTTTTCATTTCTCTTGGGTATATACCTAGGAATGGAAATGCTAGGTCACATGGGAACTTTATGATTAACATCTTGAGATGTTAACGGCCATCAAACTTTTTGGCCATCATACGGCCAAACTGTTTTCCAACCTGGCTGCACCATTTTACAACTCCACCACTGATATACTTCAGATATTGGTCCCTGCCAGTTCTCATGTTGAATTGTAATCCCCAGTGCTGGAGGCGGGGCCTGCTGGGAGGTGTCTGGATCATGGGAGCAGATCCTTCATGGCTTGGTGCTATCTTTGCGGTAGTGAGTTCTTGTGAGATATGGTCATTTAAAAGTGTGTAGCATCTCCCCCCTCTTTTGCTCTTGCTTTTGCCAAGTGATATGCCTCGTCCCGTGTCACCTTCCACCATAATTTTAAGCTTCTGAGGCCTCCCCAGAAACTGAGCAGATACCCAGCACCATGCTTCCTGTACAGCCTGTAGAACTGTGAGCCTATGAAACCTCTCTTTTCTTTATAAATTACCCAGTCTAATATATTTCTTTGTAGCAAACCAAGAACTGCCTAATACAACCACCAATGTTTGCGGGGCCCAATTTGTAGACATCCAGCCTCGCCAACACTTATTATTGTCCAGGTTTTTTGTTTGTTTGTTTTTGTTTTTGTTTTTTGAGACAGAGTCTCACTCTTGTTGCTCAGGCTGGAGTGCAGTGGCACAATCTCAGCTTACTGCAACCTCTGCCTCCTGGGTTCAAGTGATTCTCCCGCCTCAGCCTCCCAAGTTGCTGAGATTACAGGCGCCCACCACTATGCTCGACTAATTTTTGTATTTTAGTAGAGACGGGGTTTCATCATGTTGGTCAGGCTGGTCTCAACCTCTTGACCTGAGGCGATCCACCTGCCTCGGCCTCAGAAAGTGCTGGGATTACAGGCGTGAGCCACCGTGCCTGGGCTACTGTCTAGTTTTTAAAATTATAGCCACCCTAGTGGGTGTAAAATGATGTCTCATTATGACTTTGATTTGCATTCCTGTAATCATAATGAGGTTGAAACATCTTTTCATGTTGTTATTGGCCATTTGCAAATTTTTTTTGGAGAAATGTCTGTTCAACTATTTCTTAGTTATTTTTCTTTTTATTGTTCAGTTGTAAGACTTCCTTATATATTCTAAATACAAGCCCTTTATCAGATATATGATTTCCAAATATTTTTTCACTCTGTGAATATGTTATTAATTTTTTTAAAACCAAACACACTCTATGTTTGCTTATTTGAGATTACAACAATGCCAGAAAAAGTTCCTCTGGATATAATTTCTTTCACACCGGCATTTTTCTCTCCATTTCTTTCCTTTTGGTTTGAAGTTCAATGTTACCATTCTAAAATTATTTAACATGTGATTGTCAAAAATACTACCTTGACATTGAATGTATAGTTCATTTCTCTATAAACTACTTGTGCTTTTTATCTTGCACTGCGGTTTTCACTGCCTTTTATCTATAAACAACCCAAAATAAAGCGTTTGCCAGTAAGTGTTCTCATCTCTTGTGTCTTACTCATAAAATCGAGGCTAATATTCCATCTTGTAGCTCCAGGTAGTTCCCACAGGCTGCTCCTGTCAAAATTCAGAATAACCAGGGATGAACTTTCTGCTCTATTTAAGGGCTGCTTTTTTCTTCTTTCCTGCTGTCAGGACTGGCTGCTGTGCTTTTCAAACATGACAATCATTTTAGGAGCCATAATCCTTAATTGTGTAAGTGATCATCTCCATCTAGGCTGTCTCAGAATTTTAATAACCCAGAAGTTTGTATAAAAGGGAACATCGACCAAAGTAATTGTCGTGGAATAAAATAGACATTGCTCTTCTATGACTCCGATTATCTTTCCTTTTAGAGGGTATTGCTTTTGCTTTCTTTCTTTTCCTTCTTTTTCTGGCTGTGTTCATTCCCTTCATCTTCAGGAAGCCATTGACATGTCATCAACTCACACCACCTCTTTCTTTTAGCTTCTTCCTTGAAGCTTTTTCTATGAGAAGATAACCTTAACCTGACCTGAGTTTTTCATTCAGCTTTTAATGCAATTTTCACTCTTTTGGTCTTTCTTAAAACCTAAACTTCTAGCATTTGAGATCTTCTTCCAACACTCTTAGAAGGCATTTTGATAAAATGTTTTTCAGGGCAAAATACGTTCTTACTCTGAAATGGGAGTTCTGTGTATCTTTTGGTGATCGTGCAGCATGGGATAGTATTATTTGGTAAGGCCAGGAAAGAGTGTTTGTGCTGCAAAATCTGTTAATAGTTTAGGTTAATATCTCAATTTTTTTTTTTTTAAATAGGGTCTCACTCTGTCACCCAGGCTGGCATGCAGTGGCATTATCACAGCTCACTGCAGCCTTGACCTCTTGGGCTCAAGCCATCCTCCCAACTCAGGTGCCCGAGTAGCTGGGACAATGGGTGTGCACCACACAATGGCTAATTTTTAAATAATTTTTTGTAGAGATGGGGGTCTTACCATGTTGCCCAGGCTAGTCTTGACCTCCTGGGCTCAAGTATCCTCCCACCTCGGCCTCCCGAAGTACTGTGTTACAGGCATAAGCCAATGTGCCCAGCCTCAAACTGTTTCTAAAGATTTTGAGGACTTTTTTTTGGCGGGGGCGGGGAAGCCTTGAAAGCTTATATAGTTGATTTCATTTTCCTTTCTACCTGACTCTCATTCATTTAAAATTATCTGGAAATTCAATTGTGGCTTATGAATTTGATTAGCTAAATGATCAATTAGATAATAAACCAGATTATTGGACATCCACATAATGGAATACTCGATCTCTAGTAAATAGAGCAATATGAAATAATGCTTATGTTAATGGAGAAAGCAGTTATAGGTTCGGTGTGATTGTAACTATACAAATAAAAATGTTCTTAATACTGAAAGGAAGTACACCAAAGTACTAATATAGATAAGAGTGCACATTGTTCTTTCTGCTTGTCAGTAATTTCCAAGTGTTCTGCAAATTCAGATTTCATCGATTCTAAGATGCACTTTTAGGTCAGATGCAGCGGCTCACGCATGTAATCCCAGCACTTTGGGAGGCTGAGGTGGGTGAATCACTCGAGGACAGGAGTTCAAGACCAGCCTGGCCAACATGACGAAATCCCATCTCTACTAAAAATACAGAAATTAGCTGGGCATGGTGGCACACACATGTAATCCCAGCTACTTGGGAGGCTGAGACAGAAGAATCACTTGAACTCGGGAGGTGGAGGCTGCAGTGAGCTGAGGTTGCACCACTGCACTCTTGCCTGGGTGACAGAGCGAGATTCTGACTCAGAGTAAATAGATAAATAAATAAGGTGCACTTTTGCACATTTTAATATCTCTGAGATTGAGATGTACCTTGTAATTTCTCTCATTCATGCAGCAACTGCAACACAGTTATCATTGTGTGTGGATGAGCATCAAAATTGCCAAACTCTGCGTCTGTGCCAGCCACTTGGAAGGCTATCCCACAGTCAAGAGTGTAATGCTCATTTAAGAAGTGCTGCATCAACAACACCCTTGTTGGCACAGAGGACAAGATCTTTTGCAAAACAGAAATCTTGATGATTTCGCGTCAAAACTCATTTAGAGGAATTTGACTACAAGCTGAAGTTTTAGCAATACCCTAACCAATTTGTTTTGTTTGTATTTCTTTGAGCATCTGTGTGCCTCATGTATGCAGAAGAGTGATGTATAATGAATTTCTTTAACGTCAGCAAAAATAAGCCTGTAAGAGTTTTTTTTGTTTAAAATGTCCTTTAAAAAACTTTTAAGTGATAAGAAAGCATAGGGAATTTATGTACATACACATATATACATATATATACACATATACACACATATAAATGTGTACACATATACATATATACATATATGTACGTATATACATATGTATGTGTACACACACACACATGCACACACACACATATATGTATTCTTTTCTTGAGACAGGGTTTTACTACCATCACCCAGGTTGGAGTGAAGTGGTACAATCGCAGCCCATGCAATCTCTGCCTCCTGGGCTCAAGTGATCCTCCTACCTCAGCCTCCCAAGTAGCTGGGACCACAGGTGCACGTGCCATGTGCCCGGCTAATTTTTATATTTTTTGCAGAGACAGGTTTTTGCCATGTTGCCCAGGCTGGTCTCAAACTCTAGGGCTCAAGCAGTCCTCCTGCCTCAGCTTTTCAAAGTGCTGGGATTTACAGGTGTGAGCCACCGCAGCTGGCCATAGGGAAGTAATATATTTTGAAAGCATATTCTCTTCCCTAGCATTATATAAGCTAATGGCACATACAGTCTACAGCATCTTAGGTTTGGCTGCATGTAACACACTCCAAATAACAGTGGTTTCGATGAAATGGAAAAGTATTTCTCTCTCCCACAACTGTTTGTGGGTGAGTGATCTGGGGTTGGTATAGGAAGTACTTGACAGAGTCACCTCGAGATTTGGGCTCCTTCAATCATGTCATTTACTCATTTCTAGCGTGTTCCTCTAATCCATGTGGCTTGCCATCATACTTGTGCTCCTAGTGGTAAGAAAAACAAGGTGAAAAAAAGGAACATGCCCTCTCCCTTCAGCATACACCCCAGAAGCTACACACATCACTTTCTTACATAACACATGAGTCTAGGCACATAGACCCACCCAGCTAGCTGCAAGGGAGGCTGGGAAATGTCTCTAATCCACCTTAGAGAACCCATGAGTCTAGGCACATAGACCCACTCAGCTAGCTGCAAGGGAGGCTGGGAAATGTCTCCATTCTACCTTAGAGGTCAGGAAACGTTTTCTATAAAAGGCCAGGGAGTAAATATTTTAAGCTTTGCAGGACACAGGACATCTCCATTGAATATTCTTTTTTGTTTGCTTGTTTCTAAACATCCCCTTACAAATCTAAAAACACTCTTAGCTTGTGGGCTATACAAAAATAGGAAACAAGCTGGGTTTGACCCACAGGACAGTGTGTCAGTCCTTGTTCTAGACTGTCATGTGTACACATATAAAGCTAGAGTTCCATTCTTTTTCTTTTTCTTTTTTTTTTTTTCTTTTTGAGATGGAGTCTCACTCTGTTGCCCAGGCTGGAGTGCAGAGGCGTGATCTCAGGTTCAAGCTATTCTCCAGCCTCAGCCTCCCGAGTACCTGGGATTACAGGTTCCCACCACCACACTCAGGTAATTTTTGTACTTTTTAGTAGAGACGGGGTTTTGCCATATTGGCCAGGCTAGTCTCGAACTCCTGACTTCAGGTGATCCACCTGCCACAGCCTCCCAGAGTGCTAGGATTACAGGTGTGAGCCACTGCACCTGGCCTTTAACAATTGTATTTAATGAGCACATATTACTAGTTAAATATCAACATTTTAGAGAATAAAAATGTATTAATAATTTAGACTTTCTATTCACAAGCCATTGTTCTTCATGGAATATGATTTATAGCATAGTGATACATTACAAATAAAATAACTGCTAAAAGTTTAAAGCTAGCCAAGCACAGTGACTCACTCCTGTAATCCCAGCACTTTGGGAGGCTGAGGCAGATAGATCACGAGGTCAGGCATTTGAGACCAGCCTGGCCAACATAGTGAAACCCCGTGTCTACTAAAAATACAAAAAATTAGCCAGACGTGGTGGCAGGCGCCTGTAATGCCAGCTACTCGGGAGGCTGAGGCAGAAGAATCGCTTGAATCTGGGAGGTGGAGGTTGCAGTGAGCCGAGATCACGCCATTGCACTCCAGCCCAGGTGAAAGCGCGAGACTCCGTCTCAAAAAAAAAAAAATTCAAAGCTGTCACTTCACACCAAATAGGTTACTATCGGAACTCTTGTGCTCTGGCAGCAATGTTAAATGGTGCAGTTGCTATGGAAAATAGTATGGCAGTTTCTCAAACAATTAAACATAGAAATTACTATACGATCCAGCAATTTCACTTCTGGGTATACCCAAAAGAATTGAAAGCAGAGTCTTGAAGAGATATTTGTACACTCATATTCATAGCAGTACTACCTCTAATAGCCAAAAAGTGGAAGAAACCAAGTGTCCATTAACGACTGAATGGGTAAACAAATGTACTACACACATACAATGGAATATTATTCAACCTTAAAAGGGTGATATAGGCTGGGCACGGTGGCTCACACCTGTAATCCCAGCACTTTGGGAGGCCAAGGCGGGTCACGAGGTCAGGAGATTGAAACCATCCTGGCTAACACAGTGAAACCCCGTCTCTACTAAAAAATACAAAAAATTAGCCGGGCGTGGTGGTGGGCACCTGTAGTCCCAGCTACTCGGGAGGCTGAGGGAGGAGAAGGGCGTGAACCTGGGAGGCAGAGCTTGCAGTGAGCCCAGATCCTGCCACTGTACTCCAGCCTGGGCGACAGAGCGAGACTGTCTCAAAAAATAGGGTGATGTATATGCTATATCCTTTTAAGGGTGACATAATATTCTGATACATGCTACAAATGGATGACTCTGAAGACATTATGCTAAGAGAAATAAGCCAGCCACAAAAGGACCAATACTGTATGATTCTACTTGTATGAAGTTCCTAGAGTGGTCAAACTCATAGAGACAGAAAGTACAATGGTGCTTGCCAGAAGCTGGGGAAGGGAACAGGGAGTTAATGTTTATTGGGTAGAGAGTTACCGTTTTGCGAGATGAAAAAGATCTGGAGGTGGATGGAGGTGGTGGTTGCACAACAGCGAGAATGTGCTTAATGCCACTGAACTCTATGCTTAACAAAATTAAGGTCTCCATCTTCATTCACATTCTCAATAAACTAACACAAGAACAGAAAACCAAACACCGCGTGTTCTCACTCATAAATGGGAGTTGAACAATGAGAACACATGGACACAGGGAGAGGAACATCACACACCAGGGCCTGTCGGGGGGTTGGGGGCTAGGGGAGGGATAGCATTCGGAGAAATACCTAATTAGGAGAAATACCTAATTGGGTGCAGCAAACCACCATGGCACGTGTATAACTATGTAACAAAACTGTAGCTTCTGCACATGTATCCCAGAACTTAAAGTATAATAAAATAAAATAAAAAACATTGACCAGGCACGGTGGCTCATGCCTGTAATCCCAGCACTTTGGGAGGCCGAGGCAGGCGGATCACCTGAGGTCAGGAGTTTGAGACCAGCCTGACCAACATGGAGAAACCCCATCTCTACTAAAAATACAAAATTAGCTGGGCATGGTGGTGCATGCCTGTAATCTCAGCTACTTGGGAGGCTGAGGTAGGAGAATCGCTTGAACCCAGGAGGTGAAGGTTGTAGTGAGCCGAGATCATGCCATTAAACTCCAGCCTGGGCAACAAGGGCAGAACTCTGTCTCAAAAAAAAAAAAAAATTAAGGTCATAGATTTTAGGTTATGTGTATTTAACCACAATTAAAAAAAAAAAATTCAGATCTTAAAATCACTGAGTTTAATTCCTATATAACATTTTATTTTGCATTTATAACAGTTCAGTACTAGATAAAGAAATTACTGCCGGGCGCGGTGGCTCAAGCCTGTAATCCCAGCACTTTGGGAGGCCGAGGTGGGCGGATCACGAGGTCAGGAGATCGAGACCATCCTGGCTAACACGGTGAAACCCTGTCTCCACTAAAAAAAAATACAAAAAACTAGCTGGGCGAGTAGTCCCAGCTACTCGGGAGGCTGAGGCAGGAGAATGGCATAAACCCGGGAGGCAGAGCTTGCAGTGAGCTGAGATCCGGCCACTGCACCCCAGCCTGGGCGACAGTGTGAGACGCCGTCTCAAAAAAAAAAAAGAAAAAAGAAAAGAAATTACTTCTATTGACTTTTGTTTTTCAATTATGTGCAGGAATTAGTTGTAATTTCTCATCATTGGTTTAAACGTAAAGGCCTCAAAAACGAAGAAAAGAATTTCCTAATCAGTGGTTCTCCATAGCAGGCCTGCCTTGGGCTTTGTGGGGGAAATCAGGTTGGGAGAGTTTAAATTGTCACAGCAACAGGGAGGATCGCTGGCATTGGCCGGCAGGGATCAGGAATTTGAGAACTTCTGCAATTCAGGGAGAGTCCTGTCCAGCCGAGATTGTGCCTGTCTCTCAGGACTTGCATGGAGATGGAAACCTACTGATGACTCTCTGAGCTCAACTTGGATAAAGATGTTACCCAAAAAAGGGGTCTTGATCCAGACCCCACGAGAGTGTTCTTTGATCTGGCACAGGAAGGAGTTCAAGGCAAGCCGCAGAGCACAGTGAAAGAAGCGAGTTTATGGAAACTTACAGAGAAAGGCACCCTCAGAAAGGAAGTAGAGGAAAGCCGTGGCTTTAGGTCTTTCTTACACAGGGAACTTGCCCATGTCAACACTAAGCTGTGTCCATGTGCAGGTGACCAGGCATCATGACAAATGTATTACTCTATTGATTCAAAGAGAACTAGCCTTGACTGGGTGTGGTGGCTGATGCCTATAATCCCAGCACTTTGGGAGGCAGAGGCGGGTGGATCACCTGAAGTCAGGAGTTCAACACCAGTCTGGCCAACATGGTGAAACCCTGTCTCTACTAAAAATAGAAAAATTAGCCAGGCGTGGTGGTCCCGTGCCTGTAGTCCCAGCTACTCAGGAGGCTGAGGCAGGAGAGTTGCTTGAACCTGGGAGGCAGAGGTTGCAGTGAGCCAAGATCGCACCACTATACTCCAGCCTGGGTGACAAGAGCAAAACTCTGTTTCAAAAAAGAAAAACTAGCCTTAACAGTCTAGTGTGTGTGAGTGCATCAAAGCGTTCCAATTATTACCTAGAAAGCATATATTTTTATGGGTTTTGGGACATCTGGATTTTCTGATGCTGTAGGAGTTTGTCCTTGTAGGAATTACCAAGCTGCTTTCTTAGCTGTAAGCATCTTGGAACCATGGGTTGTGCCTGGCAAGAAATGTGCCTGGCTAGTTTAAAGACGGAGGTTTTCTTAAAATGGTGTCACCCTGGCTCTCCTTGGCTCCTGCTTCCCTAACATACCTGTAAACCAAATTATTATTTTTTGCACATTTTTATACATTGAATTTTCTAGGACTGCAGTGACCATATTTGAGGGATGTTTAAAATTTGTTTTGGAACTTTGCCAAGAGTGGTTCACCATTTGGGCAAATCACAGGACTGATTGCAACGGCAATGCAACATACTTGAATCTGGCTGTACCTGCAGCGGTCACACTCATGGTGGGCCTACGGGGAGGGACAGGCATCCCACGGCATTATCTCTGCTATTGTCGTCACGTGCAAATATTTACATAGGAAAGACTGATTATTTCAGTTATTCTCTTATTATTTATTTTGCTCTTTGGATCTAATGTAGAGAACCTATAATTAATCTGAGAATCGTTTCAGATAGGACATAATCACTAATTGAAATCCCTGAAAAATTAGTAGATTACTTGGAAAGGTGAGTCCAAAGCCAGCTGAGGCTAGAGATGGAATAGCTGGAGATCCTTCAGAAGCCCGGGGTCTTCTTTGACCAGCTGTTTACTATGCGTTTTCCTCATTCCTGAATTCTTGCTGTTGATGAAGTTCTTCAGGGCTAAGAAGGGAAAAGGGGTCGCTTGAAGGCAGTTGTGGCTTTATAAGATAATTGTAGTCAGGAGTATTGCGAGAGAGAGAAACAGAGAGAGAGAAAGAGTAAAGAGAAGAAGATTTCTGTTAAAGAATTGGCTCTTGAAACTGCAGGACTGGCAGGTCTGAAATCTACAGGGCAGGCCGGCAGGCTGGAAGATTTGTTGCAGCTGGAGTCCAAGAGCAGCCTGGAGGCAGAATTCCTCCCCTTTCCTGGACCTCAGTCTTTCTCTCTTAAGGCCTTCCGGTGATTGGATGAGTCCCATGCCCGTTATAGAGGATAATCTGCTTTACTAAAAGTGGACCGATTTAAATGTGAATCATATCTAAAACACAGCTTTACAGCAACATCTAGGCTCATGTTTGATGAAACATCTGGGTACCACAGCTTAACCAAGTTGACGCAAAAATTAACCATCACAATAACCAAACAGAGCTTGGAGTAAAGGTGTGAAGGTAGATGTGGGTCCCTGAAGGTGGGAACGCCTCTTCCTCTGAGCTGGAGACAGCAAGCCTAGAAGGTCTCAGTGAGCAGAGGAAAGTGGCCTCTTCAAACTTGACTGGAGGCTAAGATTCAGCCAGGATTGCCATAGAGACCATATTTCCAGTTTTCCTTGTAGCACGGCAGAGTGCCCCAAAAGCTAGGTGTCCAGCTCCCCAGTCTTCATCTCCTGGTGTTTTGATCAAGGTGTTGGGGACGGTTAGTGGCCAGTCGCTCCCAGCAGGCACAGATTTCGGAGAAGGCACAGTCCTCTTCCTTCTACCTGAGGCACAGCCCTTGGATTTAGTGGAAGAGGATTAAGCCCTAGTCTTGGGAGATTGCAAACTCCCCTAGGAGGCACATGGCAGCAGAGAGCCCAGCGGAGGATGAAAGCTCTCCAATAGGGTCCCAGAGGACTCACACTGACACCAGAGAAGAAACATGGGACAGGGAGGAAAGGTTAGATTCTGAATAGGAAAAAAAAAAATGGAGACTGAGACCTTCTCAAAGGAGTCACCAACACTGTTTTTTGTTTTTCAGGTGGAGTCTCACTCTGTCGTCCAGGCTGGAGTGCACTGTCGCGATCTCTGCTCACTGCAACCTCTGCCTCCCAGGCTCAAGCGATTCTCCTGCCTCAGCCTCCCAAGTAACTGGGACTACAGGCGTGTGCCAACACACCTGGCTAATTTTTGTATTTTTAGTAGAGATGGGGTTTCTCCATATTGGCCAGACTAGTCTCAAACTCCTAACCTTGTGATCCACGTACCTCAGCCTCCCAAAGTGCTGGGATTACAGGCATAAGCTACTGCTCCTGGCCAAGGAGTCAGCAACACTTTAACCGTATCACATAACATGGTGTAAAAGGCCTTGGTATTGGTTTATTTCTTAGGAGAAAAGTAGAATGGAAGAAAAGAGAATTGTTGAGCATTGACTGTCTACCAGTTGCTATGTTAAGCACTTTATGTTGTATTATTTCAATTCAATCTTTAATTCTACCTTGTTAAGTAAGTAGGATTATTAATCCAGTGTATGAAGAAATTAAGCTTAAATAATTTCGCCAAGGTCACAGAACAAGTAAGTGGAGGGGCTCGAACTCAGATGCAGAACATCTCATTATGAGGTTTACGTTTCTGATCCGGTACCAGGCAAGTCCCAAAATTGGGGCTTAGCCTGGGAGGATTCTTGGCTTTGCCCAGGAAAAAAATACAAGCATGAGCCAGTGGTGTTAGACAGCAACTTTTATTGAAGTGGCAGTGTACAGCAACAGCAGAGGGACTGCTGTTTGCAGAGCAGGACTACCCTACAGGCAAGGTGCCCGGAGTAGTAGCTCAAAGGCAGTTCTGCAGTCCTATTTATACTCACTTTTAATTACATTCAAATTAAGGGGCAGCTTATGCAGAAATTTCTGGGAAAAGGATGATAACAAGCCGGGAGCAGTGACTCACACCTGTAATCCCAGCACTTTGGGAGGCCGAGGTGGCTGGATCACCTTACGTCAGGAGGTCAAGACCACCCTGACCAATATGGTGGAACCCTGTCTCTACTAAAAATACAACAATGAGCCGGACATAGTGCTGTGCGCTGTAGTCCCAACTACATGGGAGGCTGAGACAGGAGAATGCTTGAACTCAGGAGATGGAGGTTGCAGTGAACCAAGATCGCGCCGCTGCCCTCCAGCCTGGGAGACAAAGCGAGACTCGGTCTCAAAAAAAAAAAAAAAAAAAGAAAAAAAAAAAAAGATGATTTCTGGGTCCTCAGGTCGTTGGCATAGAAAGGGGTAACTTTCAGGTGTTGCCATGGCAATGGTAAACTGACATGGCCCACTGGTGGGTGTGTCTTATGGAAAGCTGCTTCCCACTCCACCCTATTTTAGCTAGTCCTCAAATTGATCCAGTGTCCGAATCCTATCTCCTACCTCACTTCTAAGCCCTATCCTGGGCTTCTTTCCAGTAAAAGGAAGATGTGGCTTGTGGTGTTATGTCATACATTGGTTTTCGTCCATGGTTACTGATTCCTAACTCCCATAGCCCTTGTTGCAAGTCTTTTGTTATGAGGTTGGCTGTGTTAGGCCTTAGGTGCAGACTTCCAGAAACAGAACCTCTCTCCTGCCCTCTTTTCACCCGCCCAAGGCAGGACTCTAAGAGTCCCCTACCCTTCTGACTGTGGGTCTTAAGACCCTCCCATGAGAAGGTCCCACCCGATACCCTGGGGGAAGGAACGCTGATGGCATAAAACTTCCATAAAAACCCAAGAGGACAAGGTTCAGGGAATTTCTGGATAGCTAAACTTGTGCAGGTTCCTGGAGAATGGTGGGCCCAGGGAGGGGTGGAAGCTCTGCACCCCTTGCCCCGTATTTCACCCTAGGCATCTCTTCATCTGCATCCTTCGCAACAGCCTTTATAATAAATCAGTAAATGCTAGTGTTCCTCTGAGTTCTATGAGCCACTCCAGCACATCGACTGAGTCTGAACAGGAGATCACGGGAACCCTAGCTTGAAGCCGGTCGGTCAGAAGTTCTGGAGGCCAGACCTGCAACTAGAGTGTGTGTTTGGGGGAGGGGGCAGTGTTGGGGACTCAGCCCTCAACTCATGGGATCTGACACTGTCTTCAGGTAGATAGTGTCAGAACTGGATTAAAGGATGCCCAGGTGATGTCTGCTGCTTGGTATGTGGAGGGAAAAAAATATTCAGTCACAGAAATCTTCTGTGTTGATGATTGTTGTGGTGAGAGGTGGAGGAAAAGCGCTGTGAGAAGGAGTTTTCCTTACACGAGGCCTTCCCAGGAGGCTGCACAAGGAGGGAAGGATCCACTGCAGAATTCCGGGGAGGAGGGTAAGCTAGAGCAACAACAAAAGCAGTAGAGAGACTGAGAAGGGAAAAAGAAGAGACTGATAAAGGGGGGCATTTTTAGTGGCTGCCGCAAGAGGAAAATCTGGAGAAGTGAGAGGTAGCTAAGTAGAATGTTTAGAAATTTTTCTGTGTGCAATGCTGAATGAAACTACTAAAAAAGAAACTTACAAGAAAAACCTATGCTATTCTCAAGACTTTTGGAGTCAGACCGCAGCTACCATTGCCTTTCTGTTCCTTCTTCCTTTTCATGAAATACAGGACTAGGTCACATGGGGTCACAATGAGAGTTTCTTTCGTTTTGTTTTAGACTTTCTAAGATTTTTTTTTCCTCTTCTCAGTGTTTTTCAGATACATCCCTTCCTTTCCACCGTAACTCGAATTTTCTTTATCTTACAACTGCATGTTACAAAGACTTAGTTTGCCTCTCTCCTCGTTATCCCAAACATGATCACCATATGAATATCAAATGTTGACTGGGCACAGTGGCACATGCCTGTATACCTAGCACTTTGGGCGGCCGAGGCAGATGAGTCGCTTGAGCCCAGGAGTTCAAACCAGCCTGGGCAACATGGCAAAACCCCATCCCTAGAAAAAATACAAAAATTAGCCAGGTGTGGTGGTTTGTGCCAGTAGTCCCAGGTAGTTGGGAGGCTGAGATGGGAGGATCTCTTGACCTCAGGAGGTGGAGGCTACAGTGAGTTGTGATTGTGCCACTGAACCCCAGCCTGTGCAAGAGTGAAATTCTATCTCTAAATATATGTGTGTGTAATATAAATATATAATATAATATATAAATATGTATACATGTATACATGTGTGTAATAGGTATAATATATAATATGTATATATGTATACATGTGTGTAATATATATGTATATATACATGTGTGTAATATATAAATGTAAAATATATGCATATTCACATATATACACATATATAGTTTTATATGTATACATATATGTATTTTATATATGTATACCTATATAATACACATATACATATATTTTTATATACATATATGTATTTTATATAGGTATACATATATAACACATACATATATACATATAGTTTTATATGTTTTATATATAGTTTTATATAATAAAATATATAAATACATATATAAAACTATACTCAGTATATATATACATATATGTATATATGTATAGATGTGTATATACCCACATATATTTTTACATTTATATATTACACACATGTATACATATATAAAATTATATATGTATATATAAAATATATATGTATATATAATGTAATATCTGCATATAATTCTGTCTCAAAAATTCTCAATAGCCTCGTTTAAATTCTTCAGCCTAGATCCAAGACTCTTCAGAATTGAAACCTATAAATTATTCAACAGTATCTGCCAAGACTGTGAGTACAGATGTGCAGATCAGCTAACATCCTCTCTGACCCCATCGCCCTCTTCCTGTTCCCCACCCTACCATTCACAAGACAGTCCCACCACCACACTCCTGCTCAGAGCATTTCAATCTGGAATTTCATCCCATTGCAATCCTATGCTTTTTTTCAGGACAAAAATCAAATGAAATGTTTTCTTAACTTTTTTTAGCCCATAATTAGCATGTTGTTCTCCAAATGATTATCTATTTCACACACTTCTGTCAGTAAACAGGGTATAATTGGCTGAAAGCTCAATAAGAAGAGGCAGTTGATACATGTAACAAAAGAAAAAGTGAGTTGCTCACTACTCTTGCACCCGTCAGTTATAAAATAGGGCAGGCATCTCGGTGAAGAATGACATTATTACATTTCCCAAGCGGCATTTCAATGGGGATCTGGTTCTTGCTATGAGATGCCTGTCCTTGTCCTTAGATATGTTGATGGTCTTTACTAACAAGAGCTATAAGATGAATGGGACAGAAAAAGAAGAGGGCTTATTTTGGTAGAATGCAGTTCTCTCCTTTGCAAAGCCAAGGGCACAACCCTCAAAAGAGTTGAATTTATGGTTATATGGGTCAGGTGCTATGGCTCATACCTGTAATTCCAGCACTTGAAGAGACTGAGGTGGGAGGACTACACGAAGTCAGGAGTTCAAGACCAGCCTGGGCAACAGAACAAGATCGTAGCTGTACAAAGAAATAATTTTTAATATTAAAAAAAATAGTTATGTGGGTAAGAGGAGGAATTGGCATCTCGCTCACCCGGCCACATAAGTACTGCTAGACTAGAGAAAAAAGCCTCGGATGGCCAGGCAGAGAAGACATAAAGACTGAGAACCCACTATACCTACCATCACTACCACCACCTCCTCCACATCTCCCTCCATCTCTGTCTCACATTGGCTTCCCCAGAGTTGTAGATCCAGGGCTAAGAGGAGTAAATGATGAAGGTGGGGATTGCACACTTCCTGGTGATACTTTCATTAAAGGATAGAGAAGAATGTGCATCAGAGAAATTCAATCTAATGCTATCAGCTGCAGGCTGGTTGGAAATACAGGCAAATCTCCAGTGAGGTGACCAACAACTAGGGAATACAGGGAAAGGAAGTCTGAGCTCTTCAACAGCATGAGTTCCAAACTGAGTCGCAGGCAGTTAATGAGATCAGTGGGTATGGCCAACAGAGAAGACAGAAACCTCACCACCTCCAAAGTAGAGTTTCTTATATAAAGGGGATGACAATAAGGGGAGAGCCAGCTAGTTCTCTGTTGGTAGTTACAGAAGGACGTGTCTTTTATCCTCGTGATGAGTATACTGAGTGTCAACTTGATTGGATTGAAGGATACAAAATATTGATCCTGGGTGTGTCTGTGAGGATGTTGCCAAAGAGATTAACATTTGAGTCAGTGTGCTGGGAAACGCAGACCCATCCTTAATCTGGTAGGCACCATTTAATCAGTTGCCAGAGAATATTAAACAGGCAGAAAAACGTGAAAAGGAGAGAGAATGGCTAGGCCTCCCAGCCTGCATCTTTCTCCTGTGTTGGATGCTTGCTGCCTTTGAACATCGGACTCCAAGTTCTTCAGTTTTGAGACTCAGACTAGCTTTCCTTACTCTTCAGGTTGCAGATAGCCTATTGTGGGATCTTGTGATCATGTAAGTTAATACTTAATAAACTCCCATATATGTATAATATATATATTTTATATATATTATACACATTATATATGGGAGTTATATATAATATATATTTTATATATATTATATATAATATATATCAGTTCTGTCCCTCTAGAGAATCTATATATATATGTCCCTCTAGAGAATATATATATATCAGTTCTGTCCCTTTAGAGAATATATATATATTATATATATCAGTAATATGTATTTTATATATATGTTATATATATGTTCTGTCCCTCTAGAAATGATGAATACAGTCCCCTTCTTTGTCTCCTCTCCACATCAATACCACAATGAAACGTTCCCAAATCCTCCATCCTGGAATCCCAATGTCTCAAAAATAGAGGTATAGAGACCACATTACAGAAATGAACAATCTCATTCTATGAATCACTGGTAAGAACATATGTAGAATATCATTCTTAGTCCTGTGTATCAGAAGTTAAGAGATTTTTAAAAACTGAAGTGTGTAAAAAAATTGTGTAAAGTATAAATTAGATACAAAAGTGTCTCAAAATAATTTCCTAAAGAATATTTAAAGAAACCAGCCAGGCACAGTGGCTCATGCCTATAATCTCAGCACTTTGGGAGGCTGAGGTGGGCAGATCGCTTTAACCTGAGAGTTTAAGACCAGCCTGGCAACATGGTGAAAGCCCATCTCTACAAAAAATACAAAAATTAACTAGGTGTGATGACATACAACTGTAGTCCCAGCTACTAGGGAGGCTGAGGTGGGAGGATTGCTTGAACCCAGGAGTTCAAGGCTGCAGTGAGCCATGACTCCACCACTGCACTCCAGGCTGGACAACAGAGCAAGACCTGTCTCAAAAAAAAAGAATTATTATATATGTATATATACACATACATACATACATACACATACATACACACACACACACACACACATATATATATATTTAGGCTGGGCGCCATAGCTCATGCCTGTAATCTGACACTTTGGGAGGCCAAGGTGGGTAGATCACCTGAGGTCAGGAGTTCAAGACCAGCCTGGCCAACATGGTAAACTCTGTCTATACTAAAAATACAAAATATTAGCCGGACGTGGTGCTGCATGTCTGTAATCCCAGCTGCTCAGGAGTCTGAGGCAGGAGTATCGCTTGAACCTGGGAGACAGAAGTTGCACTGAGCCGAGATTGCACCACTGCACTCCAGCCTGGGCAACAGAGCAAGGCTCTTTCTAAACAAACAAACAAAAAACCAAAAAAGAATATTTAAAGAAACTGATTGTCTTTAACCTGAAGGGATAGATAACTGTCTTTAGATATTTGGAGAGATGTCATGTGGAAAAATTAGACTTATACGCTATGGTTTTAGAAAGCAAACAAGGAATAAATGTGTGAAAGTTACAGGGATACAAATTTCATCTTAACAGTAGGGATGGATGAACTTTCAAAAAAGTAAGGATGACCTGCCCCAAAATGGACAGTACTGTCACTTGACGTATTTGTGCAGGGGCTGTATATTAATCCCCTAGGGCTGTAGTAGAGGAAAGCTCAGCATTGGAGCGAAACTGAACCAAATGGTCTTCAAGTTCCACCTCCCATTCTAAGATTTATATTTAATGATTTCTTATGTCACCCAATTTTTAACTTGGTTTCTCTTTGTTTATTCTTATGTATGTGAATCTTGTTCTCTCATTTAGTAGAAATCATCCACCAGGAGAATGTTCTGTATATATGGTGCATAATGACAGGCATACCTAAGATATCATTACGTAATTAGGTTCCTAGGATTATTATCTGGTGATCAGAAAAAAACTTTTAAGAACATCTGGTCTTAGCCTGGCCAACATAGTGAAACCCCGTCTCTACTAAAAACACAAGAAGTAGCTGGGCATAGTGGTGCGCGAATGTAATCTCAGCTATTCGGAGGCTGAGGCAGGAGAATCTCTCGAACCCAGGAGGAGGAAGTTGCAGTGAGCTGAGATTGCACCGCTGTACTCAAGCCCGGGTGACAGAGCAAGACTCAGTATTTAAAAAAAAAAAAAAAAAAAAAAAGAAGAACATCTAGTCTTACCCCTCTTCTGATATTTAAACTTCCTGCATTATTTCTCCCAAATGATCCTCCTCTTTCCCCCGCTTCTTGAATACCTTCGTTGATGGTGAACTCACTCACAGGAGCTCCGTAACATTTTTAGGACAAGTTTACCACGAATTTCACTGTCTCAGTGATCTGCTACTGCGTAACAAACCACACCCAGAATTAACATCTTAAAATAACAGTGATTTTTATTTCCCTGGATTGGCTAGGTGGTCCCCCACTGGTTTTGCCTGGGCTCGATTAGGTGGCTGCTTTCAACTGAGGGACGGTCTGAGCTGGAAGATCCAAGATGGCCTCACGTGCCTGACTGGCAGATGTCAATGGCTGTTGCCTAGAGCTCTTTGTTTCCCTTTCATGTGGCCTCTCATCCTCCTCCACACTAGCCTGACTTCATTATATGTCTCGGGACAGGGTTCTAAAAAAAAAAATGAAGGCGGAAACTCAACAGCCTCTTGAGACCTAAACTCCAGGTTGCGTACAACATCACTTCCGCCATATTCTTTCAGTTAAACCACAAGGGTGATCCAGACACAGGGGGTTGAAGAAAAAGACCCCACTTCTGAAAGGAAGGGATGGAAACCCACACATATGTGTGAGGACATACATAATAGGAGGGGTGAAATGAGCAGCTGTTACGCAATCTAAAGTATTTAAAGAAGGCCAGGCGCGGTGGCTCACGCCTGTAATCCCAGCACTTTGAGAGGCCGAGGCGGGTGGATCACCTGAGGTCAGGAGTTCAAGACCAGCGTGGCCAACATGGTGAAACCCCGTCTCTACTAATAATACAAAAATTAGCCGGGCGTGGTGGTGGGCACCTGTAATCCCAGCTACTCGGGAGGCTGAGTCTGGAGAATCACTTGAACCCAGGAGGCAGAGGTTGCCGTGAGCTGAGATCACGCCACTGCACTCCAGCCTGGAGGGGACAGAACGAGACTCTGGCTCAAAATAAATAAACAAATAAAATGAAGTAAAATAAGCAAATAAGTATTCAAAGACATTACACAGAAGTCTTCCTGCCTCTAACTCTTCCTATGGGTCCTTGAGCCTCTGTCTTGGTCTGTTTCCTACTGCTTATAACAGAATACCGGAAACTGTGTAATTTATAAAGAAAAGGAATTATCTTTTACAGTTATGGAGGCTAAGAATCCAACATCAAGGAACCACATCTGGCAAGGTCTTTTTTTTAATTGGGTAAAATACACACCTATAATTTACCATGTTTACTATTTCTAAGCGTACAGTTAGTTCAGTGGTAAGAAATACATTGACGGCTGTTGTGATACCTCAGTTCTTGCCTTCTTAGTTTAAAAGAATTGAAACAGGAGACCAGGTGCAGTGGCTTACATCTGTAATCCCAGCACTTTGGGAGGCTGAGGTGGGTGGATCACTAGTCAGGAGTTTGAGACCAGCCTGCCCAATATGGTGACACCCCGTCTCTACTAAAATTACAAAAATTAGCCGGGCGTGGTGGCGCGTGCCTGTAGTCCCAGGTACTCAGGAACCTGAGGCAGAATGGCTTCAACCCAGGAGGCAGAGGTTGCAGTCAGCCGAGATCGTTTGCCACTGCACTCCAGCCTAGGTGGCAGAGCGAGACTCCATCTCAAAAAAAAAAAAAAAAAAAAAAGAATTTAAACAAGAGACATACAGTGTAGGGGATGCAGCATATAGTAATTTATTGCAAAAGAAAAAGAGTATTTTGAAAGTTAGGTACAGAATAGACAGTGCATCCTGAGAGAGAGAGGATTCAGGGCGAGCTGCTCGTAAGGATGAGACAGCAGAGACCGTTACTAGGGAAAGGGAGTCTTACATGATTATTCATAAAGGGGTGGGAAGAGGAGTTGCTAGTAAGCATGTTCTGGGTGGTCTTCTGGGTGCACATGTACAGTAGCTGTACATGCGTCTTCAAACGTCACATGTCTCATTAGCATCTTAAATCTCTACCCAGGGTGTGTTTTTTACTGTTATAATGATCAGAGGGTGAGTTTGAGGACAGGGAAAATCAAAATACGTGTGCACTCTCGAGAGGAAAGTCCCTGCTGAAGATAAGTTTGCTTGAATGAGCTCAACTGCAATGCAAATGCTGAGGCTTATTGTGTTGACCGTACAGTCACCACGGTTACTGCGTCCCAAGAACGTGATCATTTCCTTGACTACCCATCTTGCCTCAAATGCATTTTTTTGTTTTTAGATGGAGTCTCGCTCTGTCACCCAGGCTGGAATGGAGTGGCATTATCTCAGCTCACTGCAACCTCCGCCTTCCCGGCTCAAGCAATTCCCCTGCCTCAGCTTCTAGAGTAGCTGAGATTACAGGCACGCGCCATCATGCCCGGCTAATTTTTGTATTTTTAGGTGAGACAGGGTTTCACCACGTTGGCCAGGTTGGTCTCGAACTCCTGACCTCAAGTGATCTGCCTGCCTTGGCCTCCCAAAGTGTTGGGATTACAAGCGTGAGCCACTGACCTGGCCATGCCTCAAAAACATTTATATCCTTATTTTTCCCTTCATCCCCTTTCCCTACTCCTTCCTGGGCTCTGGTAACTGCAAGTCTGCTCCCTATCTTCATGAGTTCCACTGTTTTTAGTTCCCACACATGAGTGAGAACATGAGTGTCTGCTTTTCTGTGCTTGGCTTATTTCACTTAACATAATGGCCTCCAGTTCCATCCATGTTGCTGCAAATGATAAGATTTCATTCTTTTTTATGAAATAAAAGTCCATAATGGTATTCCATTGTGTATATATACTACATTTTCTTTTTTTAATTTTCTCTCTCTTTTTTTTTTTTTTTTCTTTTTTGAAATGGAGTCTCACTCTGTCTCCCAGGCTGGAGTGCAGTGGCGCGATCTCGGTTCACTGCAACCTCTGCCTCCTGGCTTCAAGAATTCTCATGCCTCAGCCTCCCAAGTAGCTAGGATTCCAGGTGCCTGCCCCCAAACCCCCGCTAATTTTTGTATTTTTGGTAGAGGTGGGGTTTCACCATGTTGGCCAGGCTGGTCTTGAACTCTTGACCTCCAGTGATCCACCCACCTCAGCCTCCCAAATTGCTGGAATTATAGGCATGAGCCACTGTGCCCGGCCTGTGTATATATACTACATTTTTTTCATCTGTTTATCTATTGATGGGAGGCTTCTTTCTGGTGGGGACTCCACAGAGTCCCAATGGGGCACAGGGTATCTCATAGCCAGGGGACTGAGCACACTAACACGCTAGCTCAATTCTTTCTTCCTCTTTTTGTAAAGCCACCAGCTCCCGTCCCATGATAATCCATTAATCCATTAATCTATGATGGAATAATCCCTTCATGAGGGCAGAGACCTCATGATTCAAGCACCTCTTAAAGGGCCCACCTCTCAATGATACCACATTGGGAATTAAATTTCAACATGAGGCCAGGCATGGTGGCTCGTGCCTGTAATCCCAGCACTTTGGGAGGCCTAGGCGGGTGGATCACCTGAGGTCAGGAGTTTGAGATTAACCTGGCCAACATGGTGAAACCACTAAAAACACAAAAATTGGCTACTAAAAACACAAAAATTGGCTGGACATGGTGGCATGCACTTGTAGTCCTAGCTACTCGGGAGGCTGAAGCAGTAGAATCGCTTGAACCCGGGAAGCGGAGATTGCAGTGAGTCAAGATGGTGCCACCGCACTCCAGCCTGGGTGACACAGTGAGACTCCATCTCAAAAAAAAAAAAAAAAAAAGAATAAATTTCAACGTGAGTTTTGGAGAAGACAAATATTCAGTATTCAAACCACAACAACCTTTAAGAACCACACTAAAAAATAAGGCAAATCCTTTTTTCAAATAACAGCTTTTCCATTCTTTGAGGAAAATTGGAATAGGAATGCCAAGTCCTTTTTACCTTCGTTCTTTTCACCATTCCTCAACCTGACTTACTGCCTTTACTGCAGATCACAGAATAAATGCCAACTCATACTTACTGATTCAGAAATTCTGCAGCATGGGCCCCTGCAGTGTGTTTCAACAAGCCCTCTGGGTGATTCTGATACATGTGAAAGCATGAGAACCACTGGTCTGGTTTTCTTGCTTGATCATCTCTCCATGGTCTTTTAAAACCATGGTTTTTATCATTCATCTGCTTGCTCTAATTGTTGCAGCAGAAAACTGTGACCTGCTGCTACTTACTGAATGCGGCATAGAAGCGAAAGTTCTCTGCACTTGTTCTTAATTGTTAGCAAGGTATAAATGCAATGTTGCTATTTGATAGCAAATATTATCTCCCTTTATTATGACACCAACTTTTCTTAAGGAAACTTTATCGTCAATCATGTGGTTTGGGTGACATAAATTCCATCTCTAGCCTCAGAAATGGACCCTGATTCGCACAACCAAATTAATTCATGCAGTCGTCCACAGTAATTGGCTCAAGAGCAGATACACAAACTCACTGAATCCTGTGGTGTTCGAGGGTTTCTGAAGAGAGACATTTTCCCCACTTCCACTGGTTTTAGTGGAGGAAGGACATGTTTGAAATTGGACTTCTTTTAACTAAACTGGGGAGCCTGAAACTATCACTGGTCACTTTTTTAAGGCCTGAAAACACAGCCCACCCTGCGCTAGACCAGAGAGGTGTGATGCAGATGACATTATTTGAGCACTGAAGCAAGCCACTCCTGAACCCTACTCTACCTATGGAACTTTCATGTGCAAGAAGAGCGACCAGCCAGGCACTGTAGTAGGGATGGGGTTTCACCATGTTGGCCAGGCTGGTCTCGAACTCCTGACCTCATGATCCACCCCACTCAGCCACCCAAAGTGCTGGAATTCCAGGCATGAGCCACCGTGCCTGGCCTTAATTTGCATCATGTCTTTAAAACGCGAGAACAAATGTTTGTGACGCCCGTAGAAGTAGTAGAAGTGGTACCACTTGTAAAATTAAAGGTCAAGGATGAAAGTTCTAATTTTTATTCTGTTCGTCCATGCGACTTAACCTTTATTCATATTTGTAACCTTAGATATTAAATAGAAAGCATGTTCACGACCTGTCGCATTCAGTCACAACGAAGAAAAAACTACCTATTGTAAATCACAAGATGAATACAAATTACTATCTGCAATCAGCTAGGCTACATTCCCTATCCTGACACCTGAGGTTCGTAACATTACCGTGGAGGAGCCTTTTGGTACCTTTAAAAAAAATGGCAATATAACTCAAAAGTGTGAAGTTGCAAAACCCATTATTTTAAGAGCATGATCCTAACATAGTAGCACAAAATAAACCCTTACCTTTCCTTTTCTGTGACACAGCTGTCATCTGGGCTTTGACCGTGGCTGTTAATTTAGTCTATGACTACTAAATTCCAGCTGAGCCAAAGAAACTGTAGTTCATTAAAGTCCATTTCTCAGTTCAAACAACTGCCAACCACACAAGCTGTCCCTGCAATTAAGGAAATGTAAAGTGATCCCCCACAGAGAGGAATGAAGTCAATTCAGAAGCTAGGCCAGCAAATCATTTTCTTCTTACAGCTTCCCAGAAAAGCTTTGGCAGAGGACATGACCAGACCATGAACTATGATAAATAGATGAAGGCTTGTTTGTATCATGCCCCTATATATTCAGCGCCCGAAAGAACATTTTTCCCTGGACTATACTAGGTTCTGGATTCCGTCCAGATTTCATACACTGCCAATATCTCTGCTGCAAGCAAGTTTTATATGATCAAGAAACCCGAAGAGTTTTAGGAAGGGTCACAACATTGGGAATATCAAGTGTACACCGCTTTACTTCTAAATTTCCTTCATTATAAATTCAAATAAGCTTCAGGCAGCTATAATTCCACTTTTCAATGCATACTCACAACTGAGCCATAAATTTCTTTGCACTCAAAGTAATTCCTTTTTTCGTCTTTCAGCATGAAAAAATATGAATTCTCTACACAATTATTGCAGTGTTTATTCAAAAAGTCATTTATCCTGTCTTCCTAAGAAGCAAAATTATTGGTTTAAACACCACACTGCTACCTTCCTGACAGCATTTTTACGTGTCCTTAATTTTAATACCTCTCTAGGTTGTTCGCTTGCTTGGTTTTAGGGAAAGTATGAGAACCTGAATTAAGTTCACTGCCATTGATGACTCATTTTGCAATCTTGTTTAAATCAGATATTAATAATCAACTACAACATTGTGCTCCAAGTCTGACAATTCAGAAGCTGTTTGGAATTCATGAAATCAATACACAAATATAGAATCCTCGTTGCATTGCCAAATGAAATTTAATAGGAGGGCGTTGTTTTGGATTGAGCTGCTGTACTAAGCCCCAACAAACCAGAGCAAACCAGAATGGAGTCAGTCACGCTAAGTACCACATAGTCAAACTGAACTTTGAGATGGTTTTCCAAGGAATAGGAAACTCACCGCAGCCAGTCAAAAGGAGCCCAGTCACCCTGAATAGGCATGATGAGAAAGCTCCCTCTGCCTGAACCCTAGAAGGAGAGTAACTTGGAAATGACCAGTCAGCTTTCAGTTCCCTGTTTCTGCTTCTTCAGCTCTGTATGCCTGTAAAGCCCACCTCCTCTGCTCAGCCTACTGGAAGGTCTTTTCTGTTTCATAAATGAGATGCTACCTAATTCATGAATTGCTAATAAAAGCCAATTTGATATTTTAACAAAATACGTTGAAATTTTGTTCTTCGACAGCATGAACCCCAAACAATTTACCAGCTCACAGCTTTACTAGCTCTATCTCAATCCCCCACAATCTCTCACTACTTTCATTTGTCCATCCCCACCTCCTCATCTTCCTGCCACAGTCACACAGACACACACGCTCGGCTGTTATTGGAGAGACTGAAGTCAAGTCAACTGAATAAGGAAATTGAATGCAAACTTAACTGGTTGATTCTTTTTTTCATCATGCATATTGTTCCCTCATCTCTGTAATACCTTTCAACTACCTACTGGGCAGAATTGATGGAAAAAATAAACATGTAGATCAATGGCATAAAATACAAAGCCCCATATAGATCCCTCTAAGTGTGGATTTCTATAGTTTCAAATTACAGAGAGAGACATCACAAAGCAAAATATAATCAGCTTGCATATGCCAAAGCACATGTGCCCACTGTGGAGGGGGTGGGGGAGGCCCATAACTATAAGGAACGAGAGAGGAAGAAAACTTGTAGACTTGTAGGAGAAGCAGTAGATAAAAGATAAATGGCCCTGTCAGATAAACAGCTCTTTGAAATTCATTTTTAAAGCATCAAGAATTTCATAGATGCAGACACTGAAAAAACAGTCATCTTAGTAATCACTGTCAATGCAATTCTTTTTTTTTTTTTTTTTTTTTGAGACAGAGTCTTACTCTGTCACCCAGGCTGGAGTGCAGTGGCGCAATCCCAGCTCACTGCAACCTCTGCCTCCTGGACTCAAGTGATTCTCCTGCCTCAGCTTCCCAAGTAGTTGGGATTACAGGTGCACGCCACCATGCCCAGCTAATTTTTGTGTTTTTAGTAGAGACCAGGTTTTGTCATATTGGCCAGGCCTGTCTCAAACTCCTGACCTCAAGTGATCTGCCTGCCTCAGCCTCCCAAAGTGCTGGGATTACAGGCATGAGCCACCGTATCTGGCCATGTTAATGCGATTCTAAAGTACCATTCTATACTTTCCTGGACACCAGCATTGTATATAATTTGTTTTAGCTATGCAGCTACGTTTTTGCCACTGGAACATCCATGAATACCACTTCCACATCTGGCTCATAAAAACTGCCTGCATACAAATCTGGGTGTCTCTTCTGCTGTGCTAGGGTCATAAAGACAGGCATGTTGACCTTGAAAGGCGTATGTTAAAGACCGCATAGCCATAAGATAGAAGGAGCCTAAGTCCCTGGATCCACTGCACAGAGGTGAGTTACACACCCATCCCTTTTGACTTTATGTTAACCTGCTGAGACTTCTGGATACATTGGTTAAAGTAGCTAGCTTTACTACCTGCTTTTAGTTGGAGGATTTCCTTTTTTTTTTTTTTTTTTTGAGATGGAGTCTCACTCTGTTGACCAGACCAGGCTGGAGTGCAGTGGCATGATCTTGGCTCACTGCATCACTGCTACTTCTGCCTCCCAGCTTTAAGTGATTCTCATACCTTAGCCTCCCCAGTAGCTTAGATTACAGGTACCCACCACCACACCCGGCTGAAATTTCATGTTGGCCAGGCTGTTCTCAAACTCCTAACCTCAAGTAATCCACCCGCCTCAGCCTCCCAAAGTGCTGGGATTACAGGCGTGAGCCACCACACCTGCCCTAGTTTGGGGATTTCTAATTAGCTTTAGCAAGAAATTAGAAGGAAACAAGTTGGAACATGACAGGAAAAAAAATCTCAAGTTGCCAGGCGCAGTGGCTCACGCCTGTAATCCCAGCACTTTGGGAGGCCGAGGTGGGCAGATCATGAGGTCAGGAGATCGAGACCATCCTGGCTAACACGGTGAAACCCCACCTTCACTAAAAATACAAAAAATTCTCTGGGCGTGGTGGCGGGCACCCGTAGTCCAGCTACTCGGGAGGCTGAGGCAGGAGAATGGCATGAGCCCGGGAGGTGGAGCTTGCAGTGAGCCGAGATTGCGCCACTGCACTCCAGCCTGGGCAACAGAGTGAGACTCCTTCTCAAAAAGAAGAAGAAGAAGAAAAAATCTCCAGTTAAAATATTGTAGCCCCCATACAGATAACCCTGATTCCCTTCTTTCTCTTTCAATATAAACTCTTCTATTATCTGTCATCTCCCTTCTTCCTGATTAGACTTCATTTTTCATCTAAGAAAAAAACTTCATAGGTTTGGTTTCATATTATCATATCAATAAACACTGAAATTATCCTACCCAATATCCAAAAGGAAAACAGAATTATTGATTGACTACTCTACAGCCAATAACAGCAGGTTTTTCGGTGGATACATGTAAACTATCTCACATGCCAAGATCAAACCAAAGAAAAGAAAGTATGAGAGCTTATGACCTTAGGATGCATTCATATGCCAAAATTTAGTTGTTGTTGTTGTTAAGACGGAGTCTCCCTCTGTCGCTCAGGCTGGAGTGCAGTGGTGTGATCTCGGCTCACTGCAACTTCCACCTCTAAAGGTCAAGCGATTCTTCTGCCTCAGCCTCCCAAGTAGCTGGGACTACAGGTGCCTGCCACCACGCTCAGCTAATTTTTGTATTTTTAGTAGAGACAGGGTTTCGCCATGTTGGTCAGGATGGTCTTGATCTCTTGACGTCATAAGCTGCCCACCTCAGCCTCCCAAAGTGCTGGGATTGCAGGTGTGAGCCACCACACCCGGCCCAGTTGCACTTTCTTCGTGCATTTTTACAAGGGCAAAAAAGGGACAGACTCACTCCTTCCAGCCCTTTTATAAGGACACCGATCCTATCTAATTACCTTCCAAAGGCCCCACCTTGGGCTTATGTAACAACATAGGAGTTTTGAAGGGACTCATACATGCAAACCACAGCATTTGCCCCATCAAATTCCTTCAGAACCCTATGCCTTTGGTTAGGCTACTGTTGCTTCTGCCCAGCACAGAAAGAAATTTTTTTTAAATAAATAAACATCTATTTATATTTTATGTAAATCTACGTAATCCCTCAAGACTCAGCTCCAGCCTGCCCTCCTTTGCAGTGTCTGCTGAGTTAATTGGCCCTCTTCCGTACTCAACAGCATATTTGCAAAGCACTTGACATGTACCTTTTTAATTGCAAGTTGATTTGTCCTTTAAAAAAAACATAACTGTAATCCCCTTGAGAGCAGGAACAACCTTTCATGCCTTCATGCTCAGAGCACAGTGTTGGCATATGGATAGTTCCTTAATAAAGTTGTTATACGGCTGAGTGAATTCTGTAGCTTGAAAGTTCTTTTGAAAAATGATGCCAAAATCACTTGTTAACCTAACCCCACACCTCAAAAGTTTTTGTTTTGCTAGAAAATAGTTGAGTAGTGTGGTACTAAGATATGGTAGAGAGTAGATTTGTTTAGACTAGGAATTTTTTTCTGTTGCTGGTTACAATTTATAGTTTATCAGAAATTCTCATCAGGTGCTATGTTACAAACAAGTGTCAATACCGGAAGTATCTAGTATATGCTTCTGGAATTCACCCTTCTGTTGATAGGATTCATTGATTCATTCATTCAATAATATTTCAATACCTTGGAAGGCTGAGGCAGGCAGATCACTAGAGCTCAGAAGTTCAAGACCAGCCCAGCCAACATGATAAAATCCCATCTCTACTAAAAATACAAAAATTAGCCAGGCATGGTGGCAGGCACCTATAATTCCAGCTACCCGGGAGGCTGAGGCAGGAGAATCACTTGAATCTGGGAGGCAGAGGTTGCAGTGAGCTGAGATTGGGCCACTGTACTCCAGCCTGGGCAACAGGGACTCTGGCTCAAAAAAAAAAAAAAAAAAAAAAAATCAATACCTATTCTGTGCCAAGCTGCTTTAGGTGTTGGTGATGAAACAATGAATGAAAGGTAAATAAAAAGATCAATAGGCCTGCCCTCATTGAGTTTATGACATATACAGTGGTCATATATGTAGATATGTGTTTTGTCAACTGTTACATAAAAGCTAAGTTGGAGTTAGGGGATATAGAATGCAGTGGAAGGAAGAGGGTTGCTACCTCACAAGATAGTCAGGGAAGGCCTCTGTGACAAACTGACATTTTGAGCAGAAACTCACAGGGAAGCAGTGCCAAGGGCATTGGCCTTGAGGCAGGAGCGTGGTTGGCATTTTCTAAGGACAGCAAGGTGTCAAGTGTGGCTGGAGCAAAATAACCAAGGACAATAAGGTAGAAGGTGGCTGTGACAGCAGAGGAGAAGCAGCAGATTGCGGAGGGCTTAGCAGCCTGCATAGTTAGGACACTGACTTACTCTGATAGTAAAAGTAGAAGTGGGGAATTACTGGAAAGCTTTGAGAAAAGGAAAGACATGATTTCACTTTATTTATTGTTTATTTATTTTTGAGATGGAGTTCTGCTCTGTCAACCAGGCTGGAGTACAGTGGTGTAATCTCGGCTCACTGCAACTTCTGCCTCCTGGGTTCAAGCAGTTCTCCTGCCTCAGCCTCCCAAGTAGCTGGGATTACAAGCACCAATTTCGCTTTAGTTTAATAAAATAATTGCTGTGTTAAGAGTAGCCTACAGGGACCCAGGGATTAATTGAGGAAACCAGTTAGGAGGTAACTGCAATGATACAGACAAAAGAAAATGATGGCGCAGCCCAGGACAGTGTCAGCCATGGAAGGATGAAATGTCTGCATCTGGATATACTTCGGTTTTCGTTTTGTTTTTTTAGTTGAAGTCTTGCTCTGTCATGCAGGCTGGAGTGCAGTGGCATGATCTCGGCTCACTGCAACTTCCTCCATCTCCCGGGTTCAAGCGATTCTCCTGCCTCAGCCTCCTAAGTAGCTAGGACTACAAGTGTGTGCCACCACGCCTGGCTAATAGTTGTATTTTTTGTAGAGACAGAGTTTCACCATGTTGACTAGGCTGGTCTCAAACTCCTGACCTCAAGTGATCTGCCCACCTCAGCCTCCCAAAGTGCTAGGATTACAGGCCTGAGCCACCGTACCTGACCATGCATCTGGATATATTTTGAAGGTCAAACCAGCAAACAGAAATATGAGAGAAAATGTCACATCGACAATGACTGCAAGGTCAGGGGACAGCAAAATAGATTTGCCATTTACTGATATGTGGGAGTTTATTAATGTGTGTCTTTGGGGGAAATACAATGCTTTCTTTGTTTTTGTTTCATGTTAGATTATAAGGTTATAGTTATAACTTACATGCTTAAGAATTCTGAGGACTATTTTACGGTGCTCCTTTTCTTCCTCCAGTTCTTCCCAGTAACCAACCTCTGAAGCTTCTTTTTCAAGAGTGTCTCAAACACTTCATCCAGCGTTGCCTTTTTACTCATGTTCCTTCTGTTTGGCTCTCAGGACTTCTTGCCTGGAATCATGCAACAGTCTCCTAAATCGGTCTCCAGCTTTTAGTCTTTGACCCTTCCAGTCTTTCCCACACTGACTAAAGGACAGATAGGATCGTCACCACTGGGTTCAAAAATCTTTGACGGCCTTCGTCTGCTAAATGAAGACCACGCCTCTCTGAGAGAGGCCCAGCATGTGCCCCTTGGTTTTTTGTATTTTTGTTTTTGTTTTGTTTTGTTTTGAGACAGGGTCTTGCTCCTGCTGTAATGCAGTGGCACAATCTCAGGCTGTAACGCAGTGGCACAATCTCAGCTCACTGCAACCTCTGCCTCCCGGGTTGGAGCGGTTCTCCTTCCTCAGCCTCCCGAGTAGCTAGGATTACAGGCGTGCACCACCATGCCCAGCTCATTTTTTTATTTTTAGTAAAGACAGAGTTTCCCCGTGTTGGCCAGGCTGGTCTCGAACTCCTGACCTCAAGTGATCCACCAGCCTCAGCTGGGATTATATACCCTTTAATTTAATTTTTAATTTTTTTGTAGGCAATTTTAGGTTGAGGCAGGAGGATCAGTTGAGCCCAGGAGTTCAAGACAAGCCTGGGTGACAAAGCAAGACCTCTGAGTCTACAAAAAAATTAAAAATTAAATTAAAGGGTATATACCCAAAAGAATATAAATCATTCTATTACAAAGATACATGCACACATGTGTTCATTGCAGCATTATTCACAATAGCGAAGACATGAAATCAACCCAAATGTCTATCAGTGATAGACTGGATAAAGAAAATGTGGTACATATACACCATGGAATACTATACAGCCATAAAAAGGAACGAGATCATGTCCTTTGAAGGAACATGGATGGAGCTGGAAGCCATTATCCTCAGCAAACTAATGCAGGAACAGAAAACCAAACACCACATGTTGTCACTTATAAGTGGGAGCTGAACAATGAGAGCACATAGATACAGGGAGGGAAACAACACACACTGGGGCCTGTCAGGGGGGTGGGGTGGAGGGAGGGAGAGCATTAGGAAAAATAGTTAATGTATGTGACGCTTAATACCTAGGTGATGGCTTGACAGGTGCAGCAAACCACCATGGCACACGTTTACCTGTGTAACAAACCTGCATATCCTGCACATGTGCAGAACTAAAAATAAAAATTAAATTTAAAATAAAAGTTTTAGAAAACATCGAATTTGTCTCATAAACCAGACATGCACAGGGTTTAGTAGAGTCATTCTCCTAATTGGTCCCCAGTAACTGTTTGAGGTGGGTTTTAATAGCCAAATGCTGCTGCAATGAGAATGATCTTAATATTGAGAAAAGGTTCTGCAGGATTTGGGGTTGGCCCTCACATAAACAGTAAACATATACACATTCATTTTTCAACTGCATTTTCCCTCATATTATTATCATAGTCTGTTTAAAACAAAACTACCCAAACAATGTATTTTAAAGGTCATATTCAAATACTACCATAAATATAAGCTTCTCTAGAGTAATATTTAGAAAACATTGTAAAATAAATTAGATGTTTTGTTCCTCTGAGGCCAAGCAGGTTTTCATTTTCTTGTGCAAATAAAAAATATTGATTTTTCCTTTTTGTTTGAGGAGAAAAACAATCCTTAAAATATACTAGGCAGACTGCTTATGTGCTACAGAAGCCAGATGTCTCAGGGCACTGAAATGGAAAAATTAGTGCTGAATCTCATAATGTAAGAATATCTTAAGGGAAAAGTGACAAATGTTGTGATTTGGAAACTTGAGGCTAGCTGGTTAGATTCTGCTTCATATCAGGGGCACCTCCAGGATTTGCTTCACTGCTCATATTAATGTTACTGGTTTCAATGTCTTTTTCTTACTAGATTGTTGCCTCTAAAGCCACACTTTACTCCTATAAAAATTATTGGCATAGGGCCTGGTGCAGTGGCTCATGCCTGTAATCCTAGCAATCTGAGAGGCCAAGACAGGAGGATCGTTTGGGCTCAGGAGTTGGAGACCAGCCTGGGCAAGACCCTGTCTCTATTAAAATAAAATAAATAAAATAAAATAATTAAAATAAAATAATAAAAATAAAAATACATATTTTTTTCTGCACTAGAGTATACATTTCTTGAGAGTGATATTCTATAAAATTATTGGCATAAATATGTTTGTCCTCATTAGATTTTAAGTTCCTAGAGGGCAGGAACTGTGCTTTCTTTATACTCCCCATGGCTCTTACTATAGTGCTTTGCACTCAGCATTCACTCAAGCAATCTTCAGTTCATCTCACCCCTTGTCTACTACTCCTTTCGACCTTTCTTCCTTTGCTGAAGGACACTAAAACACCCAAGTTGCTATCTATGATTCAGAACCTTGTATTACTTGTAATATAGGTTCAGAAGCTGAAACAGAGATCCAAAATAATAGTAGTTTAAACAGCCCAGGTGTAAGCTTCCCAAGAGTTACTCCTCCAGTCTATCCTACCTGCACAGGTGTTTCTGGGTTACTGGGTATGGTTGTGCAGGATGTGCACTGCACAACTTCACAGAGTCCCATTCACACTGTGGTCTATGGGAATGGTGCTCACAACTGCACAGCTGTATTCAGCAGCCCTGGAGCTGCTCCATGGTGGTAAATATCCACGTTCCTTTATTTTAATTGCTCCATTATTCCTAGGGAGTGTCAAGATCCATCATGTCCCAAGATGGATCGCTGGCATGACATCCATAGCCCACTAAGGGCATGCATACTGGAAGCTGCATGTCGCTTCCACTCACGTTCCGTTGACCGGAACTTACTCACACAGTCATGCCTCGCTAGGAGAGAGACTGAAAAATATCTTTATTCTCAGTGCCAAGTTAAAACTGAAGGGTTGAATTACTAGAAAAGTGGAGAACTGACCTGGGGGACAACTAGAAGTCTCTACTACAAGCCAGAATGCCACCTTTCATTTTGGAAAGTCACTTTCATTTTAATTTCTGCAGTCTTTATTACAACCATCACTGCGCCTTGACTCCTGACACCACAGTGCTTTTTCAGGCCCACTTTATTTGTTGCCCGACCTCCTGCAACAGTCTTCTAATATTTCCCTGCCTCCAATCACTCAACTCCAATCTATGATTGATGGGAAATGCCAGATAATCTGATCCAAATCCATCTCTCCATTCTTAATTTTTCCTGCTCTTACACATGCTTTTGCCTGGTTCCAGCTGAGCTCCTCTTTCCTCCTTGTACATTCTGTATCTTCTTACCTGTGGCTTTGTGTTTGTTTGTTGAGATGGAGTCTCACTCTGTCACCTAGGCTGGAGTGCAGTGGCACTATCTCAGCTCACTGCAACCTCTGCCTTTCGGGTTCAAGCAATTCTCATGCCTCAGCCTCCCAAGTAGCTGGGATTACAGGTGCGTGCTACCACACCTGGCTACCTTTTTTTTTTTTTTTTTTTTTTTTTGTAGTTTTAGTAAAGATGGGGGTTTCACCATGTTGGCCAGGCTGGTCTTGAACTCCTGACCTCAAGTGATATACCCGCCTCAGCCTCCAAAAGTGCTGGGATTACAGGCGTAAGCCATAGCACCCAGCCGACTTGTGACTTTTCTCAGACTGTTTCTTTGCCAAATTGCCTTTCTGCCCTGATTCCATGTCACTGTCTTAATTACCTTTTCAGTCCCAGCTCAAAAATACCCACCCCCATCACTCATTATCTGACCATTAGTCAGATCAGTTCTACTTGAAGTAAATATCCATATACTAAGTTTTACTTCTTATTTACGTGCTATATATATATATATATATATGGTAAAAGGTACATATTTTAAGGATCTAATTCAATGTATTTTTAATATCTGTATATACCTATTGTGGTTGGCAAAATGTTGATCCCCATGACCCTCACCTCCTAGTCACATCTGTGAACATGTGACATAACAGGCCAAAAGGGATACTGCAGGAGTAATTAAGGTTACTAATCAGTTGACCTTAAGACAGGAATATTATTGTGGATCATCCAGAAAGGCCTGATGTAATCTCATGAGCCTTTAAAAGTTAATCTTTCTTTTTTTTATTGAGACGAAGTCACACTGTGTCACCTAGGTTGGAGTGCAGTGGTGTGATTTCAGCTCACTGCAACCTCCACCTCCTGGGTTCCAGTGATTCTCCTGTCTCAGCCTCCCAGCTAGCTGGGAGTACAGGTGCGTGCCACCACAACCAGCTGATTTTTATATTTTTAGTAGAAACAGGGTTTCACTGCTCTCTCTCTCCTGCCACCTTGTGAAGAAGGTACCTATTTCCCCTTCCCCTTCCGCCATGATTATAAGTTTTCTGAGGCCTCCCCAGCCATATGGAACTGTGAGTCAATTAAACTTCTTTCCTTTATAAACTACCCAATCATGGCTATTTCTTTATAGCAGTGTGAGAATGGACTAATACAGAGAAAAAAGAAAAGAAAAGAAAAGAGTGGGGGCTGAAAGTACACAAATCCCTGCATGTGTAACAGTCCAGAGACTCCTTTCCCTGGTCTTAAAATAGTGATTGTATATCTAAGCAACCTTGAAATGAAAAGGGCTCCTGATATATACCATAGGCAGCATTTCATTTTGGTGGGAGAAAGAAAGGTCTATTTAATAAATGCTGCTAGCATACTCTGAAATCAATGCAGGCAAAAATACAACTAGATTTCTATCCTACGCCATGAACAATCAAAATTTCAAATGAAAAGAAAGTTAGACAAGCCATAAAAGAAGAAAATAGGAAAGAGTGTACTTAAGATTTGGAGGTTCCTAGGTCTCCAAGCAAAACATAAAAGCAGGGGAAAGACTGGAATTTTGTACACAAAACTTTGAATGTCCTGTAAGACAAAAGCCATCATAAACAAAGCCAGACACATGCACCTGATGGAAAGAAACATACATGACAAAAAATGCATGTACGTAACTGCTCTATGCACTTACAAATAATTTTTAAAAGACTCATCATCCAAGAGAATACTGTGCAAACAACATGGAAGAGCAATTCACAGGAAAAATACAAATAGTAAGACCTAAAACCATAAAAACCCTAGAAGAAAACGTAGGCAATACCACTCAGGACATAGGCATGGGCAAAGACTTCATGACTAAAACATAAAGCAATGGCAACAGAAGCCAAAATTGACAAATGGGATCTAATTAAACTAAGAAGCTTCTGCATCACAGAAGAAACTATCATCAGAGTAAACAGGCAACCTACAGAATGGGAGAAAATTTTTGTAATCTATCCATCTGACAAAGGGCTAATATCCAGAATCTACAAGGAACTTAAACAAATTTACAAGAAAAAAACAACCCCATCAAAAAGTGGGCAAAGGATATGAACAGACACTTCTCAAAAGAAGACATTTATGTGGCCAACAAACATAGGAAAAAAAGCTCATTATCACTGGTCATTAGAGAAATGCAAACCAAAACCACAGTGAGATACCATCTCACACAAGTTAGAATGGCGATCATTAAAATGTCAAGAAACAACAGATGCTGGAGAGGATGTGGAGAAATAGGAACATTTTTACACTGTTGGTGGGAGTGTAAATTAGTTCAACCATTGTGGAAGACAGTGTGGCAATTCCTCAAGGATCTAGAGCCAAAAATACCATTTGACCCAGTAATCCTATTACTGGGTATATACCCAAAGGATTAGAAATCATTCTACTGTAAAGACACATGCACATGTATGTTTATTGCAGCACTGTTCACAATAGCAAAGACTTGAAACCAACACAAATGCCCATCAATGATAGGCTGGATAAAGAAAATGTGGTACATATACACCATGGAATACTATGCAGCCATAAAAAGGATGAGTTCATGTCCTTTGCAGGGACATGGATGAAGCTGGAAACCATCATTCTCAGCTAATACAGGAATAGAAAACCAAACACTGCATGTTCTCACTCATAAGTGGGAGTTGAACAATGAAATCAACACAGGGAGGGCAACAGCACATACTGAGGTCTGTCACGGGGTGGGGGGCTAGGGGAGGGATAGCGTTAGGAGACATACCTAATGTAGATGACGGGTTGATGGGTGCAGCAAACCACCATGGCATGTGTATAACTAGGTAACAAACCTGCACGTTCTGCACATGTACCCCAGAACTTAAAGTATAATAAAAAAATACAAATAATACCAATACGCACATGAAAATAGGTTCCATTTTAATAATCAAGTAAATACAAATTGGGAAAACATGGAAAGATTTACACTATTCAGTGTGAGAATATGGGGAAACGTGCTCTCATACCTGGCTGCTGGACTTAAACTGATATAGTTTTTGTGGGAGGAGTACAACTAGCAGCATCTACCAGAATCTAAAATGTGTGTTCCCCTTAATCTATTAATTTTACACTTAGGAATCTCTCGTATGTGCCTTCAGCTGCACAAAGATACAACATACTTGGGCCTGTTACTTAACCTGATGCTGATTCTTCCTTGGCGAAATGTTTATTACAGTAGCGTATGCCTCATTTAATTGTTATTTTCAAATGAGATAAAGAATACATGGCCTGTACATAATAAATTTCAATGAATAGATAAAAATCAAATCTTGATGTTACTATGATCCCCATTTTATTATGACATGGTTGTTTTATGTACCTATATACTATTTTTGGCCTGGTGTGATTTCTCGTGCCTGTAATCCCAGCACTTTGGGAGGCTGAGGTGGGCGGATCACAACGTCAGGAGTTTGAGACCAGCCTGGCCAATATGGTGAAACTCCGTCTCTACTAAAAATACAAAATGCTCATCAATAGAGAAGTATATATTATGAAAAAGCATGCACATATATGTACATACGCACACAAATCTCCAAGATGCTGTTCGAGCAAAATAGCAAAGTCACAAAATATGTATAGATTATTTCCATGTATTTATCCCTCTGTGTGTGTGTGTGTGTGTGTGTGTGTGTGTGTGTGTGTGTGTGTGTGTAAAGAGAAAGAATGAATGTGTGTTTTATAAAGATTTAAAAGAACACCAAAGTTTTATTAATGCCCTAAGTATTTGGCAAAGGGAATAACTGAAGAGGCACTGACATTGTTTTACCCTGTGTTGTTCTGTATTGTTTGAATTCTGTCCTTTCTGAACAGCCTGTAGAGGTGTCAGTGTTCCCATTAAAACCAGTGAACTTGCCTCATCCAAAACCACAACAGCTGAACCCTTTGACTTCCATCAATTCTAAGTAGTTTGGTCATCTGTTTTTTCAGATTAGAAATGATAGAAGATAATTTATAATCCATATTTTGCATAGCATTAAGGATGAAAGAGATTTACATCTCTTTTTTTATTTTTATTTTTATTATTTACTTATTTATTTTGAGACAGAGTATCGCTCTGTCGCCCAGGCTGGAGTGCAGTGATGCATCTCGGCTCACTGCAAGCTCCGCCCCCTGGGTTCACACCATTCTCCTGCCTCAGCCTCCTGGGTAGCTGGGACTACAGGCGCCCGCCACCACGCCTGGCTAATTTTTTGTATGTTTTTAGTAGAGACGGGGTTTCACCATGTTAGCCAGGATGGTCTCTATCTCCTGACCTCGTGATCCGCCCGCCTCGGCCTCCCAAAGTGCTGGGATTACAGACGTGAGCCACCACGCCCGGCCATATCTCATTTTTTTAAAAAAGGGACTTAGGATAGTGAGCTTAAGTTTTTTGAAAAATCATCTTATTCCTAACAATGGCAGATTAATGAAGCATTTCTGAACGAAATTATTTCATCATATTCTGATTAAGGAACTCTGCATTTGAGAAAGCTATAAAATTTTTATATTCTTCAATTAATACTCTACATAAAAGATTCTAAAATGGCTAACCGTACAGTGAAGGATGCGCACAGCACCCACCGCACCAACGCTCAGTATCTGGCAGAGAAGATCATTCGAACTCGAATCTATGAGTCCGAGTACTGGAAAGAGCGGTGCTTTGGACTTACGGCTGGGGCTTGTAGTCTGTAGAGCCATGGAGTTAAGGTTTGTGGGTGGCATCTATGGTGGCAACATAAAACCAACACCCTTTCTGTGTTTAACCTTGAAGATGCTTCAAATTCAACCCGAGAAGGATATCACTGTAGAGTTTATCAAAAATGAAGATTTCAAGTATGTCCGCATGCTGGGGGCATTTTACATGAGGCTGCACTGCAGTTGATGGCTACAAGTACTTGGAGCCTTTGTACAAAGACTGTCGAAAAATCAAGAGCCAGAACCGAAATGGAGAGTTTGAATTGATGCATGTTGATGAGTTTATTGATGAACTATTGCACAGTGAGAGAGTCTGCGGTATCACTCTGCTCCGGCTGCAGAAACGCTAGGTATCAGAGGAAGCTGAGCAGCTGGAGCCTCGAGTTAGTGCTCTGGAAGAGGACATGGATGATGTGGAGTCCAGCGAAGAGGAAGAAGAGGAGGATGTGAAGTTGGAAAGAGCGCCATCACCTGATCACCGCCGGAGCAGCTCCGGAGACTTGGACAAGCCCGGTAACTCTCCCACACTGCGCTACAGAAGGAGAGTAGGAGTCGCTCTCCTAGAAGGCGGAATCGATCTCCCAAAAGGAGAAGCCCCGCCCCGCGCCGAGAAAAGCCTCGGAGCAAGAGTCCAAGACGTCACCGCAGCAGGTCCCGAGATCGGCGGCACAGATCCCGTTCCAAGTCCCCAGGTCATCACCGTAGTCACAGACACAGGAGATACTCAAAGTCTCCCGAAAGGTCTAAGAAGAGCCACAGGAAGAGCCGGTGAGGGAATGAGTAATGGACTCAGTTTGGTTTTAGTCCACATGGCCTCCTGTGGATATGAAGGTATCTGTCTATGTGGAAAGATTAAGATCTCTCCCAGCTAGCTATAAGAATATTTTAGTTTTTTGGCCGGGCGCGGTGACTCACGCCTGTAATCCCAGTACTTTGGGAGGCTGAGGTGGGCGGATCACAAGGTCAGGAGTTCGAGACCAGCCTGGCCAATATGGTGAAACCCCGTCTCTACTAAAAATACAAAAATTAGCCAGGCGTGGTGGCAGGCGCCTGTAGTACCAGCTACTCGGGAGGCTGAGGCAGGAGAATCAGTTGAATCCGGGAGGCGGAGGTTGCAGTGAGCTGAGATCATACCATTGCACTCCAACCTGGGTGACAGAGCGAGATTCCATCTCAAAATAGTAATAATAATAATAATAAAAAATAATAATATTTTAGTTTTTTTATCAAGTTTCTCAACCTTTGTTTTTAACGAAGGAGATGCTGAGTTTTGTATCTCTTTTTAATCATAATCAACATCAGTTTTTTACCCAACTAACCTTGACTGTATTCAAACTTACAAGAGTAGAAGGGATCTGGAGGTTGGGGATATGAATGACAAGGAAAGGATGTGGCCACCTGATGACGCTTTCCCTTTTTATTAAACCAGACACACCTGTTTCCCATTTCTCTGTAGTTTAGTTTTTGGTTTGTTGTGGTCGGAACTGCTTTGAGAATCCTGGGATTTGTGCTGCTGCTGTTATTCAAAGATGAAATGAGTAAAACGTAGTAGCTCCTAACTTTTTTCCAGCAGCAGCAAACGGTAATAAACATGAAAACTGGTTAGCAGCAGTTTTGAAAGAACAGAATGCATTCAAATGTAAGGCTTCTTCTGGATCATTAAAGCCAGTTTCATCAAACAGTTCAACAGAGAGTGGCACTTAATACCCTTTATACAGCCCATTTTTTCATAGTTTCATTTGTTCTTGCCCACAAGCTTAAAATCCAGGTTAAGGTATCCAGCCTTTATTATATAAGCATTGACATTACCCAGGCCTAGTCAGTAGCAGTAGGGTAACAGGATTGAAAAAGATTTGATGGAGAGGAAAGTATCTAATACTAGTCATGGTTTTGACCTAAATTGCTAGACAATAGTGCCATTCACAAAGTCAGAAAATACAGCAGGAAAAGATGGCTTTTAGAGGGGCAGAGAATTAGAGGATTGTGGTAGTAATGAAAATGATGCATTCAGTTTAACAAGTTTAATTTGAGACAGCTATGGTATAGCTAAAAAAAAAAAAAAAAAAAGGACCATAAAGTTGGAGATAGGGACCAGAGTTTAACATAGCGATCAAGGCCAGAATTGACAATGTTTCAGTAATTGTGAAATCTGTCAATAAGACTCCCCAGAGTGTTTATATATATCAGAAATGCACACAACAGAACCATAGGCAACACCAACACTGGTGACGGAAAGAAGTAGAAGAACATTGGAATGGCCCATTCAGAAAGACAGGAGAATTAGGAGAGAATAGGTGAAAGAAGCCAGGGGTCAAGAATGCAGAAGCAAAGGAAGGACTAAAAAGCCTCCATAGACTTTGATAATCAAGAGATTATTAAGATCTTTGCTAGGAGAGTTCCTTTACCTGTACTTAACTCCCTTAAAAAGAGAAAAGTGATTGAATGACTCCCAGCAACTGTAGTCCCAGCAGGAACTGTGAAGACCAGCTGCCCTGCAGGATCCAGTTTTTCTTGGGAGGTTGTATCTAGTCATAAGGTAAACATTCTCTACATTCTATTGCCTGCTCTTGAACTGAGACTTCTGCGGCAGTATTAAAGCATTTTTTAATCTTATTTGAGCTTTCATATTCTTCAGTGATTCCTTTCATAATACCTGAGTTAATAAAGGTGGTCTGAAAGAGCGCTTTTGGTTTCTGATACAACTACATAGGACTACCTTTTAAGATTCAATATAAGCATCTCTATGTAAATGTAAAAAAAACTATATGTAAAAATTAATAATTGGCTGACAATGGAATTCTCTAAAAGATCTTCTGTTGTGAAGATAGTAGCTCCACCACCCCCCATCTTCTCTGGGGCATTTCAGGAGAGCAAAACCCCACTCTGCCTGCCCTAACAGGGGGTCAAGCTGGCTGGAAAATATCTCACCAGGGTCTGCCTCATTTGAAATACTCACTGTCAAAAACCATGACCAGCAGGATACCGTATATATCCTAAAGGAGACCAAGCTACAGGAAGCTCCTCTTTACGATGCTACTACTAAATGAACTGTAGCCTTCTACTTCTAATTCAGGATAAGGAAAACAGCTAAACACGGGCAATCTTTCAAACTAATAAAAGCAGAAAAAACTATGGGAAAAGAAAATTTTACCAAAACTATTCTCCGTAAGTGATTCTGTCCCAGAAACAAGTGAGGTAGGACTTCAGAAATTTCACCTGGCACAACTGTTATAAAACCGTGAAAAGCAGCAATGCCATTAGTAACAACTAACATTTATTGGGTACTTATATTGGCCCACCTCTGTGCTACAAATTTATAGATATTACCTCATTTGCTCCTCAGACCACTGCTTATTCCATTTTACAGATAAGGACTTTGAGGCTTAAGAAAGTTAAGTACGGCCGGGCGCGGTGGCTCAAGCCTGTAATCCCAGCACTTTGGGAGGCCGAGACGGGCAGATCATGAGGTCAGGAGATCGAGACCATCCTGGCTAACACGGCGAAACCCCGTCTCTACTAAAAAAATACAAAAAACTAGCCGGGCGAGGTGGCGGGCGCCTGTAGTCCCAGCTACTCGGGAGGCTGAGGCAGGAGAATGGTGTGAACCCGGGAGGCGGAGTTTGCAGTGAGCTGAGATCCGGCCACTGCACTCCAGCCTGGGCGACAGAGCGAGACTCCGTCTCAAAAAAAAAAAAAAAAAGGAAAGTTAAGTACTTTTTCCCAAATCTAAGGCAAGTTTCACTCCGAAGCCTTGGCTCTTAACCATGACACATGTCACCATTCCACCACTGAATGTGACTGAGAATCTCAGAAGACCTGTCATGAGAATCTAATAACAATTATACCCTAAGGTATTGTGTATAACTTTTATTTTGTTAGTATTTGCCAAAAAAAAAAAAAATACATAAGAAAATATTGATAGCTTTATACTAATCCATTTCATTTACTACAAGATTATAATTGGTACTGAAACAGCTCAGCCTTAATTTCCAAAACTTTAAAATATATGTGGCAAAGGTTTCTTTGCCTCTTTTAATGTGTATCCAACTAAAAATATACTTTTAAGTAAGAAAACTGAATGTTTACAAAGTTTACAAGCATCTAAAGTTAATTCACAGCAATATTTTTAAATGCTTTTTTAAAAACAAAGCAAATAATAACTCCATAAGCGTACTAAATAATTTGGAGTTTTCCAGGGCCAAAAATGCATCATAACTATAAACATACAACTTAACCAACATTTTCACAAACTAATGCTTTCTAAAAAACCTTCTTACTAGCTATGCTCATACTTAACTTTTGCTACCTGTCATTGTTATTTCATACAACTTACAAACAGACAATATCAACTCTTCTTCAAAAAAATGTATTCTGAAATTTTGGACTTTCTGGAATTTCAATTCTCATAAGATGTAATACTTTTTCTTTCTTTCTTTCTTTTTTTTTTTTTTTAGAGACAGAGTCTCGCTGTCACCCAGGTCACATTGTAGTGGGTAATACATTTTTAATGCTATAAATTAAGTTTCTATATAAAATTTCTCATATATATTGATTTTGGAATTGAAACAAAAAAGTAATACCAGATTTTGGAGCAAATGTTTATGCATACAAGTTACAAATAAAGTTGTAACTTGGAAAAAATGAATATTTGATGCACAAAGATCTACAGACTCCGGGATAACAACTGTTTTAAATTCATTTTTTCTTCTTGAGTACACTTAATGTAAATTAACCTTTCCATTTCCTCATTTCTTAAGATTAATTTCTGTTGCAAGGGTTTTAATAAAGTTCAGCGAAAGTTTAACTCAATAAAATCAGCTTCTGAACACATTAATTTAGCCACAAACCTATTTTAGTCAACTTATGATTAAATTAAAAATCATTCAGGCAAATTATAATTATTTTCTGTCATGCATATTTCTCAAAAACAGAAGCATATGCATTCCCCACAGTCTTGAATATATCCCTCCGTAAGAAGGGGTGTGTGTGTGTGTCTGTGTCTGTGGGAGGGCTTATTAAAAAAAGACACTAGAAGTTCTATTTAAGTAACAACACTACTATTAAAAAAATTTTTTTTTGACATAGGGTCTCTGTTGCCCAGGCTAGAGTGCACAGGCTGGTTACCGCTCAGTGCAGCCTCGACCTCCCAGGCTCAAGCAATCCTCCCACCTCAGCTTCCCAAGTAGCTGAAAGTACAGGTATGTGACACCATGCCTGGTTAATTTCTGTATTTTTTGTACAGACAGAGTTTTGTCATGTTGCCCAGGCTGGCCTCCAACTCCTGGACTTAAGTCATCCACCCACTTCAGCCTCCTAAAGTGCTGGGATTACAGGAGTGACCCACCACACCTGGCCCCAAAATCTTTTAACCTACTTTCTAGTTGTATCTAGTTTATATCATGTCATCAAATTCAATACAACAAAAATACCTGACTAGATCTTACTATTGTTCTTTCTTCCCAGCTACACTACTTAAGTGAATGGTCCGATAAATTGTACAGCTATAAAATAATATTTGCTAAAAATATCTTACTGTCAGACTATGCAAATATCATTTTTCATTTTTATAAACTTAAAACTACAGTGTTCATTTTGATAAGAAACAATGAGACATGACTGTAGGAATGCTGATTTTTTTTTCTTTCAGTTCTATTGGGTACACTGAATATGGCATTTGTTAGAAGTCATTCCCCACCTCTCCACCCCTTCTTGATATTTCTACACCCCCCTCCCCCTGAGATAGAGTTTTGCTCTTGTCCAGGTTAGAGTACAGTGGCAAGATTTTGGCTCACTGCAACCTCTGCCTCCCGGATTCAAGTGATTCTCCTGCCTCAGCCTCCCAAGTAGCTGGGAATACAGGCATCTGCCACCACGCCTAGCTAATTTTTGTATTTTTAGTAGAGACAGAGTTTCACCACGTTGGCCAGGCTGGTCTCAAACTCCTGACCTCAAGTGATCCACCCGCCTCAGCCTCCCAAAGTTCTGGGATTACAGGTGTGAGCCACCGCACCCGGCCTTTCTCTATTGCAGTGTTTCTTAAAGGCTGGGGGGTCGACTAAGTTGCTTGCACCAGAACTGCCTAGCACCTTGCTAAAAAATTCAGGTTTCTTAGCCCCACAGCTGCTGATGCAAAATCTGTAAAGAAAGAATTCTGAGGTCCTCAGATGATTCATAAATGATTTGATCTGAAAACCATTTTTCTACAGTCATTATCCTCAAAGTTAAATCACAAAATGTTAACTGAATTTAAGAAAAATTGTTAATTTTTTAATTGTATAAATTGAATTTAAATATGTAAGGCACAATCACTAATCAAGAAACAAAATGTATTTTTACAGCAATCTCAATTTTGCATTATATATAATTTTAGCAAAGCAAGAGAAGATGGTAAGAGTATAAAGTAATGCGAAACAGAACGCTGCAGTTAAGAACATTCGAGCAAAATGAAAGTATATTAATTAATCACAGAATTTTCTAGGGTATAATCTAGGGGCATAAACGTCAATGTGAAGGTTGAGTTAATAATAAGCCTGGAAATTGCACATGCATAAATAATTTAGTGTTTTTTATGCACTTAAAAAGACATCAATCTTCATGTATGAGATGACAGGCATATTAATCTGGTTTTAAAAATCCAGGCAGGGCGCAGTGGCTCATGCCTGTAATCCCAGCACTTTGGGAGGCCGAAGTGGGTAGATCACTTGAGGTCAGGAGTTCAAGACCAGCCTGACCAACATGGTGAAACGCCATCTCTACTAAAACTACAAAATTAGCCGGGTATGGAGGTGCCTGCCTGTAATCTCAGCCACTTGGGAGGCCGAGGCAGGAGAATCACTTTAACCCGGGAGGCAGAGGTTGCAGTGAGCTGAGATCATGCCATTGCACTCCAGCCTGGGCAACAAGAGCAAAACTCAGTCTCAAAAAAAAAAACCCCAATGTCTTATTTCATAAACTCCTATGAATTAGAACTCCTTCTATTATTAAAATACTCATGTGCAACCAAAACATTAAGAAACAAAAGCCCTGAGACATGAAAGTTAACATCACCAGAAAATTGAACAATTTAACATTCCTGCCCAAAGGTACATAATTAAATCTAATCATTAGGAAACATCAAACGAACTCAAATGGAGGGACTGTCTATAAAACAACAATCCTGTACTGTGGAAAATGTCCAAGTCATGAAAGGTGAAGAAAAACTAAGGAACCACTCTAGACTAAAAGAGATGGTAACCAAATGTAATTGCTGACCCTGGATTGGATCTTGACCCAGAATATACATGTGCATGCATAATACATGTCAATGAGACTGGAATAAGGTCTACCAGTTAGACAAAGGGATTGCATTATTACACTAAATATGGCCTGAGAAGCACTCTGTACTTCTATATTTGAGTCCTTGTGGACGAACTGTAACCTAGCTTAATAGGCAGACAAGATTGATAACCTAACTAGGAGTATGCACCTGTAACAACAGCCGAGTCTTGGCCAATCCCAGCGGACGTACTTCAACCACTCACAGACTGCTAAGTGTTCAGACTGTGTTCAAATAAGACAAATGCCCATATGTAACCAATCCAGCTATTTCTGTACCTCACTGCCGGTTTCTGTATATCACTTCCCTTTTTTTGTCTATAAATTTGTTCTGACCACAGGGCATCCCTGGAGTCTGTCTGAATCTGCTGATTCTGGGGGCTGCCCGATTCACGAATCGTTCATTGCTCAATTAACCTCCTTTCAATTTAATTCGGCTGAAGTTTTTCTAATAACAGTATCAATGTTGATTTCCTGATTTAGGTTATGGTACAGTGGCAAGGTAGCACGATGTCCTTGTTCTTAGGAAATAGGCACTGAAGAAATTAGGGGTTAATGTTTCAACTTATTCTCAAATGGTTCACAAAATATTATGAACAGAGAGAGAGAAAACTACAGCAAATGGGACAAAATATTAACAAGTGGGCAATTCAAGTGAAGGATTTAGAGGCGCTTTTCCTACTATTCTTAACAACTTTCCTGTAACTTTGAAATTATTTCAAAATAAAAAATGCCCAAAATATTTTAAAAGCTATAACAGGAACACACAAAAAATATCTAAAATGTTTAGAATATGTTTTTAAGCTTCATATCTAAAGGAGAGACCTATGTCCATTTAAATATTTTGTGAATTTAGACTAAAACCATAAACAAATTGAATTTTAAGTTCTATTCAATGCCTTCATACTGGAAATCACAAAACTGCATTGCTTATTTTTTATTCTATCAATTATATGTTTAATCCAAATCTAAATGTATATGAAAGGTAAATACCTCTATACGTCCCATATTCATATGAAAAATATTTTAAATGTTGCCTTTTACAGTTATTTTTTTCCTTCAAGGATCTCTTAATGATTTATTGTATCGGTCTTATCAACTATAACTAATTTTGTTATGAAGTAGTTTTAGGCCAGAATTCTGTCTATTTAGTGGTGCCTGAATATGCTTATTATACACATATAAGTAACAAAGAACCCATCACATCAGATTACCCACACACTGTATTTTGTTAAAGCACAGATAACTATTTTGCAATATGATTTACTAATCGATCTAACCCAGTAATTTTGCTAAAGGTTTACTGTGTAGGAGAGAGAGAGATAAGATTAGAGGAAGATGTTAATTCCCTACAACAGGGCCTGACACACAGTGGGCATGAGACACGTATTTGTGGGAAGGAAAAGGGATTATTGCAAAATTTAGATCATTAGCAATATATCACTAGAAACTATGACATAGCAGCATAATAATTAGATGCTTAAAAATATAAAGATGAGAAAATAATGCTTCTGAAAATCTGTCGATGTCAAGAAACAAAAACTCTTGGTGAAAATGACTTTCTTATATTTCTAGCATGCTTTTTTAAAAAGCTAAAACTATCAAGGATGTTGCTATATTCATATCAAATTAACACTTTGAAAAATATTTTTTAAAACTTGCATATTGTATAATATAGCAAGCTATAAAGCTATGAAAATCAAAAAACAATCCGAATATCAAGGAATTGTCACCAAATATAATTGAAAGTTGCTAGCATCAGAATTTCTTGATCTGTGTTTCAAATGCCAAAGTCTACAGGACTGTATTCTAAAGTTCTATCTGATACAAGCCCTGACTTGGCTATTGAAAGTTATGGTGATTTACGGAGAAACTCAAAAGAAAATGCAGTCACAGAACACGATGTAAACCAAAAATAAAAGCACCTCGCCCGCCCCCACCCGCAATCATCTGAATGGACTTCCTCCTCAGCTACGGCTCTTTTAAAATTTAACCTGAGAGACTGGTTCAGGCCATGACAGGAAGTGGGGGTCAGACATGCCTGATTATAATCTCCAGCATTAAAATCAACACAGACTTTAAGTCTGAAACATTTTACAACTATTCTCTCTGAAGCCTGCTACCTGGTGGCTTCATGTGCATAATACAACTTTGGTCTCTGCAACCTCTTTTTTTTTTTTTCTGAGATGGGGTCTCACTCTCGCCCAGGCTGGAGTGTAGTGGCACGTTCTCAGCTCACTGCAACCTCCATCTCCGGGGTTCAAGCAATTCTCCCACCTCAGCCTCCCGAATAGTTGGGATGACAGGGGTGTGCCACCACACCCGGATAATTCTTGCATTTTTAGTAGAGATGGGGTTTCACTAAGGGAGGAGACCACCCCTCATATTGTCTTACGCCCAATTTCTGCCTCCAAAGAAAGAAGAAGTAAAAACTAAAAGGCAGAAATGAAATCCACAGGCAGACAGCCTGGCAACGCACCCTGAGCCTGGTTAAAAATGACCCCTGACCTAACCAATTATGTTATCTATAGATTCCAGACATTGTATGGAAAAGCACTGTGAAAATCCCTGTCCTGTTCTGTTCTGATTACCAGTGAATGCAGCCCCCAGTCATGTACCCCCTGCTTGCTCATTCGATCACAACCCTCTCACGCAGACTCCCTTAGAGTTGTAAGCCCTTAAAAGGGACAGGAATTGCTCATTCGGGGAGCTCGGTTTTTGGAGACCTGAGTCTTGCCAAAGCTCCCGGCCAAATAAAGCCCTTTCCTTCTACAACTCGGTGTCTGAGGGGTTTTGTCTGCAGCTTGTCCTGCTACATCACCTTGTTGGCCAGGCTGGTCTCGAACTCCCGAGTCTCCACAACCTCTTATTGCAACCCAGACATTCCTTTCTGTTGATCCCAGGTTTTTGGATAAACTCAACCAATTGTCAGCCAGAAAATTTTAAAATCTACCTATAAGCTGAAACTCTCCACCCCCAGTTGTCCTGCCTTTCTGGACCAAACCAATGTATTTCTTAAATATATCTGACTGATGTCTCATGCCTCCCTAAAATGTATAAAACCAACCTGCACCCCAACCACCTTGGACACATGTTTTCAGGACCTCCTGAGGGCTGTGTCATGGGCCATGGTCACTTATATTTGGCTCAGAATAAATCTCTTCAAATATTTTACAGAGTTTGACTCTTTTCTGTCAACATAAGTGTAAAGGCATTTCAAATATTTTTTCCTTTTAAAATCAAACTACTGTTTAGCACTTCATTTTCCAAACAAATAACTGTTTACAATTGGTTGAATATAGAAGATAAACGAAATCTGAAGTTTAGGTATACTTTGCATATGTTAAAGGGTCACCAAATAGTTTAACACACTCTCATTTTTATTAAAGTTAATCACAATTCCTACTTCAAGATATTCCACAACATAAGAAGAAAAAGAGTAATACAGCCACTTGAAGGCAGTACTAGTTGAATTAATGCAAATTTTAGAAATATGATTTAAAATATTTTTTGCAAGACAGGCATCTAATAAAATATGTGAAATTCTCATACTATGTAACCAAAGGTAAAGACTCCCTGACAATTTCTTCCATATAAAAATCCAACATGAAACTGATCAAGTAGAATAAGAGCAGAATGAATGTTAGGACTTTTGAGAACTAGTAACCTAATTGCTCAATGAAACATTCAGCTGCAGAGGAAACATTACAATGTAATGTAATAAAATAAATAGCACCTTGGAAAAACCAAGTTATTTAAAGTAAAAGTTTGCAAAAATGTTCTGAACTGCAAATCTCTATGTGAAAATAATCTGTAAAGGAGGTGGTAACACAAAATCAAGTCATTTTAAAAAGTGTAATGTTACATGTTGATTATAAATGGAAACAATACAGAACATTCAAAGCCAAAATTACACCTAGATATCTATAGTGAGGGAAAAAAGTTCCTTGTCTTTTTAAGTCACATATTTAATATTCTCTCAAAAACTGGGTTAGTAAATCAACATACTTGAATAAAGGAGGGAAATTTTTTGAAGGACCTACTTACAAATTAAGGCAGTATGAAAGTAGCTCTGGTGTTTCTTTTTTATTAAACACAAGGACAGGAACTTTATTACAAGACTTTTTGCTATTCAATGGAATTCAGAATGAAATGAGTCTGTCTAACGATCATACCCCAAAATGTTTAGTTATATAAGTACCACAAAGGGATTATCATAACAATTGTTAATGAGATAATTCTACAGTATAGAGACTTTCTCAACCAAAGTTCTGAGTACAGCATCATCATCTTCATCATTATCACCATCATCATCACTATTTTTCAGAGACAGGGTCTTGCTCTGTCACCCAGGTTTAAGTACAGTGGTACCATCATAGCTCACTGTAACCTCGAATTCCTGGGCTCAAGTGATCCTCCCACCTCAGCCTCCCAAGTAGCTGGAACTACAGGCATGTGCCACCATGCCTGGTTAATTTTTTTTTTTTTTGTATCTTTTTTAGGGATGGGGTCTTACTATATTGCCCAGGCTGGTCTTGAACTCCTGGGCTCAAACGATCCTCCTGCCTCAACCTTCCAATGCTGGGATTACAGGTGTGAGCTACCACTCTCAGCCTGAATACAACATTATAGTCAGATGTCATGTTGTTTTTTTAACAGTGGGGCAAATACTTATGCTCTTCCTAGCTCCTTAAAACCTTAACAGTTGAAAAACTTATCCTTAAGTGGCTAATTTAAATGAAGAATAGATTTCCTTAGCAGTATAAGTAATTTCAACTGCCTAGAAATATTTCCAAAGAATATTTTCCAACTATGACACCTACTTGAATATATGTGTGTTTTTATGCTGCTACTTTATCTACATCAACAGTCTTACTTTAGCAAATTATATCCACGCTTCCAAAAATTGTTATTAATCATAATGCTGCCTTATTTCCTGAAAAAATAGATTAGGGGTTCAAAAATACCAATACATTATTAACAAGTTGTTATAATTTTGCATTTATTTTCATTTATAAATATCACATAAATATCACTGGCACTTATAATAGTAAATCATTAATTTCTAAATATTGATTTAAAAAGCTTTGAGCATGTTTCAAAAGAATTCAGTAAAAGTTTTTTTTTCCCCCCAGATAATACACCTAATTATTTTCTTAATAATCAATACCTACCCAAGAGTTACTGATATTTGCACAGTTCTTGTACAAAATAGATCTGGCAGAAGAAGAACACAAATACTGGCAAATGCCACATCTCGAGTTATATTTTAAGAAACCATACAATCCATGATACTTCACAAAGTTGTTTATTCTTGTTACTAAAACTTGGACTCAGGTAATCTTGGTTATTCTGGAAAAAGCACCTTGTTTGCAGAGATCATTTAATCATCCTTTTCTACAATCACCTCTCCATGAAGCACCTTTCTTCTTTGACGTAACATATGAAAATACAGTTGTGGAAACACTTCATTGAAAAAGAAAAAGAAAAAGAAGCTATTGCTTTACAATTACTTATACTTGAATTAGTAAATGTGGCAATGTTAGAGAGTAAATACATCCCATACCACTGCTGTTCCCTGGATACATACAGAGCTCAAGAGTGTAAGAGTGCAAATGGAGGCCCACATACCACATGCCTAAATATTCTAATGCTGTAACTGTTGGGGTTTTGTTTTTACTTTTGCTTTTTTTTTTTTTTTCCCCCTGAGACAGAGTCTCACTCTATTGCCCCAGCTGGAGTGCAGTGGCATGATCTCAGCTCACCGCAACCTCTGCCTCCCAGGTTCAAGCAATTCTCCTGCCTCCCAAGTAGCCGAGATTACAGGCATGCACCACCACCACACCTAATTTTTCTGTTTTTAGTAGAGATGGGATTTCATCAGGTTGGTCAGCCTGGTCTTGAACTCCTGGCCTCAAGTGATCCACCTGCCTCGGCCTCCCAAAGTGCTGGGATTACAGGCATGAGCCACTGTGCCTGGCCTATTTTTGCTTGTTTTTAACAAACTTAAATGCCTTGATAAAAATACCTTCATAATGACTTAGAAGACCATGTTTGAATTTAGAATGCTTAAGTCTTTGGAATGCTGTGCCAGAACATTCCCGCACAGGGAAAACTGGCCCACCTAGCCTCCCCTTCTCCATTCTACTGGCTGTATCCTGTACTGCAAGGGGCCTCCTGCACATGTGTGAGGATACCCGGGTGCAGACATCTGAGCTTCATCCATACCCCTCACCAACAGCTGCCCCCCGGCTATCCTGTTTTCTCAAGGGTGTGTATACTGGTACATAGTTAACCCTCAGGACAGTGGATCGAGGAAGAAGCCTGATTAGGGCCCAGATGCATGCTTATTGCCATCTGGGTAGCAAATTCCATGGTCTCAGGTTTCTGGAATGTGATCTAGAAGGCAATGGGGTACTGTGTGGAGTGACCAGAGAAGGGCTACAACAAGGTCCTCTTAACAGATCCTAAAGCAGAAGCTCCTCCTGGCTAGGTGTAAGGGTATTTAGTCTATTATATAATAAACACATGAATACGTATGTTATTAGGTCAGTTGGACAAATTGTCATCTGTCCAGTCAAATTTGAAGAATTATTTTGAACCAATTTGAACCAGTGTTTCAAACCGGTGTTTCATAGTATAAATGTTGGTGGATAAACAAATTAGTATCAGCTATAAACAATACCAGTGTAAAAATATTTCTGAATATGATGATCAGAATAATCAAACCAATGAACCTTATCCCAAAACAAGCTTTGAATATCCTGCTTAGGCAACTTTGGGTAAAAATTTCTTTGTAAAACTTAGCTCAAACAGAGCAAAAATACACAATAGGTTTTATTTCTTTCTATTAGGTACTTCCTAAGAAAGGTTACCATCATATTATATATACCTAGGGGGCTAAATTTATTCAGGTCATAATTACTTAAACTCACTGACCATTATTGTAAATACTTCCATAAAATTCTGAGTGGCTGAACAGAACATATGGGCTTGAGTTCAAACCCTGGCTTGATTCACCAGCTAGTGATTTTTTTTTTTTTTTTGAGATGGAGTCTCACTGTCACCCAGGCTGGAGTGCAATGGTGCAATCTCGGCTCACCGAAACCTCTGCCTCCCCGGTTTAAGTGATTTTCCTGCGTCAGCCTCCTGAGTAGCTGGGACTACAGGTGCCCACTACCATATCCAGCTAATTTTTGTATTTTTAGTAGAGACAGGGTTTCACCATGTTGGCCAGGCTGGTCTCGAACTCCTGACCTCAAGTGATCCACCCACCTTGGCCTCCCAAAGCGCTGGGATTACAGGCATGAGCCACTACACCTGGCCGCAAGCTAGTGATTTTTAAGCAACTCACTTAACCTCTTTCATCTTAATGTAAATGAGAAATAATACTACTACTTTTGAGTACTAAGTATTCAAAAAGTACTTTTGATTAGCAAAGGATTTAATAAGCAAAGTAAAATTAATTGATTTATTACTAACATCAAGAATGCAGGGGGAGGAGGGAATTAAAAAAAAAAAAAAGAATGCAGTGGAAAACATGTCCTGAGGTGAGTGACCCTCTGGCCAGTGGGACTCAGTAGCTGGCAGCATGGTGAACTGGGAAGCTGCTACTGGTACAGGCCAGAGTCTCCATCTCCCAGGACAACTGAAAAAGGTGCTTCAGGCGCTCCATTTCCATGGAGATGCCTCAAAGGCCACGAGGAAGAGGAGAACCCACTGTTTGAACCTGTAACTGTCAGACACCTAAGCAAGCTCTGGCTCTGTTCAAGCCATACTACCATTAACCTGCCATTGGGAAAAGAGAGGGATGTGATCCAAAAGAGTAGACTTCCCCTCCCTAGCTCTCCTGAACTGGCTGGGGTAGAAAATCAGATATAGAATCAGGCTGAAGTGGTAGAAGACAAGGGGAAAACACATCTTTCACCACTAAGTCAATTTTGACTTTGGGAAAGATACAAGTTAGAGACACCGGCCGGGGGCAGTGGCTCACGCCTGTAATCCCAGCACTTTGGGAGGCCAAGGTGGGCGGATCCCTTGAAGTCAGGAGTTTGAGACCAGCCTGGCCAATATGGTGAAACCTCGTCTCTACTAAAAATACAACAATTAGGTGGGCATTGTGGCAGGCGCCTGTAATCCCATGAACCTGAGAGGCAGAGATTGCAGTGAGCTGAGATTGCACCACTGCACTCCAGCCTGGGCAAAACAGCAAGACTCCGTCTCAAAAAACAACAAAAAAAAGCTGGAGACCTCAAGGGGCTGCCCAAGTTTTATGCTCATCTCCTTTAGATGAAATAATTTATATCACGTCAATGTAGATTTTAGAGGTATCAATGTTTGACCTAAAAATATATCACTATTAGCCCCGTTTTCTTTTTTTTTTTTATTTGAGACAGAGTCTCGCTCTTGTTACCCAAGCTGGAGTGCAATGGTGCCATCTCAGTTCACTGCAACCTCTGCCTCTAGAGTTCAAATGATTCTCCTGCCTCAGCCTCCTGAGTAGCTGGCATTACAGGCATGCACCATCATGCCCAGTTAATTTTTGTATATTAGTAGATAGGGTTTTGCCATGTTGGCCAGGCTGGTCTCGAACTCTTGACCTCAGGTGATCCACCCACCTCGGCCTCCCAAAGTGCTGGGATTATAGGCGTGAGCCACTGAGCCTAGCCTCACTATTAGCACTTAAATGGAGCAAAGCCTCACCAATTCACTGCAACTACTGAAAGATGATGAGAAATTAGTAAAGAGGCTGACTTATTCAAAATCCTTTAAGAAAAGAGTCTTTATTATTTGCAAGTACATAGAGCTACACAAATAAGACTCAAAACTACTCCAAGATGATTTTTCCAAGTATATGCTTAATGAATAGATAGAAATAATCTGACATTTTCTTGGATAGTTTATATTCAGACATATAATTCTAAATGCTTGTAAAAAGTACACTAATGCTTTAAACATAATTTATTTTTACCTTTCTTTAAAAAACAAATCATACTAAGCTGATGTTTAAATGATTTTGAGAAAGCAATCATCCATGCGTTAATTTACTTGCCTTTATTCTCATAGCAAGTGAAATGTCTTCTGCCTCACTCTCCCTTCAGTTTTCCCAAATTAACAGTAAACATGGGGTTAAACTGAAGTTTTAATGTATTTATAAGCAATTATTTCTAATTATTTCCCCTTGCTTATTATTATATCCTTTCAAAAATTTCCACATCATATGTCAAATCAAAGCACTAATAAGTATATACTTACAAGGTATATATGAGGCCATGGTTATAAGAAGAAAATAATAGTAGTCAAAAGAGATATTGTATTTGTTAGGAAGTCTTATTGAAAACATTCCTGTTTTCTTCACATACGGCAAGGCAGCATATATTGTAAGAAGTTCACCAGCAACTCCGACAGGATATAAGATGATAAAAAAATTATATCTGGAGAAAGAAAAACCTCAGAGAATTATTTTTCTAGAATAGTTATTTGACTTTACAAGTCTATTGCTACTACTAAATTTAAACTTCAAAATTCTCTTTTCTTTACATAATTACGATAATCTTACATAAGGTTAATAGTTCTACTTTAATCATTTGCTTATTAATTATCATCCTTTTTTCCTAGTATTAGTTTCCACAATAGGCAATGTCTTTTTAATAAAATAGTATCAACTTATTTTAGATTACTGAAATACTTTTGTATATTAAAAAATGTATATGTAGTTTTTCTTGGTTTTGTCTTGAGATGGAGTAGGTTCTTGACACCAGGCTGGAGTGCAGTGGCACAATCTTGGCTCACTGCAACCTCCACATCCTGGGTTCAAGTAATTCTCCTGCCTCAGCCTCCCAAGTAGCTGGGATTACAGGTGCATGCCACCATGTCCAGCTAATTTTTGGGTTTCTTTTCTTTTTTTTTTTTTTTTCTTTTTTTTGAGATAGAGTCTCACTCTGTTTCCTAGGCTGGAGTGCGGTGGCGCAATCTTGGCTCACTGCAACCTCTGCCTCCCAGGTTAAACAGGTTCTCCTGCCTCAGCCTCCTGAGTAGCTGGGATTACAGGTGCACACCACCATGCCCGGTTAATTTTTGTATTTTTAGTAGAGACAGGGTTTCACCACGTTGGTCAGGCTGGTCTCGAACTCCTGCCTTCGGTTGATCCACCCGCCTCAGCCTCCCAAAGTGCTGGGATTACAGACCTATGTAACGTTAAAAAAAGGTATTGTAGTGATAACTTCTTTGGTGCATAAAATCACAAATGACTGCTTTTGTCCGCGGCAGCTAATAATTTATTGATCAAAATGCTGCGTTTGAAAAGACCAGTGATTATCCTAAATTTTATATCTAAACCTTGAAATTACCAAGGTAGTTATTTTTAAGAGGCATTTGGAAAAGTCTTTGTGGTTACTAATGAAAAGCAATTATTGCAGAAAACGGATAATACCACCTGAAGCATGAATAGCTACTAATGAGTATATTATATTGTCTAAAACTGCTCCCGTAACAAAACAAGTTGACAAGTTACTTCCTGAATTCCCACATTCAAGGCAGAGTTAACTTGTTTAAAATAGAGCTAAGAAAGTTCTACTTTAAATCCAAAGTCACCATGTGTTCATTTGGTCTGCAGCAAGGTCTGGAACACACAGTAGGCCAGGCATCATGTATGCCTCCAATTAGAAAACACTCGGTGTTCTACTGGCTGGGCTCCAATAAGAGGGGCCCAAAGGACCCAAGATGATCATATTTCTTCTTTTTAAAAAAATCATTTTTCTCCGAGTCAGCCACTGTATAACAGTTACCACAGAAAACTAAAGTCAAGAGGCCAGAGAGCAAGACCACCCTGGGCAATATAGTGAGACCCTGTCTCTACAAAAAAAAAAAAAATTTAATTAGCCGAGCACAGTGGTGCATGCCTGTAGCCCCAGCTACTTGGGAGGCTAAGGCAGGAGCATTGCTTGAGTCCAGGAGGTCAAGGGGGCAGTGAGCCAAGACCTCACCACTATACTTCAGCCTGGGTGACACAGCAAGACCCTGTCTCAGAAAAATTTAATATGATTTAATTTAAAAAAAGAAAAATGTTTTTAATTTAAAACAAAAGGTCAACATTTTGATGGAAAAAAAGAAATCAAATCTGTATTTAATCATTTTGTTGGCATTACGAAATATCTATAAAGAAAAGTCAAAGTTGTCAGTATTGAACAAGCTTGGAGACAAATTAAAAATCACCTTGTTCCTGTATGTCAGGGATATGCGAAGACAGGAGATGCGAGGAGGGCAGAATTATTTGCCAAATAGATGAGTTGTTCAAGAAAGAACAATGATTCCTTCACTGCACCTGTTAATCCCTTCCTGGCCTTGGAGAAACTCCCTGCTTTCTTACCAGTCTTGGGCAGTTATTTGCATATCATTTAACTCAATCTTTCCCTGTACCTCAATTTTTTAAATCCCATAACTGGACATTTTATATACCTATGTCAATAAAATACCCAAACTGATTAAGTTGCAATTTTTATCTTACGTGGTTTTCTTTTTTTTCCTTTTTTTTTTTTTTTTGAGACGGAGTCTTGCTCTGTCTCCCAGGCTGGAGTGCAGTGGCGTGATCTCGGCTCACTGCAAGCTCCGCCTCCCGGGTTCACGCCATTCTCCCGCCTCAGCCTCCCGAGTAGCTGGGACTACAGGCGCCCGCCACCTCGCCCGGCTAGTTCTTTTGTATTTTTTAGTAGAGACGGGGTTTCACCGTGTTAGCCAGGATGGTCTCGATCTCCTGACCTCGTGATCTGCCCGTCTCAGCCTCCCAAAGTGCTGGGATTACAGGCTTGAGCCACTGCGCCTGGCCTTCTTATGTGGTTTTCAAAAGATTTTTTTTTTTTTTGGCAGGATTGTTCCTTAATAGAAGAAAAAATTAACACTCCTACAATAAGCTAGTTGAAAGTCTTAAGGGCAGTGAAAATTTATAATGAAATGGGAAAAAATTATATAGTTTATTTGACTTTACTTGCACTTCAGAAAGATTGCATGTTACTACCTCTCTAAGTTCTGAGGGCAGTATGGGACATTTAACTATGGATAGACCACATTCAAAAAAAAGATACAGTGCTTCTTTGAAGGTTCTCAATTACTGTCTAAAAGTTTTTTGAAGGGAGTGAATTTTCTAAATTAAAATGGAAATCAATAGGAAAAACATAATATATACAATTACCTATTCTGAGGACTTTTCCAAGAACACTTATAACACACAAGTAGAATCAAAGTATATTCAAACTATAACAATAGGCTAAACTTATAAATAAGAAGCCATTTCTAAAGTGTAGTTTTATTTGAGAACAACATCTTCAACATCTGAGCATAAATACAAGTATTATTTTACATTACTTAATGGCGTTGGGAAGTATATTTAGATGGCTGGGATTTTTAAGATCTTTTTGACATGAAACATAATTATTTACCATTATGATCAGCTGACAATATATTATGCAACACATGATTTCAAAGACTGAAAGACTGTATAACTTGTTTAACATTAAGGCAATGGATAAACAATTTCTTTTTTTGAGACACAGTCTCTCTCTGTTGCCAAGCTGGAGTGCAGTGGCATGATCTCAGCTCACTGCAACCTCCGCCTCCTCGTTCAAGCATTTCTCCTGCCTCAGCCTCCCAAGTAGCTGGGATTACAGGCACATGCGGCTAATTTTATTTTTTAGTAGAGATGGGGTTTCACCAGGTTGGCCAGGCTGATCTCGAACTCCTGACCTCAAGTGACCCACCCACCTTGGCCTCCCAAAGTGTTGGAATTACAGGCATGAGCCACCACGCCCAGTCTGCAATGGATAAACACTTTCTAAACAGCAAATTTAAACATACAATGGCAGTTTCTAACTTTTACAGACACTCAAGACATGCAAATGCATTCCAAAAGACAGACACACAAAGCCATCAAGTCTCATGTGCCTGACCTCAGGAAAATGTGCAACGTACATTCTGTTATCTTCTTCAGACAAATTTTGTAAATTCAGCACATGAAAAGAGATTAGATGATAAGTTAGTATTTTTAAAGATGCCAGAGGTCCAGAACATTGTCATGCTAAATGATATTAATGTGTTCTAGGATTAGAGTCGCTACATTCAAAATTGCCAACCTTTAAAAAGCCCAGTCACTAAAGGTAAATACATTTTCATGTACAGTAAGATTAAGACCACCCAAATCCCTGTAAATCATAGTGCAACCTTCTTATGACAGACAAGACACTTAAGCTCAAATTATAATTTCAAAGTATTTCATCCTATGCAAAGTGGTAAGCCACAAGTGTCTAAAGAAGAGCTAGAGAGTATTAAAACGTCTAAAAGAATGTAAAACATGGTCGGGCGCAGTGGCTCACACCTGTAATCCTAGCACTTAGGGAGGCCGAGGTGGGTGGATCAGTTGAGCTCAGGAGTTCAAGACCAGCCTGGGCAACATGGTGAAACTCCTTCTCTACAAAAAATACAAAAATTAGCCAGATGTGGTGGCCTGTGCCTGTACTCCCAGCTACTTGGGAGGCTGAGGCAGGAGAATCGCTTGAGCCCAGGTGGTGGATATTGAAGTGAGCCAAGATCATGCCACTGCACTCCAGCCTGGGTGACAGAATGAGACCCTGTCTCAAAAAACAAAAAAGCCCCAAAAAACCATAAAACACAACAGTGATTATCCTTGGGTAGACAGATTATAAGTAAAGTAATTTAAAAGTAGTTTTCCTTCTTTTTGGTTTGTATATTCTCATTTATTATATTTGAACATGTATAACACATGAGATTCAAAAAGAGTAATTGACTAGGCATGTCAATCACACCTATAATCCCAGCATTTGTCACCACCTGACATATCACATAGCTATTAGTTTCTGTATTGTCTTCGTCATAAGGCAGAGAATTTGTTTTGTTCATACCTGCATTTCAGGCATGCAGTAGGCACACACCATTTGTCATTGTTACTGCTACTATAAATATAATACAAAGAATAAAGTGAACAAATCTCTACTGATTTGTGACTTGTTCTCCAAAGAGCAGTTTTGCTTTGATAACAACTTTCTAAAATGTCAGTTGCTCCAAGAATTCAAACTTCAAAAAGAACAGATATCTTTTGCTTTAAAAACTGTTGCTTTAGGATATATTTGGAGCTCTTCAAATATAAATTTTATCCACATTCCAAACAATACAATTTTTTTTTTTTTTTTTTTTTTGAGACGGAGTCTCGCTGTGTCTCCCAGGCTGGAGTGCAGTGGCGTGATCTCAGCTCACTGCAAGCTCCGCCTCCCGGGTTCCCGCCATTCTCCCGCCTCAGCCTCCCAGTAGCTGAGACTACAGGCGCCCGCCACCACGCCCGGCTAGTTTTTTGTATTTTTAGTAGAGACGGGGTTTCACCGTGTTAGCCAGGATGGTCGCGATCTCCTGACCTCGTGATCCACCCGCCTCGGCCTCCCAAAGTGCTGGGATTACAGGCTTGAGCCACCGCGCCCGGCCCAAACAATACAATTTTAAGTAAGTATGACTATTAAAAATATCTCTGCAACTTAAAGCTAAAAAAATTAAAAAAAAACCAATCGCATTGTATAAATGACATAAATTGTGGCTGCTAGATTGACTCTTAAAATAATTTACATCACAGACAAAAAAACACCATATTTTTGGCACTGCTTATTTAAGCTAATCCCAAAAATGTTTACTGTGCTTTCCGAAACAAAAATGAATGACCAATTCTGAGGTTAAGGATACTACAATAATTTGTCTTACATTTATTTCACTCAAAATATTTATTAATACAATTCCTCTCTGATCATTAAACTTTTAGAAGACAAAGCATAACTCGTATAATTATTATTTAATATTATTAAATAAATAATACAGTTAATATTATTATTAGTTGTATCAGCTAATATCTAAAGCAACAGCACTCTGGCATCATGGGGCTGAAACACGAATTTTAGTTCTCTGGCGTTAGCACATAAAATAAGCACGCACAGGACAATGAGAAACTAAATGGCAAGATATCGCCACCTGGCCCATTTAATGAAGTATGGCAAGTGGTCAAGAAGGCTGAATGTGTAGAAGGAATAACGAGTGATCTCTGTCACAGTCCACGCGACCAGAAAAAGCACCACACTCTCCTCATTCTGGATCTGCAGAATTACAGAGAAATCCAGTGTCATTCAACCTGGAACTTACTTTTCAATGAAGGTACTTACTTTACTTATGTATTGCCTTTTATTTATAATGGGATGTTAGGGTTACGCAGATGCCACACAGAAAACTTCATGCAGTCACCGTTAACATCATTAATTATAAACCTGGAACTTAAATATATCCTATGCACAGGAATAGTTGACCATAGACTGGTTTTTCTTCCCTCGTCCATCACTTCAGGCAACAACGCTATCGTTGGAGGACAATGTTACCTTGTTGAAACCAAAATCTGACCCTCCTACTTCTCGTAATCATTGACTCACACCTGTTCTACTGTAAGACCAACGCTTGAATTACTCACTCATCTTTGGCCCTTTCACCACTATTTTAATTCACGGTTTTATCATCTCTCATCTGGACTACTGTAACTGTTTCCTAAATAGTCTTTCCTCTCTTTATTCCACTCATGAATGCAACTTTTCTTTTAAAAAGAAGTCAAGGAAGCAAATAAATACAAAACAAATTGGAATTAGCTAAGTCCTGTGATTTAAAAGTTTCACTGGTCCCATACTGCTTCACAGAATAGAAGGATGAGCCCTAATACCTGCACACCATATTCAAGATTCTTTACAATCCTTGCTCGGAAATCTCTCCAACTTCATCTACAATTACTCAACCCTCCTACCTACTTCTCTCTCTGGTGACACTAGATTTCGTTATTACCAGAATATGCTCTGAACTTGTGCAATTTAACACGTTATTCCCTCTCACTGGAATGTTACTCTCTTATTCCATAAAAAATCTTTTCCCATCTTTCAAGATTCAGCTAAAACATCTCGCCCTCTAGAAAACTGTCTCCAACCCTCTCCTCTCACCCTGAGCAGTTATTTATTTGCTCACCACCCCTTTTTTTTTTTTTTTTTTTTTTTTTTTTTGAGACAGTCTTGCTCTGTCACCCAGGCTGGAATGCAGTGGTGCAATCTCGGTTCACTACAACCTCCGCCTCCCAGGTTCAAATGATTATTGCGCCTCAGCCTCCAGAGTAGCTGGGATTACATGCCTTGCTAGTTTTTGTATTTTTAGTAGAGACGGGGTCTCACTGTGTTGGCCAGGGTGGTCTCAAACTCCTGATCTCAAGTAATCTGCCTGCCTCAGCCTCCCAAAGTGCTGGGATTACAGGTATGAGCCACCATGCCCAGCCCAACACCCTTCTTCTACTGTATTTTGTTCATATCTGTATTGTGGCATTTGCCAGTCTGTACTAAGAGTTGTCTGGCTAACTCTTGTACATGTCAGTGCTCAACATCTGTATCCCTCCTTAAGGGAAGCCTTCTTTCACTGCCTACGTCAGACGAAGTCCCTAGGTATACTGCAATGCATACCGAGCTCTTGCTTCAAAGCACTTAACACTTACATAATTAAATATTTGTTCAGCTTCTCTCCCAAGTTTAGGCTCCACCAGTGAGAACCATGTTTGTATTGTCAACAGCCATATCCCAGCACACTGTCAGGCACAGATGAGGTGCACTATTAGCATCTGTGCATGATTCCGAGTTAAGTGTCCCCCACTTCCCAACAGCCAGTACACTTGACAGCTGGGATTGCCTTGTTTTTTTTTTTTTTTTTTTTTTGAGGCAGAGTCTTGCTCTGCCACCCAGGTTGGAGTGCAGTGACACGATCTCGGCTCACTGCAACCTCTGCCTCTTGAGTTCAAGAGATTCTCCTGCCTCAGCCTCCCGAGTAACTGGGACTACAGGTGCGCACCACCACACCTGGCTAACTTTTGAATTTTTAGTAGAGACAGGGTTTCACCATGTTGACCAGGCTGGTCTTGAACTCCTGACCTCAAGTGATCCACCCGCCTCAGCCTCCCAAAGTGCTGGGATTACAGGTGTGAGCCACCATGCCTGGCCCACCTTATTCGTTTCTGTAAATCCAGAAATTTGAACAGCACCACGTGTACAGAATACATTCAGTAATATTGGTTGAATTAATTAAGGAGTGCTGAATAGGTACCAATGGGAAACTACCATCAGCAAAAAATAAATAGGAACATTAAGGCAGAGATCCTCTGGAGGATAAACGGGGCAGATGGGTCCTGTTTTCTTTTTGGAACTTGCGACTCTCAAGCTTCCCTTTACCTCCATCTCTCTCGTTAATGTCTAGTTAATGTTGTCTTTCTTCTCCTTCATTCTTCAGACTCATGGTGGTCCTAACTCAGCTATCATATTCCCTCACTGCCTGGAAGAGTCTCTCTTCTCGTCTGTGAATGCTGCCCTCCTGCTTTTAAACGAGTAGGCAAAGTTAATTAATCCTTTGCCTCTCCCATGCCATGTGCTCGCTGCTGTCTGCACTACCTGCATGGCAGTTGCTGGTTAGGGAACAGGTAAATCATGCAAGTTGAGTGAAAGATACTAGTCACGAGAGATAAAAGTATATAAAGGCAGGAGGTCAATGAGCTGTCCCCACACAGACAGGAGGCCAGTGAAGCTAAGAGGAACAGAGAAGAGGTCAGGTGTCAGTCCCCAATCTGAGATAAGAAAGTCATCTGAGAAATGGAAAGGAGGCCAGAGATCTGTCCTCAGGGAGACAGGAGGTTCTGAAGGCTGTCAAGAGGTCAGAAGGGTTCACATGGGAAATGTTGCTGTCATGGGTTTAATTTTTTTTTTTTTTTTTTTTTTTGAGATGGAGTCTCACTCTGTTGCCCAAACTGGAATGCAGTAGTGCGATCTCAGCTCACTGCACCCTCCACCTCCCGGGTTCAAGCAATTCTCCTGCCTCAGCCTCCCGAGTAGCTGGGATGACAGGCGCCCGCCACCACGTCTGGCTAATTTTTGTATTTTTAGTAGAGACGAGGTTTCACCATGTTGGCCAGGCTGGTCTTGAACTCCTGACCCTCAGGTGATTCATCCACCTCGGCCTCCCAAAGTGCTGGGATTACAGGCATGAGCCACCTTGCCCAGCCCTAACATGGGTTTAAAAATGCCCAGTATCTTGACATAGGAGCATGGTGTCTATCTCGCCTAAAAGGTTTGAATATTAATTAGATTCAATAATTAGGTCTGTCTCCTGTCATGCCTCAATAAAAATTGTTTATTTTTCCTTAAGCTCCTTAGCATTTTTTTGAAAATTATTTTTAATTGGAAATTAAAATTGCATATATTTATGGTGTACAACATGATGTTCTGAAATATGTACGCATTGTGAAATGGCTAAATCAAGCTGATGAACCTATGTATTACCATATATACTTATTTATTTGTGGTAAGACCCTATTCTCTTAGCAACTTTCAAATATACAACACACTGCTATTAACTATAGTCACTACATTGCATAATACATTTCTTGAACTTAATTCCTCCTAATTAAAATTTTTATCCTTTGACCCCTTCTAACTTTTAGTCTTTTCCATTTGTTCAGATCTTCAGGACTGCATTTACTTTTTATGTCTGTTGCTATAATACTCAATGCTAAATGAGATATAATTTTTTTTTTTTTTTGAGATGGAGTCTCGCTCTGTCACCCAGGCTGGAGGTGCAGTGGCACAATCTCAGCTCACTGCAACCTCTGTCTCTCGGGTTCAAGCAATTCTCCTGCCTCAGCCTCCTGAGTAGCTGGGACTACAGGTGCTCGCCACCATGCCTGGCTAATTTTTGTATTTTTAGTAGGGACAGGGTTTCATCATGTTGGCCAGGCTGGTCTCAAACTCCTGACCTCAGGTGATCCACCGGCCTTGGCCTCCCAAAATGCTGGGATTACAGGCGTGAGCCATTGCCCCTGGCCAGAAATAATAAATTTTATCCTGACAACTTTGATTACACAATCAAAGAGGACAACTTGGATTGAAAAGAAACTTCTACAGAAAAGAACATTTTCTACCGCTTATTTGACAGAGTCTGAATACTAATTTCAAAAACTAGAAAATATCACACGAGAATATATTACGGATATAAGATGTCAATATTTGGTTTTGTTTGTGTTTCAAAGCCAGTCTGCTAAGGCACTAAGTCAATGCACAATACCTAAAACTCAAACCCAACTCCTTGTTGTCCAATTCTTCCACTTCCTGAAATACACAAATGTCAATATTTTAGATTCCTATGAATGGAAAGCTTTCCTGCAGGCTCAAGCAGACAATATGTTTGTGTCACTTACTGGTTTTATACTGTGAGTAATGAGCCACACCATAAAGATTCTTGAACTCACTTGGACCCCAGTCACAAGCACAGAAGTAGGTACAATTCCTTAAAAAGAAAAACAAGTCAACTATTGCCCTAAAGGCAATTTAAAATAAAAGTATAAAATTGAAGCAAAAACTCACCAATTAAACAGTGAACTATCTGTAAGCAAATAGAAAAAAATCATCACGTCAATAATAGAAAACATTAAATAAACCACTGTCAACACTGGTATTAAGCAAATCCACAGGTGGTATGTAATCAGCAAAATCGTATTGATTTTGCACAACAAAAAAATATTCACATAAATATTACAGCAATAGAAAAACAGCATGATGGAAAACTTACCTCAAGCAAAGCAAATGTCTGGAAAAATTTAAGTGTCTTCTGAACACTTTTATATAAACCTCTGTGTGTTCCTTTTTCCATATAAAAACGTACCATGGCAATAGCTAGAACCAACCACCTAAAAAAAAAAAAGTATTTTATAAAGTTCTTTCGAACTTAATACCACTGATTTATACATTTGTGTTTACAGCAGCATTATGCAAAATAGTGAAAAGGTGAAAGCAACCGAAGTGTCCGTAAGTGAATGAATGGATACTTGAAATGTGGTCTATACAGACAGGGCACGGTAGCTCACGTCTGTAATCCCAGCACTTTGGGAGGCCGAGGCGGGTAGATCACTAAGTCAGGAGATCGAGATCATCCTGGCTAACAGGGTGAAACCCCATCTCTACTAAAAATACAAAAAATTAGCCGGGCGTGGTGGCGGGTTCTTGAGTCCCAGCTACTTGGGAGGCTGAGGCAGGAGAATGGCGTGAACCCGGGAGGCGGAGCTTGCAGTGAGCTGAGATCGTGCCACTGCACTCCAGCCTGGGCAACAGAGCGAGACTCCGTCTCAAAAAAAAAAAAAAAAAAAAAAAAAGATAATGTGGTCTATACAGACAATAAAATATTAGCCTTAAAAAGGAAAAGAAATTCTGACATATCATGCAACACGGATAAACCTTGAAGACCTTATGCTATGTGAACTAAGCTAGGCACAAAAGGACTACTACTATATGATCTTTTTTTCTTTAAAAAATTTCTTTGTTTGCATTATGTGTTGCTGTCATCTTTAACAAATTACTGATTGATTGAGACAGTATCTCACTCTGTCACCCTGGCTGAAGTGCAGTGGCGCAATCATGGCTCACTGCTGCCTTGACGTCCAGGGCTCAAGCGATCCTCCCATCTCAGCCTTCCCCATAGCTGGTACTACAAGTGTGCGCTATCATATCCAACTAATTTTTGTATTTTTTGTAGATATGGGTTTTCGCCATGTTGCCCAGGCTGGTCTCAAACTCCTGAACTCAAGCGATCCATCCACCTCAGCCTCCCAAAGTGCTGGGATTACATGATGTGAGCCGCCATGCCTAGCGTGTATGATTTAATTTATATGAGGTATGCCTAGGGTAGTCAAATTCATAGAGACAGAAAGTAGGATAGTGGTGGCTAGGGGCTGGGGACAGATGAGGCATTGAAGAGTTAGCGTTCACTGGGTGCAGAGTTTCAGTTTTGCAAGATGAAAAGTTATGGAGACAGAAGGAAGTAATAGTTACACAAAAATGTGAATGTACTTAATGCCACTGAACTTATACTTTAAAAAGGTTAAGTGGGCCGGGTGCAGCGGCTCACGCCGGGAATCCCAGCACTTTGGAAGGCAGAGGCAGGCGGATCACCCGAGGCCAGAAGTTCGAGACAGTCTGGCCAACACGGTGAAACCCCGTCTCTACTAAAAATACAAAAATTAGCCAGACGTGGTGGCGCACGCCTGTAGTCATTGTTGTTGTTTTTAAAAGCTCTAATAACTCACCCAGGGAAATGAGGAGCTACCCTGGTCTTTTTAGATAGTCTCCAAAGAGTCTAGTGAGTGGATTTATGAAATATAAAATTATCATGCAGTTTTAACTTTTTAAAACAAACAACACTCATACAGTGGACCAATGGCTTGAAAAGATTCCTGCAAAGAATCTGCTAACTGAATCTGATGAAAATGCATGCTCAAGAGAACAATAAGATGGCAGAATGACACTTCTATTCCTAGAAGTGTCACCTCTGTGCTCAAGTGATTCTCCCACCTCAGCCTTCCAAGTAGCTGGAACCACAGGCATGTGCCACCATGCCTCTAAATTTTTTTTTGTAGAGACGGGATCTTGCCATGTTGCACAGGCTGTTTTTTCTTTTCTTTTTTTTCTTTTTCTTTTCTTTCTTTCTTTTTTTTTTTTTTTTGTGTGAAACAGAGTCTCACTGTCACCCAGGCTAGAGTGCAGTGGCACCATCTCAGCTCACTGCAACCTCCGCCTCACGGGTTCAAACAATTCTCCTGTCTCAGCCTCCCAAGTAGCTGGGACTACAGGTGCCCACCACCACACCTGGCTAATTTTTGTATTTTTAATAGAGACGGGGTTTTGCTGTGTTGGCCAGGCTGGTGTCGAACTCCTGACCTCAGGTGATCCACCCACCTCAACCTTCCAAGGTGTTGGGATTACAGGGGTGAGCCACTGTGCCTGTCCCTTTTTTTTTTTTAAGCAACCTTTTTGAAAGCAGGCCCATGGCTGATCTCCTACCTGTGGCTTGGCAATTGTTGTCATTGTTGTTGTTGTTTTAGTGAAAATTAAGTAAATATTAATTGATGACTTTTTTTTTGTCCCGAGATGGAGTCTCGCTCTGTCACCCAGGCTGGAGTGCAGTGGCCGGATCTCAGCTCACTGCAAGCTCCGCCTCCCGGGTTCACGCCATTCTCCTGCCTCAGCCTCCCGAGTAGCTGGGACCACAGGCGCCCGCCACCTCGCCCGGCTAGTTTTTTTTTTTTTTGTATTTTTAGTAGAGACGGGGTTTCACCGTGTTAGCCAGGATGGTCTCGATCTCCTGACCTCGTGATCCACCCGTCTCGGCCTCCCAAAGTGCTGGGATTACAGGCGTGAGCCACCGCGCCCGGCCTAGACACTGTTTTCAATGCATAACATACTAACCGCAAATCCTCACAATAACCCTGTGAGGTTATTTTATTGAATATGAGGGTCTTCTATTATCCTATTGAATATGAAGGTCTTCTATTATCCTATTTCACTACTGAAAAATAGGCAGAGAGGGTCACACAGCCACCACTAAGCTCAGAGTATATGCTCTTAAGCCACTATGCTGTATCAGTCTGGCTCTAAGTATATACTGTGCCCTGAGATACCAGCTAATCATAGCAATTCATATTTACATTGTATTTTTTATGTTATATGGAGAGCCTATGCTCAAATATTTTAATTGATAGTAGCATGCTATCCAAAAAGTTTGAAGGCCACTCTTTTAGATGAGAAAATCATCTTCCAGAGACATTGAGTTACTTACCTGAGTCTTAAGAGTAAGTTAATGATTGAGTCTGAAACAGAACCTGTGTAGTTTCTAGACTCCCTAGTCCTGACCCCTTTCCACTCTTCCCTAGCTTCACTGTGGCTATGACTGATGGATTTATCTCATGTGAGTGCCGACACTGAACTCAGTGCTGGACTGATCCTGTGGCACTAATTTGAATCATGCTTTAGGTACCTTCCACAACTAAAGTGTTATGATTTTATTATCTTCAATTCCAAGTCCCCGTATTTCTTCTAAGAAAACAAAAGGTATATTAAGATATTTTCATTCACATTTTCCATACGCTTGTCTTTTTCAGGTGAATCCAAATCAGATGTCCACAAAAGATAAGTTTGAGAGGCAATTATTAACCTACCAATCAAAGGAGTCATTTGGACGGCAAGTTTTCTACATTTTTAAACAGCATTGTATAAAACTCCATGCATCGTTAACATTATAACAAGTTCTACTGTTGTTCCATAGGTGGCAGTATTGTACCACCTAGCACAGTATCATGATCATGCCACTCACTAAACTGTGGGAAATAAAAGAAATTAACAGACTCAGGGGTTTGAAAGGACCCATCGAACCATCTATTCTAACCTCTTGTCTGTTTTTCCATAAATAAGGCCAGGAGCCAATTGAATCAGGGTTCACTTCCTAAGCCCTCCATCACAAGGGGTGACAGTCAAAGTCTTCTAAGGGTCCTGTATTGAACTAGTTTTGAACTTCCTTCATCCATCTGCTTAGTAACTATAATAAAACAAACAGAAAATATTTCAAAAGCAATTGGAATTTCTGCAATTAGGATTTTTTTTTTTTAGACAGATTCTCGCTGTGGCCCCCAGGCTGGAGTGAGTGGTGTGCCTGTGGCTCATGGCAGCCTTGGGTTCCCACGCTTCAGCAATCTTCCCACCTCAGCCCCCTGAATAGCTGGGACCATAAGGGTGTACCATCGCACCTGGCTCATTATTGTTCTTGCTGTTGTGGGTTTTTTTGTTTTGTTTTGTTTTTTGGTAGAGATGGGGTCTCCCTACATTGCCTAGGCTAATCTTGAACTCCTGGGCTCAAGCCATCTGCCTGCCTCAGCCTCCCAAAGTAATGGGATTACAGGTGTGAGCCACTGCACCTGGCCAGACTCTCTCTTTTGTGATACTAGCAGTTACTGATGATCATTGCCTAGATCCATTATTTCAATAATTATTGAAAAACAATATTCTAGCTTGCTATTTCCTTTGTATACCTCCTTTAGCCATTTGGAGGCTTGTACCGAAGATAGTCTTCAACTTTCATACACTCCATACTTTTTTTTTTTTTTTTTTGAGATGGAGTCTTGCTCTGTCGCCCAGTCTGATGCAATTTCAGCTCACTGCAACCTCAACCTCCCAGGTTCAAGTGATTCTCATGCCTCAGCCTCCAGAGTGGCTGGGATTACAGGTACCTGCCACCACACCCAGCTAATTTTTGTATTTTTAGTAGAGACGGGGTTTCAACATGTTGGCCAGGCTGGTCTCGAACTCCTGACCTCTAGTGATCTGCCTGCCTCAGCCTCCCAAAGTGCTGGGATTACAGGCGTGAGCCACCATGTCTGGCCCATACTTTCATATATTGTTCACTGACATCTAAACTGCCTTTTCTAGATAAAAATTATACTTTCCTTTAGCAGCCAATATGTGAGTGCTTCCACTGATTGTACACTGGCACTCATGCCAATAATGAGTCAACCTGAAAGATTCATAAAAGAAAAAACGCCCGAGAAATTGATTTTCACTAAGATTAAAACACCTGCTCTTTGAAAGGCACTGTTAAAAGAATAAAAAGTCAAGCCCAAACTGGAAGAAAATATTTGCAAATCACATATCTGGTAAAGCACTTGTATCCAGATTGTATAAAGAACTTTCAAAACTCAGTAACAGGAAATCAAACAGCCCATTAAAGAAAAAAAATGGGCAAAAGGTTTTCTTTTTTTCCTTTTTTTTCTTTTTTGAGACGAAGTCTCAGTCTGTTGCCCAGGCTGGAGTGCAGTGGCACGATCTCGGCTCACTGCAAGCTCCACCTCCGGGTTTCACACCATTCTCCTGCCTCAGCCTCCAGAGTAGCTGAGACTATAGGCGCCTGCCACCATGCCCAGCTAATTTGTCCTACTTTTAATAGAAACAGGGTTTCACGGTGTTAGCCAGGATGGTCTCGATCTCCTGACCTCGTGATCCACTCACCTCGGCTTCCTAAAGTGCTGGGATTACAGGCGTGAGCCACCATGCCCAGCTAAAAATGGGCAAAAGATTTGAACCGACACTATACCCAAGAAGATATACAATTGGCAAGTGAAGCACATGAAAAGATACTCAGTATCATTAGTTACTAGGGAAAACAAAATCAAAATCCCAAAGAGATAACACAATATACTTCTCAGAATGTCTAAAATTACAATGACTGACCACAGCAAGGGTTGGGAAGGATGTGCACCAATGGGAAGTCCTATTCATTGCCAGAGGGAAGATAAAAGGGTATAACCACTTTGGAAACCAGTTTGGCAGTTTCATAAGAAATTACACTTTGGGAGGCCAAGGCGGGTGGATCACTTGAGGTCAGGAGTTTGAGACCAGCCTGGCCAACCTGGTGAAACCCCGTCTCTACTAAAAATACAAGAAAATTAGCCTGGCGTGGTGGCGCAACGCCTGTAGTCCCAGCCACACAAGAAGCTGATGGGTGGATTGCTTGGGCCCAGGAGTTCAAGACCAGCCTAGGCAACATGGCAAGACCTTGTCTCTACAAAAAATTTAAAAAATAGCCATATGGTGGCACATGCCTGTAGTACCAGCTGGTCGGGAGGCTGAGGTGGGAGGATCACTTGAGCCTGGGAGGCTGAGCAGTAAGCTGAGCTGGTGCTGTCTTTAAAAAAAAAAAAAAAAGACTATTTTAAATAAACCACTAGGAATAAAAATGAAATTTTAAACATCCACTGTGCAGCAGGTATCCTCCTAAGAACTTCATATCCATTATCTCTTTATTCCTTTATAATCTAGCTAAGTAGTTGTGCTGTTCCAACTTTACAGATGAGAAAACTAAGAGTCAGAGAGGTTAAGTAGCTTATCTGAGGTTACCCAGCTACAAAGGAATGAGACACAACCTTTAAACCACACCTTTCTGTATTGTGTACAGACTAAAATCCAAACATGTTAGCAAAGCATCTAAGGCCCAGTGCAATGGCCCAAGCTACCTGTCCATCTTCATTTCCCACTCTACACTTCAGGCCCTCTTCTTTTTTTATTTTGGAGACAGAGTCTCGCTCTGTCCCCCAGGCTGGAGTGCAGTGGCGTGCTCTCGGCTCACTGCAACCTCTGCCTCCCGGGTTCAAGCGATTCTCCTGCCTCAGCCTCCCGAGTAGCTGGGACTATGGGTGCATGCCACCACACCCAGCTACTTTTTTGTATTTTTAGTTGAGATGGGATTTCACTGTGTTAGCCAGGATGGTCTCGATCTCCTGACCTCGTGATCCGCTCGCCTTGGCCTCAAGTGCTGGGATTACAGGCGTGAGCCACCGCACCCGGCCCAGGTCCTCTTCTTGATGCCGTAACAGATGTCTTGCAGTTTCAGATCTCTGTCCTCTAACTCATGCTGTTTCCCCGCTTATGCCTACTAAGTCCTTCACCGCTCAGTTTAAATGCTGTGATCTCTCACAGAAAACTTTCTGTAATTCTCCCTGTCCATCCTCTGACACATCTGCTTAGCACTTATCTCATTATTTTAGTGCAATTGTTGTTTATACATTAATGCCCCAGGTTACCCTGCTTTAAGGACAAGGCCTAAAGTATTTGAAGGACAATGCATTTATATATACGGGCTCAAAAGTATTTGTCGGAAAGAAAGAGAGAGAGAGAGGGAGGGAGAGAAATGCCCACTTCCCTATTATGAGCAAGTGCCATAAAAATCCTTACATCTGGCCGGGCACAGTGGCTCATGCCTGTAATCCCAGCACTTTGGGAGGCTGAGGTGGGTGGATGACGAGGTCAGGAGATTGAGATCACGAGGTCAGGAGATTGAGACCATCCTGGCTAACACAGTGAAACCCCATTTCTACTAAAAAATGCAAAAAAAAAAAAAAATTAGCTGGGTGAAATTAGCTGGGTGTGGTGATGGGCACCTGTAGTCCCAGCTACTCAGGAGGCTGAGGCAGGAGAATGGCATGAACCCGGGAGGCGGAGCTTGCAGTGAGCTGAGATTGTACCACTGCCCTCCAGCCTGGGTGACAGAGTGAGACTCCATCTCAAAAAAAAAAAAAAAAAAAAAAAAATCCTTACATCTGCCAGGCATGGTAGTAGCACTCACCTGTAATCCCAGCTACTCAGGAGGTGAACGCAGGAAGATCGCTTGAGCCAGGAGTTTGAGGCCAGCCTAGGCAACAAAGCTAGACCGCATCCCCCCAACAAAAAAAACCCCAAAAATCCCTACATCCTTTAAAGGTATAATTCTACTTCTGGGAATTTATTACACTAAGCCACTAATTGAACAGAAACAAATAAAAGTAAAATGTCATTAGGGGCATGATTTAATCCATTATTGTGTATTAATTCTATACACTCATATGTAACTATCAAAAAGTGTAATTATGAAAACCATGTGGCCAGGCGCGGTGGCTCATGCTTGTAATCCCAGCACTTTGGGAGGCCGAGGTGGGCGGATCATGAGGTCAGGAGATCGAGACCATCCTGGCTAACATGGTGAAACCCCATCTCTACTAAAAATACAAAAAAAAAGAGCTGGGCATGGTGGCAGGCGCCTGTAGTCCCAGGTACTCGGGAGGCTGAGGCAGGAGTATGGCATGAACCCCGGAGGCGGAGTTTGCAGTGAGCCCAGATCGTGCCATTGCACCCCAGCCTGGACAACAGTGCGAAACTCCATCTCAAAAAAAAAAAAGAAAGAAAAAGAAAGAAAACCATATGAAAACCTGACAGACTATTAAGTGAAAATGGAAAAATATACAATAAAGCAGATATTATAACAGTGCTGTAATACATTCACTCATTCATTCATTCAAATATGTATTGAGTACTTCATGGAGTTTACACTCTACTGGAGATGACAGACAATAAGCCCTGCGAATAAGTAAAATGTGTTGTACAGTCATATGAAAGAAAGTGGGATGGAGAAAAATAAACAAGCAAGGGAGATAAGGAGTATGTGTTTCACTATTCAACTTAAGATGGCCAGGTAAGGCCTCCTTGAGAATGTGGTTTTCAGTAAAAACTTGGAAGAGGTCAGATATTCATATAAATGATAAAAAGAAAATGAAAGTATGTGATAGGCTTATAAAATGATGAGTTGTTTTTTACATTTATGCACAATTTTGTAAGATTTCTTAAATACAGTTCCCTTTGCAATTTGGGGGGTGTGTGTGTGTGTGTGTGTGTGTGTGTGTGTGTGTCTGTGTGTTTTGCTTTTGAGATGGGGTCTTGTTATGCGGCCCAGGCTGGTCTTAAACTACTGGGCTCAAGCAATCCTCCTACCTCAGTCTCCTGAGTAGCTGGGATTACACGCGCATACCACTGTTCCCAGCTTGTTTTGAAAATTATTACAAAAAAATTAATAAACATGCCAAAGTTCTGCTAAGAGAAATAAAATAAGTTAAATGAACAAAAAGAACCTCAACTAGTCCTCTGCTGTCCACCCCATGAAACATGTAAGTTCTTGTCCCAATTTCAACACTACAACTTCTTCAACCTTATTTACCACTATTTCCCAACAGCATCCTCCAGTTCAATCAAGATAATACATCAGGCTTGCATATCATGCCTATTTCCAGAATTTATAATCTTATTCCTTCTTCAAATCTCAATGCCTCTAGAAAGCCTCCGAAGAGTCAGTTACAGAGATTATTCCATTTCAGTATCCCTTATTTTGTAAATATGACAAGGAAACTTCTCAATAGAGGCAGAGGGAGACAAGTTTAGAATAAGCCCTGATTTGCCGGGGAAGGGTCAGGGGGACAGAATGGAGAAAGCATTTAATTCTGCGCCACGTAAGGCAGGTGACCGGGAAAACTTCAAAGAGGTCTATCTGATTAGAAGTCATGGGAATAATAGGAGAACATTATACAACAGTGAAAAACCTGAGCAAAGAAGCAGAATGCTGTGAAAATACATGGTGCTTTGAGGGAAGAGTGAGTCAGAGATACCAAATGCAAGTTGACTGGAATGGGGACTCGGGAGCAGATTGCAAAAAGCCTTGAATGGCAGACAGCCTGAATCCCTTATGTCAGGGTGGAGGTGGCAGAGAGTCACTGAAGTCTTTAAACTGGAGCTATGCATTGATGTTCATTTTTGAAATATAAGTTGGCTTTCAACACAGAGAGTCAATTGAAAAGAGAAGGGACAGACACCCAGTTAACACAAGGCAGATATTTCAAAATGTTTACTGGCTGGGTGTGGTGGCTCACACCTGTAATCCCAGCACTTTGGGAAGCCAATGTGGGAGGATCACTTGAGAACATCTTGGGCAACAGAGCGAAAACCTGTCTTTACAGAAATTATTATTATTATTTTATTTTTTTGTGTGAGATAGAGTCTCGCTCTGTCATCCAGACTGGAATGCAGTAGCATTATCTCTCAGCCTTCTGGGTTCAAGCGACTCTCGTGCCTCAGCCTTACAAGTAGCTGAGATTACAGTTGTGTGCCACCACGTCCGGCTAATTTTTGTATTTTTAATAGAGACGGGGTTTTGCCACGTTGGCCAGGCTGGTCTCAAACTCCTGGCCTCAAGTGATCCACCCAACTCAGTCTCCCAAAGTGCTGGGATTACAGACGTGAGCCACTGTGCCCAGCCTACTCTACAATTTTTTTTTTTAATTAGCTGTGCGCCTGTAGTCTCAGCTACTCAGGAGGCTGAGGCAGGAGGATCGCCTTGAGCTTGGGGGTTGAGGCTGCAGTAAGCACCACTGCACTCCAGCTTTGAAAACAGAGCAAGGCCTTGCCTTAAAAAGGAAAAAAAAAAAAAAAGAAGAAAAGAAAAGAAAACGTTTATTAACCGGACTATCACAGAGGAGAGAGAATTCTTTCAGTTCTGAATGCATTTAAAGGCGGCAACATTTGGTGACTACTGAATTGTTGTAAATACATTAGTTTTCTCTCTTTCCAAGATTATAATTTAGGAAGAAAGAAAGATGAAGTAGCAGGACGGTGAAGTCAGAGAGTCTGGGTTGAAGCGCATGTCTGACTGACACTTGCTGGCTGTGATCTTGGGCAAGTGTCTGTGCCTCACTTTTCTAATCTATATAATGTAATATAATGTGCCCCTCACAGGACTTTAAAGGACTAAAAATACACCTAAAATAAGCAACACAGTCCCCTGCATAGTAAATCCTCAAATAACATTTGTGTGAACTGTATTTGGTATTCAGTATCATATGCTAAGCACATAATAGAAACTCAATCACCATAGGTAAAGATTTATTAAATCTTTGTCAATCACATTTTTCTATAAACCCTGGAGAAAGTTTAAAATATTAAGCCGGGAGTGGTAATCCCAGCACTTTTGGAGGTCGAGGTGGGAGGATTGCTTAAGGCCAGGAGTTTGAGACCAGCCTAGCCAACACAGTGAGAGCCCATTTCTATTTTTAAAAAATTAAAATAAAATATTAGGCTCGGTGCGGTGGCTCACACCTGTAATCCCAGCATATTGGGAGGCCGAGGTGGGGGAATCATTTGAGGTCAAGAGTTCGAGACCAGCCTGGCCAACATGGTGATACCCTGTCTCTACCAAAAATACAAAAATTAGCGGGGTGGCACACGCTTGTAAGTCCCAGCTACTCTGGAGGCCAAGGCAGGAGAATCGCTTGAACACCCTGAACACCGGAGGCGAAGGTTGTCAGTGTGTGGAGATGGCACCACGGCACTCCGGTCTGGCGACAGAGTGAGACTCCGTCTAAAAAATAAAATGAAATACTGGCCGGCACGGTGGCTCCCGCCTGTAATCCCAGCACTTTGGGAGGCCGAGGCGGGCGGATCACAAGGTCAGGAGATCGAGACCATCCTGGCTAACAGGGTGAAACCCCGTCTCTACTAAAAATACAAAAAAGCCGGGCGTGGTGGCAGGGGCCTGTAGTCCCAGCTACTCGGGAGGCTGAGGCAGGAGAACAGCGTGAACCCGGAAGGCGGAGCTTGCAGTGAGCCGAGATAGCGCCACTGCACTCCAGCCTGGGCGACACAGCGAGACTCCGTCTCAAAAAATAAAATGAAAAATAAAAATAAAAAAATACTAAACTTTTCCTCACATTTACATAAGTTAATACTTCGAGTGATAATGGGAAAATAACTTTTTTAAAAGGCAGTGCAATTAGAAATAGAAAAGCATTTTCTCAACAGGTTTTGAGAAGCAGTTGACACAGAAGTCACTTTGACAGCTCTGCGAAGAGCGACAGTCATTGTGTAACCTTAACTTGCAAGTCATACTCAAAGCCAAAAATGAAGGTCCAGAGTATCAGCCACGGAGTCTGAGGCCATAAAGATGCTGGGCAGGAGCTCCAGGCTGAGATAAAGGGGTTGGTTATTTCAAAATCGTCCAAAGTGACAAGCTCTAAGACGTGCTGTGCTTTAAAAAAAAAAAAAAAAAAAAGTCACGGTGAAATTAACAGGGGAGAAAACTCTGCCCAGTGATCGCAGCATGAGGCTCCGCGCTCTGGAGACCATCGGGTGGCCAGGGCAGGGCGCTCCTTCAACAGCAGCGAAGGCAGCGGCGCCCAGGCCGCAGCCGCCTCCCCCGCCGGCCGGCCCCGCATTCCTGCCCGGGTCTATACTTAACCTCCGGCCAGCGCCCCGCCGTGCACCGTATTAGGCAATGCCCGGAGCGCAGGGCCCTGCCCCCCCGCCCGCTCCATTCAACCCCGGCGGTGGCCGCGGCGACAGCTCCCTTCCCCCACGGCCGCTGCCCGCACCCCCCGCGCCCCTCATACCCCGGCCCGCGCCCCCTGAGCCCGGAACCTCCGCGGACCGCGGCGCGGGGTGGGCCCGAGGGCGCCTCGCGGCGCGCGTACCCCGCGGTCATGGCGATGTTGTAGAAGGTGAGCCAGGCGGTGGCCAAGAGCCCCAGGCGCCTCCGCTTGCCGGGGGCCTCCCGGTCCTCGCCGGCCTCCGAGGCGCCGCCGTTGGTGCCGTCCTCGTCGCTGGACGCCATGGTGGCCGCGCACCCGGGGGACGTGGGAGAGAGTAGCAGGAGCGTGGGAGGGGACCCTGCCCAGCGCGCAGCCCGAGCACCGCTGCCCAATGCCGCCACCTCCGTCAGGCGCCCCATGTGCCACGCGCAGGGGGCTCGGCGGAGCCAGCACGACCGCGACGGGGAGGAGCGGACGCCCCCGGCCACTGCCCGCCACGCCCCCGCCCCGCCCCGCCCCTTGGGAGCGCGCGCGGCTTGGGGGCCAGAAAGCCTGGCCTCGGCAATGGGGATCCAGAACCCGTGACCCCCGGCACGCTTTCCAGGCGGCGCTGTAGTTTCCGCTCCCGAGGAAAATGCACCCGCCTCTCTAGCTGGGGTCCTCTTCATAGAGAGACGCCCAGACGCCTTGAGCCCTGGCGATGTGCGCCCTGCGAGTGTTTAATGGGGACACAGGGAATGCACCTGAACTTGGCGTGGCTCTGCCCGCCTGGCCTTTTGTAAGGCAGTTTCTCAATGCGCAGGCAGGGAGCGGGATCTTCCCGCCGCTCATTCTTTTCTTTTTAGAGACGCGGTCTCAGTCTGTCTCCCAGGCTGGAGGGCAGTGACTCGAATATAGCTCACTGCAACTTCGTGGGCTCTAGCGATCTTCCCACCTCTGCCTCCCAAAGTTCTGTGATTACAAGCCTGAGCCACAGCGCTGAGTCAAACATTCATTCATTCTTAAGAGCTTCTGGGGAAGAAATGCCCATTTCGCCCTGTTTCCCGTTTACCAGGGAGTCCAACAGGTACTCCAACAGTTCTTCTAACAGTGAGAAGACCGTCCCACTTCCATGATTTATTTTTTTAGAGTCTGGAGTGCAGTGGTGTGATCTCGGCTCACTGCAACCTCCGCCTCCCTGATTCAAGAGATTCTCCTGCCTCAGCCTCCCAAGTAGCTGGAACTACAGTCATGCACCACCACGCCCGGCTGATTTTTGTTATTTTTAGTAGAGACGGTTTCACCATGTTTGCCAGGCTGCTCCTGAACTCCTGGCCTCAAGTGATCCACCCGTCTTGGCTTCCCAAAGTGCTGGGATTACAGGCGTGAGCCACCTCTCCCAGCCCCACTTGTGTGAATTTTATCGGAGCGTGTGTGTGTCTGTGCGTGTGTGTGTGCGTGTGTGTGTGTGTCTACCAAGTATTAGGCCTCTGAGCCCAAGCTAAGCCATCATATCCCCTCTGACCGGCACCCACGTATACATCCAGATGGCCTGAAGTAACTGAAGAATCACAAAAGAAGTGAAAATGGCTGGTTCCTGCTTTAACTGATGACATGACCTTGTGAAATTCCTTCTCCTGGCTCAGAAGTTCCCCCACTGAGCGCCTTGTGACCCCCACCTCTGCTGGCCAGAGAACAACCCCCTTTGACTGTAATTTTCCACTACCTACCCAAATTCTATAAAACGGCCCCACCCCTATCTCCCTTTGCTGACTCTCTTTTCAGACTCAGTCTGCCTGCACCCAGGCGAAATAAACATCCTTGTTGCTCACACAAAGCCTGTTTGATGGTCTCTTCACACGGACGCGCGCGACACCAAGTCCACGGGTTGAAAGGGCATTGAGGTCAATTCAGTGTAGAATGTTCGATGTCTTAGGGGAGCTGGAGGAAAGAGGACCTGACAAGGCAAGGGCAGCAAAGAAGAAACATTTGTACAGATACAGGCAACCTAGACACTGGGCCAACAGGAACTCTTTCCAGCAAGGAAGATAGAATCCCACTGTTTCCTGCTTTCTCTCCTCTCAATCCCTATGCTTTCCCCTCTTAACTCTTTACTCTGTCCCCTTAAAGCATACAGTTAAGAAGGCAGGCTCTGGAGTCCGGTTACTGAAATACAACCCCCAAATTCCTGACTCCTCCCATTTTATTAGCTGTGTGAACTTGGACGATGTAACCTCTCCATGCCTCAGTTTCCTTAGTGGAAATAATTTTTTAAAATTGTGAGCCGAGATCGGCCATTGCACTCCAACCTGAATGACAGAGTGAGACTCTGTCTCAAAAAAAAAGGAAAGGAAGGCTGGGTGTGGTGGCTCACCCCTGTAATCCCAGCACTTTGGGAGGCCGAGGCAGGCGGATCACTTGAGGTTAGGAGTTTGAGGCCAGCCAGCCTAACATGGTGAAACCCATCTCTACTAAAAATACAAAAATTAGCAGGGCATGGTGGTGGGCGCCTGTAATCCTAGCTACTCTGGAGGCTGAGGCAGGAGAATTGCTTGAACCCAGGAGGCACAGGTTGCAGTGAGCTGAGATCGCCCCATTGCACTCCAGCCTGGGTGATAGAGCAAGACTTCATCTCAAAAAAGAATAAAAATAAAATAAAGGGAAGAAAGAAGTAAAACTCTTTGCAAATGAGAGCAATGTGTTTCCTAGAAAATCCTAGGAATCTCGAGGAATCCTAAAAAAAAAAAAGCCTACTGGAACCAGTGAACTAGTGGCAGGATACAAGATCAACATAACAAAAATCAATGGTTTTTCTACATATGTACACAGAACAACTGGAAAATGAAATTTAAAATAAACCATACCATGTTAATCAGCATCCCAGAACATGAACTATATAGGGATAAATTTCACAAAATATGTGTGACACATATATGCTGAAAATTATAAATCACTGCTCAAAATTATAAATCGCTGCTGAGAGAAATGAAAGATCTAAATAAATAGCAGTTCCCTGTTCATGAATTGGAAGACTGCATACTGTTAAAATGTCAATTCTCTCGAAATCCCAGCAGACTTTTTTTTAACTTGACAAGCTAACTATAAAATTCATACAGAGGTGCATAGGAAGAAGAAAGTTGGAGCACACATACATCTGGTTTAAAGACTTACTATAAAACTGGTTTTCAACACACTGTAGTACGCATAAGGTGAGACATATAGATCAGTGAAACAGAATCAAGTCCAGGTATAGACCTATATGTATATGGTCAATTGATTTTCATAAGAAGCTAAGGTAATTTCCGTGTGGAAAATATAATGTTTTCAATCAATGAAATGACTGGATAGCCATATCAAAAAATAAATCTTGAACCTTACCTCACACCATAGACAAATATTAAGTTGAAATGAAAGACCTAATCATGAAGCTATAATTACATAATTTCTAAGAAAATATAGAACAATCTTTTTGACTTTGGGCAAGGTGACGATTTTGGAGGTAAAAAAAAGCACTAATCATAAAAAGGAAATAAAAGACAGATTGAACTTCATCAAAATGGGAAACATGTGTTTTCAAGACAACCTTAAAAAAGTGAAAGTATTCACAACAGATGTCTCTAACAAGGAATTTGTATCTAGAACTATCGGGGGAACCAGCCCCCAATATTTCAATGTAGGTTCTTTCTATTTTCCCTAAGTGTTGGCAGGTCTGAGAAATAAAGAGAAAGAGTACAAACAGAGGAATTTTACAGCTGGGCTCCAGGGGTAACACATATCGGTAGGTCCGTGATGTCCCTGAGCTGCAAAATCAGCAAGTTTTTATTAGGGATTTTAAAAGGGGAGGGGGGTGTACAAACAGGGAGTAGGTCACAAAGATCACATGCTTCAAAGGGCAATAAAGATCACAAGGCAAGAGCAGAATTAGAATTACTGATGAGGGTCTATGTCCCGCTGTGCATGTATTGTCTTGATAAACATCTTAACAGAAAACAGGGTTCGAGAGCAGAGAACCGGTCTGACCTCAATTTCACCAGGGTAGGTTTTTTCCCCCACCCTAGTGAGCTTGAGGGTACTGCAGTAGACCAGGGCATATTTCAGTCCTTATCTCAACCGCATAAGACAGACACTTCCAGAGCGACTGTTTATAGACCTCCCCCCAGGAATGCATTCCTTCCCCAGGGTATTAATTATTAATATTCCTTGCTGGGAAAAGAATTCAGTGATATGTCTCCTACTTGCATGTCCATTTATAGGTTCTCTGCAAGAAGAAAAATATGGCTGTATTCTGCCTGACCTCGCAGGCAGTCAGACCTTATGGTTGTCGTTCCTTGTTCCCTGAAAATTACTGTTATTCTGTTCTGTTTCAAGGTGCACTGATTTCATATTGTTCAAACACACATGTTTTACACTCAGTTTGTACAATAGTGGTCCTGAGGTGACATACATTCTCAGCTTATGAAGATAACGGGAATAAGAGATTAAAGTAAAGACAGGTGTAAGAAATTATAAAAGTATTAATTTTGGGAACTGATAAATGTCCATGAAATCTTCACAATTTATGTTCTTCTGCTGTGGTTCCAGCCGGTCTCTCCATTTGGGGTCCCTGACTTCCTGCAACACAGAACACATAATGAAAGCTTACAACTTAATAAAACAATTCAATTTTTTGAAATGAGCAAAAGATTTGAATTCACACTTCACAAAGATATAGAAATGACCAATAGCCGGCTGGGCGCTATGGCTCATGCCTGTAATCTCAGCACTTTGGGAGGCTGAGGCAGGCAGGCCACCTGAGGTCAGGAGTTCGAGACCACCTTGGCCAACATGGCAAAACCCCGTCTCTACTAAAAATACAAAAATTAGCTGGGCGTGGTGGCATGCCCTTGTAATCTCAGCTACTTGGGAGTCTGAGGCAGGAGAATCACTTGAACCTGGGAGGTGGAGGTTGCAGTGAGCCGAGATGGCACCACAGCACTCCAGCCTGGGCTACAAGAGCGAAACTCCATTTCAGAAAAAAAAAGTAAAAAAGAAATGGCCAATAGCACATGCAAAAGTGCTCAATTTTATTAGTCATTTGGGAAATGCAAATTAAACCCACAATGAGATAGCCCCACATAGCCACTCAAGTGGCTAATATATTAAAATGTTAGCAAGGACTGGCATTCTCATACAAGGTTGAAAAGAATACTGCTTTGGAAAATAATTTGGCAATTTCTTACATCAATATACACTTAGCATATGATCCAGTAATTTCACTCTTGGTATTTAACCAAGAGACATAAAAACATATGTCTACACTAAGTCTTGAAACCAAATGTTCATAGCAGCTTTAGTCGTAGTAACTCCAAACTGAAAATAACTCATGTGCCCATCAATGTGTGAATGAATAAACAGAGTGTAGTGTATTCATACAATGGAATAGTACTCAGCAATAAAAAGGAATATACTATTGTACATGTCACATGAATGAATCTCATTAACTTTGTGCTGAGCAAAAGAAGCCAGACACAAATTATATGGTATATGATTACTTTTATATAAAACTCTAGAAGAGCAAAATCCAATCTAAAGGGACAGAAAACAAAAAATGTTGTTTACTGAAGTTGGGGATGCCTGTAAGGAGAGAAGACTAAGAATAAATACAGAAAACCTTTTGCAGTAGTGTGAATGTTCACCATGCTGATCATGGTGGTTACACAGCTTTACATATTTGTTACAACTCATCATACTGGCCTGGTCCAGTGGCTCATGCCTGTAATACATGCATTTTGGGAGGCTGAGGCGGGCAGATCATCTGAAGTCAAGAGTTCGAGACCAGTGTGGCCAACATGGTGAAACACTGTCTCTACTAAAAATACAAAAATTAGCCAGGCGTGGTGGTGCATGCCTGTAGTCCCAGCTACTCGGGAGACTGAGGGATGAGAATCACTTGAACCTGCAGGTGGAGATTGCAGTGAGCCGAGATCATGCCACTGAACTCTAGTCTGGGCAACAGAGACTCAATCTTGAAAAAAAAAAAAAAAATCATACTGAATACATAAAGTAGATGCAATTCTTTGAATATAAATTATTAGAATTGATTTATAAATGCCATGAACAGTATATATTTTAACATGTAAAATTTATAATATTGATACATTTAACATGAAACCCAAATATTGTGGCAGAAAGCCTTTGTATTTTGCAGTTAATAGTTTCCCTACCAAATATTCCTCTAAAGCATCGAATCTGCCAAAAGATATAACTCATTTTCACAACAGTTATGCATGGTACAAAGTTCAATATAATAACACTTTGAAAAATAAACTTTTAAATGCTCTAGCAATAAATAATATTTCAACAGATTTGTAAAATCGTCCCTATAAAATGTGAATTTACCATGTACCATGTAGAAATAGGTGATACAAAATTGGATGAAACATGGAGCCTGTTTTCATGAAGGTAACAATGTTATATAATGGATAAGAAAATCATACACATTAATGTATTCCAAGATATGTTATTAACATGCCACCTCTCATGTGCCAGACACTTCAGCTGATTTAATCCACACAATATTTTCAGGTAGGTATTACTATCCACATTTTACAAATGAGCTTATTAAAGCCTGGAGAAGTTAAGAAACTTGCCCAAGCTTGCCAGCCAGTGGGCAGTGATTTTGAAGGACCACTGGCTCCAAAGCCCATGTTCTATTATGAATTGCAGAGTATAATAAATTTGAAAACAGAGTTACAAAGTGCTTTGGGAGCTAAAGAGCTGTCGAAAAATGTAACTTGTTTGGAGAATCAGAAAATGACTCATGCAAGAGATCACTTTTAAATACTTAAACTGAGTATGATTTCAACAAATCACAGAGAGTATTGCAGACTGAGAGTTGATCATAAACACGGGGACAGGAAAAACAAACAAGTTTGAGGAGAAGTGAGTTGTGCAGATTAACGAAATGTTAGCGGTATTAGGGGAGAAGGATAAAATAGATACACACTAAGAACCACTCTATTTTAAAAGGCAGTATGAGTTTCTAAAGATTTTCAGTATGAAAACCATAGAGAAGAAACACTGTTCTCAAAGATTAATTTGGACCAGGTGCTGTGGCTCCCCCCTATAATCTCAGCACTTTGGGAGGCTGAGGCGGGCAGATCACCTGAGGTCAGGGGTTCAAGACCAGCCTGGCCAATATGGGAAACTCCATCTCTGCTAAAAATACAAAAATTAGTGAGGTGTGATGGCACGCACCTATAATCCCAGCTACACAGGAGGCTGAGGTGGGAGAATCGCTTGAATATAGGAGAGGGAGTTTGCAGTGAGTGGAGATAGCAGCACTGCACTCCAGCCTGGGTGACAGAGTGAGACTCCGTCTCAAAAAAAAAACAATTAATTTTGCAGCAATATATCAAATACATTGGTATGAGGGGATGCAAGAAATGAGAGCTGTAGTCTAGATGAGTAAGAAAGACCAGAACTGGGTTGGTGGCAATAGTCGTTGAAAAGTGGATGGTGAAGAGAACTTCAGTTTCATCTGAAGAGGAGGATGAATAAGGAGATATCTTAAAAAATAAAATAAAATTAGCTTTTGGGGTACAAGTGGTTTCTGGTTATGTGAATGAAGTGTATAGTGGTGAAGTCTGAGATTTAAGTCACCTGTCACCTGAGTAGTATATGTTGTACCCGGTATGTACTTCTGCTATCCCTCAACGCCCTCCCGCCCTCCCTGCTTCTGAGTCTCCAGTGTTCACTACACCACTCTGTGTGCCTTTGCATACCCATAGCTTAGCTCCCAATGATAAGTGAGAATATATGGTACTTGGTTTACCATTCCTGAGTTGCTTCACTTAGAATAATGTCCTCCAGCTCCATTCAAGTTCCTGCAAAAGAGATGAATAAGGAGATATCTTGAGATAACAAGAGAATCAAAATAAGATTTTTATTTGTTGTTTTTTATTTGCCAAAGGTGTCATGAAAGAGGGAGAGATTGATCACCTATTTGGGATGGGCTATGTAATGAAGCAAGGTGTCTCTGACAGTGGAAAGATGAGGTAAGAAGATGGATGAGAAGATTAGGTTGTTTTTGTTTTTGTTTTTGTTTTTGTTTTTTACATGAAGTATTGCTCTGTCTCCAAGGGTGGAGTGCAGTGGCACGATCTCGGCTCACTGCAATATCCTCCTCCCGGGGTCCAGTGATTCTCCCGATTAGCTGGGATTACAGGTGCCCGCCACCATGCCCAGCTAATTTTTGTATTTTTAGTAGAGATGGGTTTTTGCCATGATGGCCAGACTGGTCTGAAATGCCTGATCTCAGGTGATCCACCTGCCTTGACCTCCCAAAGTGTTGGGATTACACGCATGAGCCACCATGCCCTGCTGGATTAGATTTCAAAAAGAGAAAAAAAAAAATCCTTCTTTCTCAGACAGGAATAAAGAAAATGGAGATACAGATATTTTGAGGTAGGGAAAGGAAAGTTGAGGTAGGTAGCTCCACTGAGAATGAGGTGTCCTGAGGGCAAATAAGGTTTGGAATGGCACCTTATATATAACTTTATTTTCTTCTCAAAACATCATATTATTTTTCCCAGTCTAAGGAATAGCCCTTGCCTTTAGAATAAAGGCATTTAGAGCTCTCTATTATAACCTGAGCCCATAGGGACGAATGGAATATTACCTACTAGTCCATGCCATAAAAATCCTCTGATCCAGCAAGACAGGTCTCTTCCCTGTCCAAAAAGTGACCTAGACAGACTTTAATCCAAATATCCTTTCTGTTCACCCTCCCCAACCTGTGGTTTTCCCTTCCCAACTGCTCCCCAAGCTGCTGTTTTCCCTTATACAAACAAGAATGCTTTGAAAATCTCATTCATTCTTCAAAGACGTTTTCAACTCCAATTCTTTTAAGTGTCTTTCCCTGACCACTTCAATGTACATTAAATTCTCCAATAGTTTGTAGTGATAAGGTGTCATTTCTTTTGGCATTTAATTATATATCATTTTCTGCTTTTCCAATAGTTTGTAGTGACACAAATAGTTTGTAGTGATACCAATCGTTTGTAGTGATAATGTGTCGTTTCTTTTGGCATTTAACTGTATATCATTTTCTGCTTTTCCTTAATTTACACTTGGGTATGTTTTGTCTATGAAGAAGAAATGCATATGAGAGATCACAAACTATATTTTTAAAAATCATTCTCAAAAACCCATTAGTGTTTTGCAATTTTGAACAGCTTTGTGGAGTTATAAATGACATACAGCAAACTGCATATATTTAAAGTATACCATTTAATAAGTTTTAACAAATGTGTCCTCTGTGAAACTTTCACCACAATCAAGACAGAGAACAGACCGGGCACGGTGGCTCATGCCTGTAATCCCAGCACTTTGGGAGCCGAGGCAGGCGGATCGCAAGGTCAGGAGATGGAGACCACCCTGGCCAACATGGTGAAACCCCGTCTCCACTAAAAATACAAAAATTAGCTGGGCGTGGTGGTGCACGCCTGTAGTCCCGGCTACTTGGCAGGCTGAGGCAGGAGAATCGCTTGAACCGGGGAGGTGGAAGTTGCAGTGAGCCGAGATCGTACCATTGCACTCCAGCCTGGGGACAGAGCCAGACTCCATTTCAAAAAAAAAAAAAAAACAACAGAGAACATATCCATCACCTCAAAAACTGTCCTCCTGCCCTTTTGTAATCCCCACCTCCTCCCCCGCAACCACTCATCTGCTTTCTATCACTGCAGAGTGGTTTGCATTTGCAAGAAGGTTGTATAAATAGAATCATACATGACGTACTCTTTGTTGACTTTGTTTTTGTGTTCACTCTGGGTAATTATTTTGAGCTGGTCCATGGTTGGCCCATGGTCATGTGATCTATGTAGTCCATAGAGTCTTGCACTTTGAAGGGCTCCGTGCTTGTTTGGGCTGGGCACAGTGGCTCACGACTGTAATTCCAGCACTTTGGAAGGTCGAGGCGGGAAGATCACGAGGAGATCGAGACCATCCTGGCTAACACGAAGAAACCCCCTCTCTACTAAAAATACAAAAAATTAGCCGGGTGTGGTGGCACACGCCTGTAGTCCCAGCTACTCAGGAGGCTGAGGCAGGAGAATCGCTTGAACCCAGGAAGCGGAGCTTGCAGTGAGCCAAGATCGCACCACTGCTCTCCAGCCTGGGCGACAGAGTGAGACTCCATCTCAGGGAAAAAAAGAAAAAAAGAAAAAGAAAGGCTCCGCGGTTGTTTGAACGCTCCACTGTCATTGTTTTTTAAGTTCTTAATACTTTGTGAACAAGAAGACCTACATTTTCCTTTTGCACTGGGCCCCACAAATTATGTTGCTGGTCCTGAAATATTCATCCATATGTGTATATAGATTAATCATTTATTTTGTTTTATTGCTGAGCAGTTATTTCATCGTATGGATATACTACAATTTGTTTATCCATTCATTCACTAAAAGCATTTGGGTTTTTTCCCAGTTACAAATAAAGGATCCATGAACGTTTGTGCACAAGCCTATATAAAGACATGCATTTGAGCTGGGCATAGTGGCTCATGCATATAATCCCAGCACTTTGAGAGGCCAAGGTTAGAGGATAGCTTGAGGCCAGGAATTTGAGACCAAGCTGGGGAGCATAGCAATACCCTGTCTTGAAAAAAAAAAAAAGATTTACCTTCATTTCTTTTAGGTAAATACTGAAACGCAGAATGACTGAGTAACATAGTAAGTGTATGTCTAACTTTTTAAGAAACCACACTGTTTTCTTTTTTCTTTTCTTTTCTTTTTTTTTTTTGAGACTGAGTCTCTCTCTGTGGCCCACGCTGGAGTGCAGTGGCACGATCTCGGCTCACTGCAAGCTCTGCCTCCTGGGTTCACGTGATTCTCCTGCCTCAGCCTCCTGAGTAGCTGGTACTACAGGTGCCCACCACCACGCCCAGCTAATTTTTTGTATTTTTAGTAGAGATGGGGTTTCACTGTGTTAGCCAGGATGGTCTGGATCTCCTGACCTCGTGATCCACCCACCTCGGCCTCCCAAAGTGCTGGGATTACAGGCATGAGCCACCGTGCCCGGACTGTTTTCTAATTTTTAAAAGAGATTCACAAATTTTTTACTTTATGCACAAAGAGTTAGCATGGTTTCTTTCATGGGATGAAGTACCAGGATAATCCATTCAAGGAAGTTCACTTAGTCCAACTTAATGAAACCTATATCCTTTGCATACTGGGGAACATATTGAGGCTGTATTTTTGGATCACATCATACTGGTTTGAGCAAGAACCCTGGCCAATTTCACAGGTGGCTCTAGTATAGCTGCTGGAGACTCATCTTGCATTACGAGTAAGAGGTGAAACAGCTAGCACGTACATGCACTTTTCAAATTTTTCCAGTTTTTCTAAAGTGGTTGCACCATTTTACATTCCCATCAGCCATGCAGTAGAATTTCAGTTGCTCCACATCCTAGCCAACACTTGGTGTAGTTAGTCTTCAAAATTTTAGACATTCTAATAGATGTATTATTTCACTGTGGTTTTAATTTTCACTTCCCTAATGACTAATTATGCTGTTGCTTTTCATGTGCTTATTTGTCAGTTGTATATTTTCCTTGGTATAGTTACTGTTCAAATCTGTTGACCAATTTTTTTTTCTTTCTTTTCTTTTTCTTTTTTTTTTTGAGACAGGGTCTCACTTTGTCACCCAGGCTGGAGTGCAGTGGCATGATCTCAGCTCTACCTCCCAGGTTCAAGTAATTCTCGTATCTCAGCCTCCCAAGTAGCTGGGATTACAGGTGCAAGCCACCATACCCAGGTAATTTTTTTTTTTTTTCTTTTTTTGAGACAGTATCCCTCTGTTGCTCAGGCTGGAGTGCAGTGGCATGGTCTCAGCTCACTGCAACCTCTGCCTCCCGGGTTCAAGTGATTCTGTCTCAGCCTCCCAAGTAGCTGGGATTACAGGTGCCTGCCACCACGCCCGGCTAATTTTTTTGTATTTTTAGTAGAGATGGGGTTTCGCCATGTTGGCCAGGCTGGTCTCATACTCCTGACCTCGTGATCCGCCCACCTCAGCCTCCCAAAGCACTGGGATTACAGGAGTGAGCCGCTACACTTGGCCTGTTGCTGAATTTTGTGGCGGATTAATTGCTTTCTTTAATTATTAAGTTTTGAGGCTACTATATATTTTATAGGTAAAAATCCTTTATCAGATATATGACTTGCAAATATTTTTTCACAGTTCATGGGATAATTTTTATTTATTTATTTATTTAGAGACAGAGTCTCACTGTGTTGCCCAGGTCAGTTTGAATTCCTGAGCTCAAGCAATCCTCCCACTAAAGTGCTGGGATTCCAGGCATGAGCCAGTGGGAGAATTTTCTTGACAGTACCTTTCAAAGGGCAGAAGTTATCAATTTTGATGAAGTTCTGTTTATCAAGTTTTTTCTTTGAAGGATTGAGTTTTTAGTGTTATATCTAGGAAATTATGGCCTAACCCAAGGTAATAAAGGTTTTGTTCTATTTTCTTCTGGAAATTTCATATTTGAGGTTTTATATTTGGGTCGATGATCCATTTTGAGTTAATTTTTGTATATGATACGAGGTATGAAATGAGGTTCATATTTTTGCTTATGAATATCTAAGTGTTCCAGGGCCATTTGTTGAAAACCTATCTTTGCTGAATTGCTTCTGTACGTTGTCAAAAATCAGTTGTCCATTTATGTATGAATATATTTCTGTTGGGTCTATTCTGTTCCACTGATCTTCTTTTTTTATTCTTTATTTTTTATTTTTTATTTTTTTTTGAGATGGAGTCTCGCTCTGTCGCCCAGGCTGGAGTGCAGTGGCGCGATCTCGGCTCACTGCAAGCTCCGCCTCCCAGGTTCACGCCGTTCTCCTGCCTCAGCCTCCCGAGTAGCTGGGACTACAGTCGCCTGCCACCATGCCTGGCTAACTTTTTGTATTTTTAGTAGAGACGGGGTTTCACCCTGTTAGCCAGGATGGTCTCAATCTCCTGACCTCGTGATCCACCCACCTCGGCCTCCCAAAGTGCTGGGATCACAGGTGTGAACCACCGCGCCCAGCCTTGTTCTATTGATCTTCTTGTCTGTCTTTATGCCAGTTCCATATTATCTTCATTACCATAGCTTTATAATAAATCTTGAAAGCAAGTCATGATTTGTGTTTGTGACAGCGACAGTGTTAATGATGTTAGTAATCTGTAATGTGTATGTTCTTAGCACATCATGATAGAATTTGACTAGGCATGGTGTGGTTATTTCAACGGGATGAGAGCAATGATACCACTAGAAAGAAGTGATAATTTCAGAGGAAAAAAAACACTTTAAAATTTCACCAGTTTTTCTATTTGTAGGTATCACAATGGGAAGGAATGTCAGGAAGAAAGCTGGCGCATTCGGGAGAACACTTGTGAAATGTAGCAAAAGGCCAGGCGTGGTGGCTCACGCCTGTAATCCCAGCACTTTGGGAGGCCGAGGTGGGCCGATCATTTGAGGTCAGGAGTTCGAGCACAGCGTGGCCAATATGGTGAAACCCCATCTCTACTAAAAATACAAAAATTAGCTGGGTGTGGTGGTAGGCGCCTGTAGTCTCAGCTGCTCAGGAGGCTGAGGCAGGAGAATTGCTTGAAATCGGGAGGCAGAGAATGCAGTGAGCCGAGATTGCGCTACTGCACTCCAGCCTAGGCAACAGAGCAAGACTGAGTCTCAAAAAAAAAAAAAAAAAAAAAAGTGTAGCAGAAGTGAGCTGTAGTGGAAACAAACACAAAGAAACACAAAGAAAGGGAATGAGAACTGAAACATGAAGAGCAAGAAACCTCTGGACACAGAGGACTGATCTGGGAAATGATAAGTTGAGCATTGTGGTTTGGAAGGAATATTGGAATTCGTTTAACTCAATCTCCTTATTTTTTTATTGATGTGAAAACTGAGACACAAGGAAGTTCCTTTAGAGCTTATCTATAATCTCCTTTAGAAAAGAATCAATCATGCAAGTTTGGTTCTAGGCTGACAGTTGAAAGTCAGGACTTTGTAAGTAAAATCCTTCTGTTCCATAGGTATATTATTGTAAATAAGAGCTTCATTCTTAAAGAACAATTTCATACCTTACAAAATTGATCATGAAAATAAAACAAAACTTACACATATGTGATCATGAATATTAATTATGTAAGACTAAAAACAATATAAAAAGTAGTATTTTAAATGCTCCTTTGGTGAATATTTTCTACATTGGTACAGATATAGTCCAGGGAATTTTAGAATGAAAATATCTTTTTTCCTTTTGTAAATATGTAAATTTCATTTTGTAAATATGTATATGCATATAGAATAAGCATATGCATTTTGCATTGTGCTAAACGTTGACGTGCCTTCAAAACTGGAGTCATCTATTCTGAAAAAATCTTTGAATGGTAAACGATGGGAAGGAATAGATTCCTTTGTGAGGTCTTCAGTTTCAAAGACCCTTTGGATGTATTAGCTGCTGAGTCAGCAGAATCAGCATCAACCCAGACCAGCTGGTAAGTGTTGCTAATCTAGTTACCTGGTCTGTGGTAGTTACTAGGTGTTCAAAGAAAAGGACCTGATCTTTATAATAGTAAAAGACAAAAGTGGAAGAAGTCATAAATTGAATTATGATGAATTGGATGAGTTTATATCATACTATCATTTGTTATGAAAAGGTTATTTATGGACCCTGGCATTATACAGATTGGTTCAAACTTCTCCAAATAAAAGACGTCAAACTATGACAAAAGCAGCTGTTCCAGAATATCCATTAGGAGCAAAAGAGCAACAGGGGTGGGGACAGGCCTGCGTCTAGTTGCTGGGTAAGGGTCTGAGTGAGGCTGTGGTTTTCAAACATTTTCGCTTTTTTGAAACTATACCTTCTCTCATATTTTTAAGTGACCTACAGTTTTTTTGGGGGGGGATGAAGTCTCGCTGTTGTCCCCCAGGCTGGAGTGCAGTGGCACGATCTCAGCTCATTGCAACATCTGCCTCCCAGGTTGAAGCGATTCTCCTGCCTCAGCCTCCCGAGTAGCTGAGATTACAGGTGTGTACCACCACACCCAGCTAATATTTGTGTTTTAAGTAGAGATGGGGTTTCACTGTATTGGCCAGGCTGGTCTCGAATTCCTGACCTCAGGTGATCTGCCCACCTTGGCCTCCCAAAGTGCTGGGATTACAGGCATGAGCCACCGTGCCCGGCCAGTTTTTTTTTTTTTTTAATCTTAACTCTAAACAGTTGCAAAGGATGTAATTTCTGGTGACTTTTAACAGCCTTATTTAGGTGTAACTCAAATACAGTATCTGTGCATATTTAAAATGTATGATTTAATAAATATTGGCATATATACCAATATATATTAAAAATGTAGTAATGAAAGCATTACTACAGTCTAAATAATGAAGATAGAGCGTCACCCCTTCCCACCCTTTCGCCCTCCCCAAAATACCCTATCTCTTTTAAAAATTTCCAGTGAAGCCATCTAGGCCTGGTGTTAACTTTGTTGAAAATTTTCAACATGAAATTCAAATAGAGATTTTCACATTAAATATTTCTTGGGGTGGGCATGGTGGCTCACACCCATAATCCCAGGACTCTGGGAGGCCAAGGAAAGAGAATTGTTTGAGACCAGGAGTTTGAGACCTGCCTGGGCATCATGGCGAGACCCCGTCTCTACAAAACAAAAAAAGATACAAATAAATAAATATTTCTTTAGTGAGCTTTATTAGTTTGTGCCACTGAAGGGATTTGCCATTTCCTCCGTGTTGTCCAGTTTATGGGCATAAAGTTGGTCATAATATTTTATTATTATCCTGTTAACATCTTTAGCATCTGTAGTGATGTCAGTTCTCTCATTTTGGAAGTTGTTAGTTTGTGACTTTTCTTTTTTCCCCCTAATTAGTCTGGTTATAGTTTTATCAATTTTATTAACCTTCTCAAAAAACTGGCTTTAATTTCTTTTGTTTTCTCTATTTGTGTCTTGTTTCTCATTGATTTCCATTCTGATGTTTACTAGTGCCTTTCTTCTGTGTACTTTGGGTTTCATTTGCTACTTTTTCTAGTTTTTTAAGGTAAAAGCGGAGATCATTGATTTGAGACTTTTCTTCTTTTCTAACATAAGTGTTATATTATACTATAAATATCTCTGTAAATACTGCTTTAATTGCTGTCCACAAATTTTGATATGCTCTGTTTTCATTTTTATTCTATTTAAAATACTTTTCAATTTTCATTTTTATTTCTCTTTGACCCTGGGTTAGCAAATTAGTTGTTATTTAGTTTCCAAATGTTAATTAATATGTTAATTCATTTCCAAATATTTGGGGACTTTCGACTAGCCTTTTGCTACATACTTTTAATTTAACTCTTTTTAGTCAGAGAATATACTTTGTATGACTTGAATGTTTTTAGATTTATTGAGATTTGTTTTATATCCCAGAATATGATCTGTCTTGACAAATAACTCATGTACACTGGAAAATAATGTACATTCAGCCTTTATTGGATGTAGTATTCTATCAAGTTCAATTAAACCAAGTTTGTTGTTAGTACTGTTCAAATCTCTGTAGCCTTACTGATTTTCCTCTGCTTGTCCTGTCAATATTGAGACAGGGAAGTTAAAATTTCAACTATATGATGTAGTTGTGTATTTTTCCTTGAAATTCATCATTTTTTGTTTCATGTACTCTGAAGCTCTGTTATTATATGCAAAAATGTATACAATTGTTATATTCTCTATGTTTTTGTTTTTAAAATAGCTTTCTTATACACATCATATAGTTGGGTCTTGTTTTTAAAAAATAGACTGACAGGGCCGGGCGCGGTGGCTCAAGCCTGTAATCCCAGCACTCTGGGAGGCCGAGGCGGGTGGATCACGAGGTCAGGAGATCGAGACTATCCTGGCTAACATGGTGAAACCCCGTCTCTACTAAAAATACAAAAAACTAGCCGGGCGTGGTGGCGGGCGCCTGTAGTCTCAGCTACTTGGGAGGCTGAGGCGGGAGAATGGCGTGAACCCGGGAGGCGGAGCTTGCAGTGAGCCGAGATCACGCCATTGCACTCCAGCCTGGGAGACACAGCGAGACTCCGTCTCAAAAAAAAAAAAAAAAAAAAAAATAGACTGACAATTCCTGCCCTTTAATTGCAGTTTAGATCTTTTGTATTTAATGTAATTATTAATGACTAGGTCAAAATCTATCATCTCACTTTTGTTTTCTGTTGGTCTCTTCTGTTCTTTTTTCTTCTTGTCCTCATTTGCTGCCTATTTTGAATTATGTGAATTTAAGAAATTTTTATGTATTTCCACTATTGTCTCTCTATATCCTTTTGTTTGATTTTCTTTTGGCGGGTATTACTCTAGGATTTACGGTATGCATTTTTAACTTATCATAGTCTACTTTCAAATAATATTTATACCATTGCATGTATAATGTAAGAACTCTTTCAGTATTATATTTCTATTTGTCTCCTCCTATCTTTTGTGATATTATTTTCATATATCTTACTTTTGCCTATGCTATAAACCCCATAATACAATTATTATTATTATTGTTTTCTTTTTTTTTTGAGACGGAGTCTCGCTCAGTTGCCCAGGCTGGAGTGCAGTGGCGCGATCTCGGCTCACTGCAAGCTCCGCCTCCCAGGTTCACACCATTTTCCTGCCTCAGCCTCCCAAGTAGCTGGGACTACAGGCGCCCGCCGCCACGCCCGGCTAATTTTTTGCAGTTTTTAGTAGAGACGGGGTTTCACTGTGTTAGCCAGGATGGTCTCTATCTCCTGACCTCGTGATCCGCCCGCCTCGGCCTCCCAGAGTGCTGGGATTACAGGCGTGAGCCACAGCGTCCGGCCGGAAGTGTCTTTTATATTTACTCTCACATGACCATTCGGATGCTTTTCATTTTGTTTTTTAGATTCAAATCACCAAATGGCACCATATTTCTATTGCCTGAAGAATTCTCGATTTTTGTTCGTTTGCTTGAACATTTCTTATTGTGTAGGTTTCACTGATGATGAGTTCTTTCAGCTTTTTTTGTATGCAGGGGATGGCCCCAGGACCCCCAGGCAGATACCAAAATCTACAGATGCTCAAGTCACTTTACTTCAACTTCATTTTGAAGATTCTTGCTGATATAAAATTCTACATTGACAATTTTTAAATTTTAGGACTTTAAAGGTACTATCCACTCTCTTTTAAATTTTTTTTGCAATTTTATTAGGAGTCTACAGTAATTCTTATCTTTATTCCTCTATATATAATGTGTCTTTGTTTTTTGGATGCTTTTAAGATTTTATTGTTATTGATTTTCAGTAATTTGATCATGCTGTGCCTTAGTGCCATTTTTGTTGTTGTTATTTATTGACTGGGGTTCACTTACAGTCTCAGATTTGTAAGAATATAGTTTTCATTAAATTTGAGAAAATGTCTTTTTTTTTTTTGAGACGGAGTTTCACTCTTGTTGCCCAGGCTGGAGTACAATGGCATGACCTCCGCTAGGTGCAATCTCCGCTCACCGCAAACTCTGCCTTCCCGGGTTCGAGCAATTCTCCTGTGTCAGCCTCTCGAGTAGCTGGGATTACAGGCATGCGCCACTACGCCAAGCTAATTTTGTATTTTTAGTAGAGACGGGGTTTCTCCATGTTAGGCTGGTATCAAACTCCCAACCTCAGGTGATCCGCCCGCCTCGGCCTCCCAAAGTGCTGGGATTACAGGCGTGAGCCACCAAGCCCGGCTAAACTCCCATTAATTCTATCTAGTGGAAGTTTTATGTCAGATAGCGTAATTTTAATCTATAGAATTGCCATTTGCTTCTTGTTTGATGCCTTTTATTTCTCTCCGTTATATTCATCTTTTTGTAAGTCCTTAAGCATACTGATCACAGAACTTTTTAAACATTCTTTTCTTTTTTTTTTTTTTTTTTTGAGACGGAGTCTCGCTCTGTCGCCCAGGCTGGAGTGCAGTGGCCGCTTCTCAGCTCACTGCAAACTCCACCTCCCGGGTTCACGCCATTCTCCTGTCTCAGCCTCCGGAGTAGCTGGGACTACAGGCGCCCGGCACCTCGCCCGGCTAGTTTTTTTGTATTTTTTAGTTGAGACGGGGTTTCACCGTGTTAGCCAGGATGGTCTCGATCTCCTGACCTCGTGATCCACCAGTCTCGGCCTCCCAAAGTGCTGGGATTACAGGCATGAGCCACCGCGCCCGGCCTTAAACATTCTTATGTTAATTCAATCATCTCTTTAATTTCCGGTTCTGTTTCCATGGACTGATTGCCCTACTGGTTATTAGCCACATTTTCCTGCCCCTTTATGCGTTCAGTAATATTTTATTGGAGTCTGGCCATTGAAGAGTTTTATATTTTTGAATGCCATAAATATATGCATTCCTATTAAGAGTTTCATAATTTGTTTTGCCCCTAATTTATGTTGCCCAGCTTACCTTTCAAGAGTTACTCTTTCAGCTTTTTTAGAGCACAGGTAGAGGTAGACTCCCTGTCAGGCCACTCCCCACTACTAAGACATTAGCCTTTTGGGGTATTTATTTAACACTCAATGTGTTCTATTCATTTTCTTTCCCTCTGGCTTCGAGAACTGAAATGATTCCCTGACTTGTATGAACTCGGGATTTTTCAGATTTTGCTTCCCTAGTAATAGGTCTTTGCCTAAACGTGCTTTGCCCAAACTTGTAGAGCTTTACCGTACCCATGACTAGATTAGCATTCAAAGCCCCAAGGGGAACCTTTGTGCAGGTTTTTTTTTTTTTTTTTTTTTTTTGAGATGGAGTTTTGCTGTTGTTGCTCAGGCTGGAGTGCAATGGTGCGATCTTGGCTCACTCCAACCTCTGCCTCCTGGGTTCAAGCAATTATCCTGCCTCAGCCTCCTGAGTAGCTGGGATTGCAGGCACCTGCCACCACACCCAGCTAATTTTATTTTTAGTAGAGACAGGGTTTCACTATGTTGGCCAGGCTGGTCTCGAACTCTTGACCTCAGGTGATCCACCCGCCTCAGCCTCCCAAAGTGCTGGGATTACAGGCGTGACCCACTACGCCTGGCCCCTTGTGCAGATTTCTAAAGCTCTTCTCTGCATAGCACCCTCCTAATATATTGCCCTCCAAATTCTAGTCTCTTGGCCTCCTCAAACCTTGATTTTTGTCTCTTCAATGCAGTAAGACCTTTGGGTTCTTTTTGAGTCCCACCTCCCTGTGCCACAGCCTAGAAACTGATTCCAGGCAGAATGCTGTTGCAATCATTGGGCTCACTGCATATGCTTCCTTTCTTCTTGAAATCATAGTCCAGTGCTGCCTGTTGTCCCATGTTTGAAATCATTCCATATATTTTGTCCATGTTCTATTTGCTTATTGTAAAAAGATAAGTCTGGATCCTGTTACTCTCTCATGACCAGTAATGGAGGTTTGCCATTTTAATCATAATACATTTTATTTATTTACTACATTTAACAAACATTTATGGAATACCTACCGTGAAGAGCTCAGAAATAGAGAAAAATGATTCACAGACTAATGCTTATACAATTAAAAAGTTACAATATTGTGGTAGCTTTTAAGTATGACCCCAAAATTCTTTGACATTCTTTCCACAAAGAGGTAAATTTTATTTCCTCTTCCCTTAAGTGTACATGTGTGACTGCCTGTCCAAAAGAATATGGCTGAAATGATGCTGTGCTTATTTCCTAGCCCAGGTCTTAAGAAACTGGCAGTTTCCTGGCTCTTGCAATACTCAGTCGTATGCCCATCCAACACACTGAGAGGAACCAAGCAGATACATAGGAGTTCTCATGTTGTTGTTCTGGTTGGTAACCCCAGTGACTCAGCCAACTGCTAGGACCAACTGCCAGACATGTAACTGAGCAAACTTTGAAATGACTGTAGCCCTGGCTGTAGTCATTCCAGCCTCTGAGCTACCCCTGCTGAGACTGTGTGGTCCCGGCTAAGTTCTAACCAAATTTCTGTTTGTAAGCAAAATAAATTATTGTTGTTGCCCTAAGATACTAAATTTTTCAATTTGCATTTTTTTTTTTTTTTTTGAGATGGAGTTTCGCTCGTTGCCCAGGCTGGAGTGCAATGGTGTGATCTTGGCTCATTGCAACCTCCACCTCCTGTGTTCAAGTGATTCTCCTGCCTCAGCCTCCCGAGTAGCTGATGTGCCACCATGCCCAGCTAATTTTGTATTTTTAGTAGAGACAGGGTTTCTCCATGTTGGTCAGGGTGGTTTTGAACTCCCGACCTCAGGTGATCTGCTCACCTCAGCCTCCCAAAGTGCTGGGATTACAGACGTGAGCCACTGTGCCCGGTTGTAATAGACACCTGTAACACATATTATATCGTTAAGTGCTATAATAGAGGAAGTCAATTAACAATTGAATTAACAAATATTTATTATGTGCCTATTACTAGTCAGGTACTGAGTCAGGAAAGGCTTTTAAGAAGCAAAATCTAAGTGGAAGTTTACAGGAGATCTAGGACCTAAAGAGAGTAAGAGCAGGAAAAGCAGAAATAGTTGTTCGTTTGAAGATATAAAAAGCATGGGGTGAATGCCAGTAGTTCAGAAAGGCTAACATAGAGGCTAAGGGGAACAAAACTGTGAAGAGATGAGTTACTGAAAGGCCAGTTCATTAAGGAGCTAATGCTAAAGAATGGGGGTTTAATCCTGAAGGTAAGGCTACTCTGCACACTTGTAATCATGCAATTAATTTAATTTTTTATTTAATGGCTATCTTCCCCATAGGCTGTACTCCAAAAAGGCTAAATCACACAAAGCTTTTATCCCTGTAATTCCAGCATCTAAAATGTTACCTGGCACATATGGGAGTTAATATTTACTAATGACTGAGTAACTGAAGAAACCCTGTAAGAATTTTAAGGAAATGATATATAATCAGCTTTGTGTATTAGAAAAATCATTCTGGCAGTAGTACAGAGAATGGTTTAGAGGTAATAGCTGTATTAGCCAGCTCGGGCTGCCATAACAAAATACCAGAGTGAGTGACTTATACAACAGAAATTAATTTTCTTGCCGTTCTAAAGGTTGGAAGTCTGAGATCAGGGTATCAGCATGGTTGGGTTCTGGTGAGGGCTCTCTTACTGGCCTGCAGACAGCTGCCTTCTCGCCCTATCCTCACGTGGCAGAGAGAGGGAGAGACGGTAAGCAATCCAGTGTCCTTCTTGTAAGGGCACTAATCCCATTAGCAAGGCCCCAGTCTTATGCCCTCATCTAACTCTAATTATCTCCCACAGATTCTGTCTCCAAATACCATCACACTGGGGGTAAGGGCTTCAACATTTGTATTTTTGAGGATACAATTCAGTCCACAGCTGTAGGAAAGGAGAAAAGACAGCAGGAGGTAAATGTAATAACTTGCCTAAGAGATGAGGGTGTAAACTAAACTAGTGACAATGCAGTGGAAGAGGAAAGACTGAGAAATAGTAATCATTCCTACTTGGACTGGAATTATTAAACTGTTAAAAACCTTCCTAGGATATTCCTTTTCCTGAACTTTAAAATTATAGACTTTTCCCTGTAGTAATGCATATCAGTTTTTTTTTTTTTTTTTTTTGAGACAGAGTCTCTCTCTGTCACCTAAGCTGGAGTGAAGTGGCCTGATCTCAGCTCACTGCAACCTCCATCCCCCAGGTTCAAGCGATTCTCCTGCCTCAGCCTCCTGAGTAGTTGGGATTACAGGTGACCATTACCATGCCCAGTTAAGTTTTTGTATTTTTAGTAGAAACTGGGTTGTGCCATGTTGGCCAGGCTGGTCTTGAACTCCTGACCTCAGATGATCCACTTGCCTCAGTCTCCCAAAATGCTAGGATTACAGGTGTGAGCCACCACACTCAGCCAGTATTTTTGTTTTTAATGTAGATGAATTTTCAAAATCAAACTGAGATAGAGGGATATAACATTTGACAAACAACCACATAATTAAACATACAACATTACAGAAACATTTTAATGTGATATTGATACGTAGTCTTCAAAATGTTTTAAAAACTATGGTAATACTAAAAGTGAAACTCTATAGAGTTTCAGTATTTTAAAGTGATAATAAGGGACATTAACCACAAAATACAAAGCATTTCACTTTTTATGTTTGGCTTTTATGTTAAATATTGAAAGTTTTATATTTTAAAAAGGTTTATTATTTATACAGCACATTAATCATCAAGACCCCCCTGCCCCCATAGCTAAAGTCATTCTAGGTCAGAATACATGGATACTGCTCTCAATACTAGTATGTATTATTCCCAGTGCACACATATTGATAATCAAGGCTTGAACAGTTTGTGCCCTGGCTTATTGCTGGCAACGGAGTAATTCAGTCCAGAGTACAGAGCACGTCCAAACGCATTTTCATCAATATCTGGCTCTGATATAGCCAGTCTGAGCCACCAATATCTGGCTCAGGGACTTACGATAATGGCTGAAGACACTGCTCAGGATCTTAAGGTAAACAAGTTGTCACCTAATTCTGTCAGCCCAGCAATCAAAGCACATTTTTGAGAGGGAATGTTCTGACTTCCGTATCAGTCGTGATATTTCCAAATAATTCTATACTTGTCATAATGAAACACAAGCATGCTTTTGGTATTGGCCCCTCAAAATATTAAGAAACTGGTGATACCAACATATCATTTTTTACATTGTTGTGTTTTAACATTTTTTCTGCTTTTGAAAGAAATACATGCTCATCATTATTTTGAATAATAAAATGCACAAAGAACATTGTCTAGAATCTTGCCACTCAGAGATAATCATGTCATAATATTCTCATGTATTTCCTTTCAGACTTTTAAAATTGTGGGCATTTGTAATTTTCTAAGGTTTGTAACTTCCTTCTGAAAACTTAGGTATTCAGATGTCTATGGAAATAGGAATCTGTATTATGCACCTTAAATGGCTGTGTAGTTTTCACATCTTGTGTACTGTGATTTAATTGACCAATATTAATTACAATGATCAGTAACACTTATTTAGTGCTTACTCTATGCCAGGCACTGTAATAAGCGTTTTGTTTGTACTAATTCATTTGATCCTCACTACCCTATTATTCTTGTTTCTTACAGATGAAGAAACTGAGACACCAAGAGGTGAAGCAATTAGTCCAATCACTTAATGTGAGACATTTTAGTGGTTGGCAGTGCTTTGATCCTTTAGACAATGTTGCCAGGTATACCTTTGTTCATGTTTTAAAATAATGTCTTTAGGATTAATTTGCCGAAATGGAATTGCTGGGTCCTAAGGTTTTAAAAATTTGTTACATGCTTCCAAATATTTCCTTTGGGAAGATGACAGTATTTACAGTTCATCCAACAGTATGTGAGTGTCTCATTCCTCACATCCCTGATTCTTTGCAATTTTCTTTTTTTTTTTTTTTGAGACGGAGTTTCGCTCCCGGGTTCAAGCGATTCCCAGCCTCAGCCTCCCGAGTAGCTGGGATTACAAGCGCGCACCACCACGCCCGGCTAATTTTTTGTATTTTTAGTAGAGACGGGGTTTCACCATGGCCAGGCTGGTCTTGAACTCCTGACCTCTGGTGATCCGCCCGCCTCGGCCACCCAGAGTGCTGGGATTACACGCGTGAGCCACCGCGCCTGGCCGATCCTTTGTAATTTTTACCTAAATGACAAAACATTATGTAACTGCTACTTTAATTTGAACATTTCACTTTTAGAGGTGGGACTTCATTTTTTTTTTTTTTTTTTTTTTTTTGAGGCGGAGTCTCGCTCTGTCGCCCAGGCTGGAGTGCAGTGGCGCGATCTCGGCTCACTGCAAGCTCTGCCTCCTGGGTTTATGCCATTCTCCTGCCTCAGCCTCCCGAGTAGCTGGGACTACAGGCGCCGCCACCACGCCCGGCTAATTTTTTTGTATTTTTAGTGGAGACGGGGTTTCATTGTGTTAGCCAGGATGGTCTCGATCTCCTGACCTCGTGATCCGCCCGTCTCGGCCTCCCAAAGTGCTGGGATTACAGGCTTGAGCCACCGCGCCCAGCCCGGGACTTCATTTTTAATGAATTTTTGTAAGCACTCTTTGTTTACTATATATTAATCCTGTGTTGACATGTCAGTATTAGTTTCCATGGTACATTTGGAGGTGCCGTAATTTGGGGGATAATTTCCATAATTTCAATTTACGTACAAGATGAGCTTACTAAGTTTGTTCCAAGTGGTATGCAAAATCTCTAGTGGATCCTCCTTAAAACTTCTCCATGACACAGAGAATAATTTTTATTGGTTAATTAAACTCAAAAGTAAAATAATTAAATCAACATTTTGGGTTGCTAGGAATCACTCACTGATCAACTTCTAGCTGCAGTTTTTTTGTTTTCTTTTTTTGCTCAGTCTAGGGAGGCTATCTTGGGCTGTGAAAGACATGTCACCAACCATCACAGCTGCTGAGTGACTGCACGGTTAGTCAGTAGGTGCCAACGCCCTACTAGCAGAGCTGTCTGCAGATTCCGAAGCCCGGCGTTCAGGGACTCCCGGGAAGGAGTCAGCGTTACCTCAGCCTCTCCGAGGGAGCCTCGCGCCCTGAACACTCCCCTCTTGGGATTCAGGTCAATCCGTTCAGCTCCCATGACTTCATCCGAGCAAATTTGTCACCTCACGCAGCGAATTAAACTGTTTACCTAGAATATGATCCAAAAGAATTTGCATTTCCTTCCAGAAGGAATACAAGGTTATGATAACCGAGAGAGCGAGAGGAAAAAAGGGGCACGCCTCTACCCAAACTCAACCTGTTTTCTTTCTCCTGGGTCTCCCAGTCACTCCGGGGGTTGTTAGTAGGCTTCAGCACGCCTGAAGGACCCCGTCTTCCGGAGACTCCTAGCTAAGGGAAAAGCAGGAAACACAAGAACTAATCCCACTCTTCTGTGTGACTAATTAAAAGAGGAGTCAGGCAGAGGGGACTACCTGTTCAGCCTTTACTGATGGGGCAGGCTCGGGGCACCTTTGGGACAGGCAGTGCCGAGGTCGCCCAGATTCCCGACAAGCTCCGCGCGGGGGCTTTCTCGGCTCAGTGCTGTTGCCGCCGCCACCGCCGCTGCTGGGGTGGTTGCTGGGGTTGGGTGAGAGGGAGGAGCTGTCGCGGACCCTGTAGAGTCAGTCTCTGTTGCTGTTTTTGCCTGAGGAGTCTTCCTTCCTACGTCGAGCCCTGACTCCCGTGCTGTCGAGGGGGGAGTCCCCGCGGACACCTCGGCACGCAGTGGAGATGCCTCTCTTTGCCACCAATCCCTTCGATCAGGATGTTGGTAAGTGTTTTTGCTGCTCCCTGCCCATTCCTCACCGGACTGCACGCTCACTCTGCCAGCCCCTTGCTGCATTCAGGACCCTCGGACCAGGGCCGAGGAAGAGCTCGCTCTTCCCGTTTCCTGAGGTTCCCTCCTTCAGAGCTGGGAGGAGGTTGAGGACTTGGCGCATCCTCTTGAAAGAAATGGGACTCATCCTGTGAAATGGGCCTTGAGCTAGGACTGTAGGTTGCCAAAGAACTGCTGAAGGGGTTGGTGTAAAGGGCCTGGGAGGAGCAGCTGGTGTAGCATCTGGTGCAGGGACTGTGCTTCTGGACGAACAGCGAAGGGCTTAAGGCGTATGTCGGCTAGATTAGGATGGTAAACCCTATACCAAAAGTGCTTGCCTAGACAAATAAATGTTGAGCGTCTGGAACTGGCAGAATGTTTTAGGTAAGGTTCCTTAGAGGATTTTAAAATCTTTTTGCAACGGTAACTGAAGGAGGGAGCTCTGGTTAAGGTTAGACTCAAAAATGTTGCGAGCGATGAAGATGAAATACTTGGCAATAGCTGAAACCGAATTGAGGACCTGCGCCTTCGGGATGTCTCTCTTAGGCTAGGTCTCTGCCCTTAAAAAAGTGTAAAGAAGTGTGGAAGAAGTTGTTGAATCTGGAAAGAGTTTGAAGTGCTACATTTTTGTTGTTTTCTGAATCACTGGTTTTAGGTACTGATTATGTCAGTTCAATAGGTTTGCTTTTTGTTTATTTTTTATTTTATTTTATTTTTTTCCGGCTTGAAGATAATAATTATGGGAATTTGAGTTTCCGGGGAGAGAATTTTGGTTTAATATGAACGCACGTAGGAACTACCTTGGCACACAAGTGCGGAATGAAAGCCAAATACCATTTCCAAATCCCTTATGGCAGAATGTAATGATTACTGTGAATAAGGACCACCTTATGAAGTTAATTTATACGTCTGTGTGTATTTTAATTATGAAAGATGGATGTTGAATTTTGCTTTTTTAACTCTTCCTTAGAGCATGTCACTGAAACTTGGAGGTTTATATAAGACTAGAAAAAAGGTTCATCCTTACCTCTGCCACTTCTCAGCTCACAGTGAAATCATAGGCAAGTTACATTCTTTGAGTTCCAGTGTTCTTGTCTTCAAAGAGGGGAAAATACATCATTCCATTCTGCGGTTAAATGATATGTGTAGAGGGCCTGCTACAGTACCTTTATGTGATAGGCACTTACTAGATGCTACCTTTTTTTTTCCAGCTTAAATGAGTGTCCTGAATCTTAGCAGTGGACAGAACCTTGGAGATCACCGATTATACTTAATGAATTGGAAAATTGCATTTAACTTAATAAGCAGTTAGCACACACTACAGGACACAGTGGCTCAGTGACATAAGAGATACGGTGATGAGCAAGGCCTAGTTGCTGCTCTCAAGCAGTTTTACATCTCAGTACATGAATCTCTAGGGGAAGTACTTAAAACAGCTTCTTAGTACTTGTTTCTTCTGTTTACAGTACCTTTGTCTAGTTTTCTTGGTCCTGTATAATTTAGCTAGCAACTACCCAATCACCTTTGTATTCTACTGACTTTGTGAACACGTATTTGCATTGGATTCAGGTAAATTTCTTAATGTCAAACCTGTTCCTAGTACCTGTACCACCCAGTTCAAACACAGTCACCTTCTTGCTTTTATGCTTTTGCCCTGTGCTTACGCTTTCTTTTCTCTTTCAACATATCCTTATGTGTTAAGGCCAACTCAGAATCCAACTTGTTATACCTGAATCGTTTCCTGATTGCTGTAGCAAAGGGTTTCTCAGTAGCAACGTTATTGACAGTTTGGACCAGATAAATATCTTTGTCATAGGGGTTTGTCCTGTGCAATGTAGGGTGTTCAGCCTTATCCCTGGCCTTTATCCACTAGATGCCAGTGACACCCAGCCCCCAGTCATGATTTTAGAAGTCTCAGGACATTGCTACATGCCCCCTGGAGGGACAAAATACCTCCTAGTTGAGAACCACTGCACTAGTCCACTCTTAATTTCCACCTTCTTACAAAATCCTCTAACTTATTTTAGCATTTTTGTCTTTACCAAATTACTTAGCATTAAAGATATGTACTGTATTTTCCTACTTAATGAGTGGTTGCTACATAGAAGGTGTTTAATAAACGTTTGTTGAGTTGAGAATGTGTCAGTTGAGCCTGCCAGATAGTACACTTCTTCAATGTAGCAACATTGTTTTGCTCCAGAAAAGCTTACTTTTAAAAGTTGCTCAAGTTTTGGTATTGGACCAATTCTCTTCTCACAGTCCGTGTATTGAAATATTCCAAAAGGTTTATCTGAGAAGACCCCTCAGAGATTCCCAATACATAATCCTTGCGCAGATTCCAGTAGACTCCTATATTATTTTTAAATAGTATATAGAATACAGTGTATAAAATACACTAACCATTTTTTCTTTCACTATGTCATAACCAATGAGTATGTCATAACATTAAAGTAACTCATTTGATACAATTATTTATCACTTAACGCTTGTATACATTTGCACGTCTTCAAAATTATTTGTCTTCAGTCTTAATCTGAAGCAGAATCAGAAATTCACTGACTGATTTATATAATATAACATTTATTATAAAGAGACAAAATGCTGGTGATAGCTTTTCCCTTGAAGAAACACCGAAAGATGTTATTAGGATGTGAGCTCTGTGAGGACAGGGATTTTTGTTTGATTTGTTCACTGCTGTATCCTTGGCTGTAGACCAGTGTTTGGCATGCTGAAGAACTTTCAGTAAACATTTATGGAATAAATGAATCTCATTTTGGACATTATAATTCAAGAGTTGAATTAAGAAGCAATGTAAAGATAACTTATTTCATCAAGTTTTTATTTCAGTCTCTAGACTTCCACCTTGCCAAATCCAATGGTCACTTTCTAGTCCATTTGTTTGTTGATCTCTTAAGCATTCCTCTTTGATATACAGTACTTTATTCATGGGATTTCAGGACACCAAACTTTTTCTTATTTTCTACTTAGCTTCTTTTAAGCTTTTTTGCTTCTCCTTTTTGCAACTTCTTAAAGTTGAGTGCCCTGGGGCTCAGTTCCGGAGCCTCTTCTCTCCTTCCACCTTTTTTTTCCCTTAGAGTATTAGGAAGCAATTTAGCTTAGTGTTAATAATTCAGACTCTGGGGCCACACTGCTTGGATTCAGTCCCAGGTTTGCTGCTTACCGGCAGTGTGATTTTGGGCTAGTTGCTTAGATACTCTGTATCTCAGTTTCCTTATCTTTAATATGGAATATAAGGGTAATAATAGTTCTTACCTCAGAGAGTTGTTAAGAAGGTTGAGTTAATATTTGTAAAGCACTTAGAAAAATTTCTGTACTTTTTATTAAGATTTTAAAAAGAATCTCATCTAATTTCTTAGCTTTAAATACCTAGTGTATTCTGGTGACTCCTGGATTTATGTTCTTACTCTCAGCCTCTTGCCTGAGCTCTTGACCTAGATATCCATCTCCTTACTGAGCATCTCCATTTGGATTCTGCTTAGAGTCTAAAAACAAACATTCAAAAACTCAATTCTTAGTTCTTTGCCCAAACCTGCTCATTCCTTCATCCTTGCCCTTCTCAGTAGAGAACATGATTAACTGTTTCCTGTCACTGAGCTCCAATGTCTAGGAGTATCATTCTTCTTATTTCTTCACACTTCACATTCATCATATCAGCAAGATATTTTGGCTATACTTTAAAAATATATCCAGAATCTCGTTGACAGGTGAAAGCAGCTGGACTTCCTGGGTCGAGCGGGTACTTGGATAACTTTTCGGTCTTACAAGGGGATTGTAAAATGTACCAATCAGTGCTCTGTAACAACGTACCAATCAGCGCTCTGTAGCTAAGTAGAAGTTTGTAAAATGCACCAATCAGTGCTCTGTAAAAACGCACTAAACAGCGCTCTGTAGCTAGCTAGAGGTTTGGAAAATGGGTCAATTACCACTTTGTAAAATGGACCAATCAACAGGACAGGGGCGGGGACAAATAAGGGAATAAAAGCCGGCCACCCCAGCCAGCAGCGGCAACCAGCTGGGGTCCGCTTCCACGCTGTGTAAGCTTTGTTCTTTCGCTCTGCATAATAAATCTTGCTGCTGCTCACTCTTTGGGTCCGTGCCACCTTTAAGAGCTGTAACACTCGCAAAGGTCCGTGGCTTCATTCTTGAAGTCAGTGAGACCACAAACCCACGGGAGGGAACAAACTCCGGACACATCACCACCTTTCTCTGTCTCACCATTCTTACCTTACTTCAGTCATTGTTATCTCTCATAGTCAGTGGCAAGAGCCTTCTGGTAGGTTTCTTTGTTACCACTCTTGCCTCTACAATCAGTTCTCATTTACAAAGGTCAGTGATCTTTTAAAAATGTTAGATAATGTCACTTACCTGCTCAGAGCTCTCTAGTAGCTTCCTATCCTACTTAAAGGGTAATGCAAGTTTTTTATTGTGGCCCACAATATGGCTCCTTCCTCTGTGTCTGATATGATTATGCTCTCCAAACTCACTCTCTTGAATTCCAGGCTTTTGAATCTGAACGCTCCAAGCTCCTTCCTGACTCTGTAGCTATGTGGTACTCTTTGCCTGGGATACTCCTCACCCAGGTGTTTGAAGGTCTGGATATTCATCACACCCATTCAGGACTCTGTTCAAACGTCATTTTCTAAGAGAGGCTTTTCCTAATAATCTTCTGTAAATATCCATCTTGGGCTGGATGCAGTGGCTCACACCCGTAACCCCTACACTTTGGGAGGGTGAGGCAGGAGGATTCCTTGAGGCCAGGAATTGGAGACCAGTCTGGGCAACATAATGAGACACTGTCTCTACAAACAATAAAAAAATTAGCTGGCATGGTGGTATGCCTGTAGTCCCAGTTACTTGGGATGCTGAATCCAGAGGATTGGTTGAGCCTGGGAGGTCAAGGCTGCAGTGAGCTATGACTGCACTCTTGGCTGGGCAAGAGAGTGAGACTCTGTCTTTAAAAAAGTAAATAAATAAATTTTAAAAAATGCATCTTTACTCTCTCACTCTGTTTCTTTGTTCCATTTTTTTTCTTTATAGTACTTAGTTACCTGACATTAATTGATTATCTTTTGTGTGGAATGTAAACTCCATCAAGATGAGAACTTTTCATTTTTTTTCCCCTAATGCCTTAGGGATAGTGTCTGGTACATAGAAAACACTCAATAATTATTTATCAAATAATGAATTATCGATATTTTTCTAGAACATCAGTCTTGTATTTCTATTTTGTGTTCTTTTTCCCTCCAAAACAAATTCATCTGTCAGAAAGCTGAAGTTAACTTTCCCAGTCTGGCTCTTCATTCATTATTTGCTAGCATTTTTCTTTGTTTTTAAATCTTTTTTACATTAATATAGATGGGGTTTTGCCATATTGGCCAGGCTGGTCTCGAACTCCTAGCCTCGAGTGATCTGCCTGCCTCAGCCTCCCAAAGTGCTGGGATTACAGCTGTGAGGCACCCGGGCCCATCCAGTTTGGTAATATTTTAGTGTTGTGGTTATCTTGACTTGAAACCCAAGAGGCATCTTTGAATCATTTCCCTGCCTCTGCTAAATCATCATATGTCTTTGTTTCTATAATAGAATATTTGTGTTCCCAGTCAGACTGCTTTGGGCCAGTCCACGTCCTACATACTTGGACATTTTTTTAGTCCGCTTTGCTGAGTCCAATCAGCCTCATAAATCATAAGCCAGATGAATCTTAAATGTTAGTGTCACATTCTCCTGAAGTGTGGTATGATAGAAAGACCTTGGACTTTGGGTTTAAATTGCACCTGCAGCATTTACTTTTAGTAAATGGACACAATATATAGTTGGATAGGTATAGGACCCCTTTGAATTCACTTTTTACTTTGGTAAATAGGGATAGAAATATCCATTATACGTCATGCGGATGCTATGAGGATTACTTGTAAAAACACATGACATTCTAACTCTTTACCAGAGTTGAATAGGCTTCAAATATCTCAAGGTCAGCATGTTCAAAACCATTTGAAATTTTTCTTCTCAATTATGCTTTTCATCTGTTTTGATAGTTGGTACCTTAGTTTACTTAGTCATACAAGTCGAGAACTTGGGAGTAATTCTTGACCACTGTAGTTATAATTTTGTACATCCTAAACAACAAATGTATCCTGTCTACCCTCTGCCAGATACCGTGGTACTGAATATGCCCTCAAGGATTCCAGGTTTAGATCACCACTCTCTCGGATTAGTGTAGTAGCTTCCAGCTGTTCTTCCCTGCCTCCAGTTTTTTAAACTGTAAAAAACTTGATATTTTTAAAATGTAAATCTACGCGTGGCCCCTCTGTTTAAAATATTTCTAGAGAGGGCGGGGCATGGTGGCTCACACCTGTAATCCCAGCACTTTGGGAGGCCAAGATGGGCGGATTATGAGGTCAGGAGATCGAGACCATCCTGGCTAACACAGTGAAACTCCGTCTGTACTAAAAATACAAAAAAATTAGCCGAGCGTTGTGGCGGGCGCCTGTAGTCCCAGCTACTTGGGAGGCTGAGGCAGGAGAATGGCGTGAACCCGGGAGGTGGAACTTGCGGTGAGCCAAGATCACTCCACTGCATTCCAGCCTGGGCGACAGAGCAAGACTCCTTCTCAATAAAACAAAAAACCAAAAAAACAAAATTCCAGAGAATCTACAACTTTCACAGTACTTTGAACTTTTCAGCAGAGCATGTAAGGCCTCTTACGTTTGGCTTTGTAACTCTTCAGCCTCACCTTCCACTTTTTTCTTACAGGTGTATTTCACTCCTTACTGGTTTTATGCCACTGTGCTCTTCAGATGTGGATTCTCTGGCTTGACATACTTATTTGTTCATTAATCCTCAGTAAGTTTGTTTTGAGGAGATGATGCATGCGAAGCACTTAGCGTAAGCACCTGAATATAGTAACCAATGGATACGTTTTAGCTCCTTTTATAACCAAGTTAGAAATAGATGTGGGGACTATTGGATTTTAAGGTGTGCAATCAGTTACTGTCAAAACATAGGAGAGAAATGTGAAAATTCCGAATATGAGTATGTTAACCGTCTAATATCCACTGGATTAAGAACTTGTATTCTTTGGTTCTGTCCCTATTTTACCTCTCCTCTAAGCTGTTGTTTCTAATGCTTTTAGGTTATCATTTCTGTTTTGCGCTCCTCCCTGAAATCCTTCCATGCCGTTCTTTTGATACCTACTTCTTTTTCTGGTTAGCAGAACTTCAGGTTGCTTTTTCTTTGCAGATAGAATTTCCAGGAGGATCAGGGACATTAGATGAAAGATTTTTGAAGAATTGATTTGCAAAGAGGATAATTTCTTTCCGACTTACTTTTCCATTGGCCATTTTTAATGAACTGTTACGTATCTGGGCTGACTGAATGACAGTCCTTTCCCCACAGCCTAAATGTGACGCGAAGTCATCCTGTCAGCATTTCTCACCTCCCCAGATCTTTGACAGTCATTAACTTTGAGAAAAATCAAAAGTAGCTGTTTATCAGAAAAAAGTTCTCCAGTCTATTGAAAAAACTATTGAAATTCAAATGAGTCTCTGTGTGTGTTTTTTCTGGGTACTGCTGGGCAGATTTCTCAATCTCCTCTTTTTGAGTATTAGTGTAAGGATAATCTCAGGATAAGATGAGATCATTATGAAGCTTTGAATTCTTTAGAAGCAAGTCTGTTATTTTTGTCGCTTTTCCTTTTCCCACAAACCTTGTTTTTGTCTTAGAAAATAAATAGTTTTGGCTTCATTTGCTATTCACAGAACCATGTTGTAGGTAGTTTATATTCTTCTGATTAAAAAAAAAAAATACTTGTTCTTTTATAATTGAGAAGAATTGTGCCACTGATTTTGATGATTTTGAGGCAGCCTGAATAACTGATGTGAACAATTTTAGATTTCTAAAGTGGGTTGTGTTTCTGATCCATCCATACAAATTTGAGTCAGATGCTGATTCTATTTATGTGTAGGAAAGTAATGAAGTAGTTCATGAGTGTTCAACATAATATCTGCTGATAACTGTATCATGTGTTCCTGGGTATATCATTAATTCAGGAACTGTAAGATAGCACTCAATTATGATAGGCAATTTATATTTGATTAGATAAACTGTTGACTTCTTAATAAGTTTTAATATGCTTAGCTATTATGTTTTTAAATAAGGTGGCAGGTTTTAGAATATAAGTGTGTTCTTTTAAAAAATGCACTTAAAAAAAAAAAAAGCCTACTTGGCTACCAGTCAGTAAGAATGATGAATTAATTATTAAAATGCACTACCAGACCAAAGTAATAACATGCTTTCCTTTTTTAAGATGAAGTAAGTGATATTGTTCAGAATGACTCACTCAATATTCTTGGGCTTTAGAGGGGTTGAGTACCTAGGAAGCAGGCTCTGAAACTCCTCAATCAGAGCACTTCCACTTGGGTTTGCTGTGTATATATTGGGTTTCTTTTAAGATAAAATTCTTTTATAGAGTGTTGAATGATAAATAATTTGAATAGTCTTTGTTTCCTAGGAGAGAGCCTCTAAATCCTTGGAATTTTCTGAGTGATAGGAGCATCTTTGTTATTTATGATGGGCCCCTGGGATAATAGCTTAGTTTATGCTAATAAGATGACTCAGTCTGGGGGCTGGCCACTCCAGAAGGACTAACCATGTGATGAAAGGCTTTGGGCTTTGAGTCACAGGACCTCCTGGAAGGACAGGGACCTGGAGGTTGAGTTCCACTATGTGGTCAGTTATTTCATAAATCATACCTATATAATGAAACCCCAATTGTAGAATCCATGAAGGTACATTTCCCAGTCCGTTGAAACCTACACTGAAAAACCGAATATCCCACGATAAAAACTAGAAGCAAGCTATTTGTGAAAATGCTTTGTGATGTGTGGATTCATCTCACAGAGTTAAGTGTTTGTTTTGGTAAAACAGGTTGTTTGTTTTGATAAAACAGGATAAAAACTCTGAACACTGAAGCTCAGTTGAGCATTCTGGTAGGTGATACACACTGATGTGCTCAGAGGGTGATGAAGCTTCCTAGCACAGAAGCTTTATGTTTCGGACTCTCCCAGATCTAGCTCTAAACAGGTGATTGTTTGTATCTGGGGGTCTGCATTCATGGATTCAAAGAACAGTGGATCAAAACTTGTAGAGGAAAAAATATCATGTCAGTACCAAACACATAGAGACATTTTTCTTGTCATTATGCCCTATGCAGTATAATTATTTACATAACATTTACATTGAATTAGGTATGATAAGTAATCTAGAGAATTTAAAGTATATGGGAGGATGTGCACAGGCTTTATGCAAATACAATGCTATTTTATATTAGGAACTTGAGCATCCATGCATTTTGGTATCTGTGGAAGGTCCTGGAACCAATCCCCCATGTATACCAAGAGACAACTGCATATCTCTATTGGCTGGTCCGGATTTGTGTTTTTTATGATAAAACTCTAATTGTAAGTACAGTGCTTTCTGAGTTATGTGAGTTGCTATAGTGAATTATCAATCCTAAAGGATAGTGGCAACTCCCCGTTTGTATCCAGTTGGTCAGAAGTGCCTGGGGACCCCAGAGCTTGTGCCTGAGGTTTGAAGTGAAGGGAGTCTTATGGAATTCAACTTGTGAAGTCTTTGCTGGCTGGGTAATTAGCATCGGAAGTATGCTAGCCCTCTGAGTAGTTAGCAGTGCATTGTAGAGGGTTTCTGCATTTGAAAGTTAAGTTTGAAAACCATGAAACCAGGTATTATTTAAGGTCAGTGTGTTACTATGATTTTTTGTGGCTTCCATATTGCAGATACATGAGTAGTCTTATCATTTTTTGAGCACTTAGACTGAGAGCATTGTTACTGAAATAATTCCCCAAAGTAAAACTTACTATTTTCAAGGGATTTACAATATATTATCAAAACTTGAACAATGATAGGTAAATTTGATCTAGTTCTCTGCTTTTCCCTCTTCCAAACCACTTTCACATATTGGTGATAGATTAATGTTTTTCAAAAACATCCAGTTCTTGTTGTTTTATTTCCTTGTTTAGAACTCTTGGCATTCTGATGTTTCTTGAAGCAGTACAAATACCTGAGCTAGTATTTTAGGTCTTAATGTTGTTCTGTTATTATTCCAAACTTTCACAAAGTAGTGTGTATTTCAGCCAGCCTAGATTCTTCATTATACTTCTTTTCTGTTTTGATTTTAGTTTTTACTTTATTCACTTAATTAGAAACATGAATTCATTATTCTGTCCTCTTCTTATTTTCTAAATATATCAGGAAGCCCTTTCTGATTCTCCTCTTCTCTCTCTCCAGGCTCTTTGCCTTTCTTTCAGTTTGCTTTGGGCTTTGCGTTATTTGAAACCCTTTCAATCTTACATTTAAGTCTATCTGTTGGTTGCATTTCCTTTCTTCGATTGTAAGCTACTTCTGGTAGGGTATGGCATGGACTAGAAGGCTATTCCGTTTTGCTGATTGTCATGCACGTCCGTGTGAAGAGACCATCAAACAGGCTTTGTGTGAGCAATAAAGCTTTTTAATAACCTGGGTGCAGGTGGGCTGAGTTTGAAAAGAGAGTCAGCAAAGGGAGATAAGGGTGGGACCGTTTTATAGGATTTGGGTAGGTAAAGGAAAATTACAGTCAAAGGGGGTTTTTTTTCTGGTGGGCAGGAGTGGGAGTCACAAGGCGCTCAGTAGGGGAGCTTTTTGAGCCAGGATGAACCAGGAAAAAGGACTCTCACAAGGTAATGTCATCACTTAAGGCAAGGACCGGCCATTTTCACTTCTTTTGTGGTGGAATGTCATCGGTTAAGGTGGGGCAGGGCCTTTTCACTTCTTTTGTGATTCTTCAGTTACTTCAGGCCATCTGGGCGTATGCGTGCTAGTCACAGGGGATGCGATGGCTTGGCATGGGCTCAGAGGCCTGACACTAAGTATGTGTTCAAATTGTATAATTGCCTGCAAGTAAATTGCTTTATTGAGATCACGAATTGTTTGGATCTGTGTGTTAATTCTTATGCAAGGAATTAATTTGTGTGAATAATCTGCTTTTGCTATCTTCTATGTTAGAAGATTTTAGGGTAGTTAAGTAGGTACCCTACCTAACCAATACCCATTGGTTATTATCCACTTGGTCTTTACTAGATGCTTATTTTAGTTCTCCAGTGGTAGTAACTAACTAGCAGGTGATGCTGTGATATATAGCAGGTATTATACACCTGTAAAATATTTGGTCAGAGTTGACTGCTTTCTATTTTCTGCATTTAAACTCACATGACCTACCTTCCGCTCTCAGTAGTAGGTCAAAATGAGGAAATAAGTGTACTCTGTTGATCTAGGCAGCAGGGCATAGAGGAGAGTATGGAAGCAAGAATTTCATTATCACATGGTCAAGAGCAACCATTACAGATAAAAATCTTGGTATGAGTCATTTCCACCCTCCCCCCAACCCATCTCTGTTTAAAAAATGGAGACTGCTGTTGAGGATCTTGGTGATGTTATCTTTCAGCATATCTGCTCTTTGAATTGCAGTGTTCCAGTCAAGACTGGTTACCCTCTGCTTCTGTACAGCTGTTGTTTTGGAATATAATGACTTTTTTAAAGTATTTTTTCTTCTACTTATATTCTTTTTCTCTTAAGTTGCTTTTTTCTTTTTCTTTTTTTGGTCTTTTTCTTTATCTTCCACATTAGAAGATAGTTCCCTCACGCCTGTAATCCCAGCACTTTGGGAGGCCGAGGTGGGTGGATCACCAGGTCAGGAGATCGAGACCATCCTGGCTAGCACGGTGAAACCCCGTCTCTACCAAAAATACAAAAAAATTAGCTGGGCGTTGTGGCACGCACTTGTAGCCCCAGCTACTTGGGAGGTTGAGGCAGGAAAATCGCTTGAACCTGGGAGGTGGAGGTTGCAGTGAGCCAAGATCACACCACTGCACTCCAGCCTGGGTGACAGCGAGACTCCGTCTCAAAAAAAAAAAAAAAAAAAAAAAGAGTTCCAAATAGCTTGCTTGTTTGCTCATGGCTAATACTGGAGAAATCAAAAGCACATTGGAAATTTTCATCATGTGGTTAGGTCTCACTGACTTTTAACTTCACTGTAGATTGGTCTGGTGGGCCGTTGACTATGGAATTCTGCGTCTCCACTCCTCCCCCTGCAATATTACTGTTTTCAGGTCTTTCGTCTTGGGCTGACATAGAGCCCCCAGAAAAGAGTCTTCTAATTTCTTGGAGGGTAACGGTTCCAAATGTTGAATCAGCCTTGCATACCTGGGATGAATCTTAACTGGTCATGGCATATATAATTCTTATGCATTGTTGGATTCAGTTTGCTGATATTTTTGTTACCAGTGGAAGGTGTCCGAGTTATTGGCAGTGCGTCTCTACGGGTCTGCAGCAATCTCAATTCTTGCCTCCTTAGAAGAAATAATTCAACTGAGGGGCATAAGGCAGAAAAAGAGATTGAGGCAAGTTTCAGAGCAGGCATGGAAGTTTGTTAAGAAGCTTTACAGCAGGAAAGAAAGGAAAGTGCACTTGGAAGAGATCCGAGTGGGCGATTTGAAGAATGAGTGCGGTGTTGAACCTTGATCCCAGGACTCCATAGGTGGCCCCTTTCCTGTGATTCTTCCCTTAAGGTGGGTGACCCGCATGCGCAGTGCCCTCCTTATACCTGGGAGGTGAGCATGCACAGTGTGTTTAGGAAGTTGGATGCATGCCCATTGGAGGCTTTCTTCCCTTTTCCTGTGGCGTGTCCTGGGAAGGTCATATACTGCCATTTTGTCTCTTAATGCACATGCCTGGGCTCACTCACCCAATACCTGGGATTTTATTGGAGCCCCTTTTTTTGCTTCTCCCTGGTGCCTGCATTCAATTAACACTTTAATGTTAACACTTGTGGACTGTTAGGAGCTTGTTTCTCCCTGGTGCAGGCTGCCAATTTATCACTTTTAGAGAGGCAGTGTGATAATTGCTGAATCACCCAACATTCCTAGTGGGTGAGAACCTTCTCCTGCTCTGCTCATACCTGTCTTACTACCTGTAACATTTTGTTGGGGATTTTTGCATTTATGTTCATGAGAGATATTGACCTATAGTTTTCTTGTAATATTTTTGTCTAGTTTTGGTATTAGAGTAATGCTGGCCTCATAGAATGAGTTAGGAAGTGTATCCCCTCTGCTCCTATATAGTGCAAGAGATTACACAGAATTTTTTCCTTAAATGTTTGGTAAAACTCACCAGTGAACCCATCTGGGCCTGTGCTTTCTGTTTTAGAAGATTATTAATTATTGATTCAATTTTTTAAATAGACGTGGGCCATTTAGATTGTCTATTTCTTGTATGTATTTCAGCAGATTTTGTCTTTCAAGGAATTGGTCCATTTCATCTAGGTTATCAATTTTGTGGGCATAGAGTTGTTCATAATATTCCTTCATTTTCATTTTAATGTCCATGGGATCTGTAGTGATGTTCCTTCTTTCATTTCTGATATTAGTAATTGGTGTTTTCTCTTTTCTTTTTCCCCCCTTAGTTTAGCTTGGCTAGCAGCATATCGGTTTTATTGATCTTTTAAAATAAGTAGCTTTTGGTTGTGCTGATTTTCTGTATTGGTCTTATGTTCAGTTTCATTGGTTTCTGCTCTAATTTTTGTTGTTTGTTTTCTTCTGCTTTCTTAGTTTGGATTTAATTTGCTCTTCTAGTTTCCTAAGGTAGAAGCTTAGATTATTTATTTTAGGTCTTGATTCTTTTTAAAAATATGTATTCCCTGCTATAAATTTCCCTCTAACCACTGCTTTTGTTGCATCCCACAAATTTTGAGAAGTTGTATTTTCGTTTAGTTCAAAATATTTTAAAATTTCTTTTAAGTTTTTTTTTTGACTCTCGTTTAGAAGTGTGTTAATCTCCATATACTTTGGTGTTTTCCAGCTATCTTTCTGTTATTGATTTCTAGTTTATTCCATTGTAATCACTATGTGATTTCTATTTGTTTTAGATTTTTGTCTTGGGTTGTTTTATGGCCCAGAAGGTGGTCTGTCTTGGTGAATGCTGCGTGTGAGCTTGAGAATAATGTGTATTCTGTTGTTTTTGGATGAAGTAGTCCATAGATGTCAATTGTCAATGATATACAATTGGTTAATGGTGTTGTTGAGTTCAACTGTGTCCTTTCTGATTTTCTACCTACCTGACCTGTCCATTTCTTTTTTTTTTTTTTTTGAGACTGAGTCTCACTCTGACGCCTAGGCTGGAGTGCAGTGGCACGTTCTCGGCTCGCTGCAACCTCCTCCTCCCGGGTTCAAGCAATTCTTCTGCCTCAGCCTTGCCACCACACCTGGCTAATTTTTGTATTTTTAGTAGAGACGAGGTTTCACCATATTGGCCAGGCTGGTCTTGAATTCCTGACCTCATGATCCGCCCGCCTTGGCTTCCGAAAGTGCTGGGATTACAGGCATGAGCCACCGTGCCCAGCCTGACCTGTTCTTTTCTGATGGAGGAACGTTGAAGTGTCCATGTGGAATAATGGCTTCTCTATTTCTCCTTGCAGTTCTATCAATTTTTGCTGCATGTATTTTGGCATTCTTTTGATAGGCACATACTCGTTAAAGACTGTTTTGTTTTTCTGGAGAATTGAACCCTATGTAGTGTTCCTCTTTATCTCTGATAACTTTAATTGCTCTGAAGTCTAATTTGTCTGAAAATAATACAGCTTTTTCTTTTTACTAGTTTTAGAGTAATGTATCTTTCTCCATCTTTTTACATTTTTTTTTTTTCCCCCCAGACAGGGTCTCACTCTGTCACCCAGACTGGAGTGCAGTGGTGCAATCTTGGCTCACTGCAACCTCCACCTCCCGGGTTTGAGTGATCCTCCCATCTCAGCCTCCTGAGTATGCTCAGCTAATTTTTGTATTTTGTAGAGAAGAGGTTTTGTCATGTTGCCCAGACTGGTCTTGGACCCCGGGCTCAAGTGATCTGTCCACGTCAGCCTCCCAAAGTGTTGGGATTACAGGCGAAAGCCATTGTGCCTGTCCTCATCCTTTTACTTTTAATCTCTGGGTGTTTTTATGTCTAAAGTCAGTTTCTAATATACAACATATAGTTGTGTGTTGTTTTTTGATTCACTCTGACAATTTCTTTTAATTGGTATAGTATGTAGACCATTGACATGTAAAGTGACTGTTAATATACTTGTGTTAATATCTACCATATTTGTTACTGTTTTCTATTCATAGCCCATGTTCTTTGTTCCCATTTTCTATTTCACTCTTTTTTTGACTTTTGGCTTTTGTGATTTTAATTAAGCAGTTTACATGATTCCATTTTATCTCCTTAGCATATCAGTTATACTTTTTTTTTTTTTTCTTCTGAGACGGAGTCTCGCTCTGGTGCCCAGGCTGGAGTGCAGTGGCGCAATCTTGGCTCACTGCAAGCTCCGCCTCCCGGTTTCACGCCATTCTCCTGCCTCAGCCTCCTGAGTAGCTGGGACTTTTTTTAAAAACTTTTTTTTTTTTAAGTAATTGCCCAGGAGTTTTCAATATACATTCACAACTAATCTAAGTCTGCTTTCAGATAACACTGTACTACTTCATGCATAATGCAAGTACCTTATAATAATAAGAGTATTATGAATTCCTCCCATTCTACTTCCTTCCATGTAAGTAGAATGAATGAAGTAAGCATTCATTCATTCTACTTACATGGAAGCATACATAAGAATATCAGAATATATGTAAAATCATAGGTAATGAATACCTTGTTGCTGTTATTTTGAATAAACTATTTTCTGTTAGATTAAGAAGAAAAATAAAAATAAAAGTTATTATTTTTACCTTCAGGTATTCCATCTCTATTCTCTTCCTCTTTTTTTTTTTTTTTTTTTTTTTTAAAAAGAGATAGGATCTTGCTCTGTCGCCTAGCTGGAGTGCAGTGGTACAATCATAGGTAACTTCAGGCTCAACCTCCTGGGCGCAAGTAATCTCCCACTTCAGCCTCCTCAGTAGCTGGGAATACAGGTGCATGCCACCAGGCCCAGCTAATTATTTTTTTAAAGATGAGGTCCTGCTCTGCTGCCCAGACTGGTCTCCAATTCCCATCCTCAAGTGATCCTCCCACCTTGGCCTCCCAAAATGCTGGGATTACAAGCATGAGCCACCCTGCCCAGCCTCTAATGCTGTTTTTTTCTTTATGTAGATCCAAGTTTCTGACTTAAATCATTTTTCTTCTTTGTGAAGAAGTTCTTCTAACATTGCTTGCAAGGCAGGTGTACTTGCAGTAGATTCCCTCAATTTTTGTTTGAGAAAGTGTTTATTTCCTCTTCACTTTTGAAGAATAATTTCCTTTTTTTTTTTTTTTTTTGAGACAGGGTCTCGCTCTGTTGCCCGGGCTGGAGTGCAGTGGTGCGATCTCGGCTCACTGCAAGCTCTGCCTCCCAGGTTCATGCCATTCTCCTGCCTCAGCCTCCCCAGCAGTTGGGACTACAAGCACCCGCCACCACGCCCGGCTAATTTTTTTGTATTTTTAGTAGAGACGGGGTTTCACTGTGTTAGCCAGGATGGTCTCGATCTCCTGACCTAGTAGTGATCCACCCGCCTCGGCCTCCCAAAGTGCTGGGATTACAGACGTGAGCCACCGCGCCCGGCCAGTGAAGAATAATTTCTTAGGATAAACAACAAGCAGTTATTTTCTCTGAACACTTAAATAAGTTTTTATTTAAGGAAATACATTCAGTCAAAACTTGGTTTTCTTTCCTTCAGTCCCCTCTCCATATTATCAAAGAAATACATCAACAAAACTAGCTAAATAATTAACTTAATTACCTGAAACTTTTTTTTTTTTGAGACAAGTCTTGCTCTGTTGCCCAGGCTGGAGTGTAATGGCACGATCTCGGCTCACCACAACCTCCGCCTCCTGGGTTCAGGCGATTCTCCTGTCTCAGCCTCCTGAGTAGCTGGGATTACAGGCATGCGCCACCATAGCTGGCTAATTTAGTATTTTTAGTAGAGACGAGGTTTCTCCATGTTGATTAGGCTGGTCTCGAACTCCTGATCTCAGGTGATCCACTCGCCGTGGCCTCCCAAAGTGCTGGGATTACAGGCGTGAGCCACCACGCCCGGCTACCTGAAACATTTTTATAAAGATTTACTAGCAAGAATAAGCTTTCGTTAATGAAATAATATTTCTTATTTTAGTCTTTCGATTTGCAGATGGTGGTAGACCTATATATAATTTTTTTATAAAAAAAAAATCAATGCCTTATATTTTATACTAAGTAAAGAAGCAACTGCATTGTGAATAGGGAAAATAATTGCAAGAGATAATGAGGGTACATCTTTTCAAGATGGCCATGAAAATAACTAGAATGCTGGCAACTATTCTGATTTGTTGTTAAGACTTGATTATACTATAGTTTTGTGATTTAAATGTGATTATATATATTTTAAAGATTTTAAAAATAATGTTTCTGCAATCCCCTTTACAATCTACAGAGAAAGCAACCAGCGAGATGAATACTGCTGAGGACTGGGGCCTCATTTTGGATATCTGTGATAAAGTTGGTCAGTCTCGCACTGGGTGAGTATTTAGCGTTTCAAAGGATTTTTATTCTTCCTTTTTAAAAAACACGAAGGGCCAGGTGCAGTGGCTTTCACCTGTAGGCCCAGCGCCTTGGTAGGATGAGGTGGGAGGATCGCTTGAGCCCAGCAGTTGGAGGCTGCCGTGTGTGATGATTACATGCATGAACAGCCAATGTACTCCAGTCTGGGCAACATAGTGAGACCCCCGTCTCTTAAAAAAGAAGGATCAGGAAGTAAAGTATATTACCATTAAATTTCGTTTAAAAAGAGAGTATTTTTATTACAAAGATTTGAAGAATCATCCCATTTAGGTTATATACCTTTTAACCAGTTAGGGTAACATGACTGGTAAAAAGTTGATACTTCAATCACCCTCCTTCATATTTCCTTTTGCAGTCTCATTTTTTCCACTGATTTTAGAGTTATTAGTGATTTCTCAGTTACAAAGTTTCATGGTTATTTCTGAGTTCTTTTCTCCTTTGTCAGATTTGCAACATTCCAACTAATGAATCAGTTAGGTGGAAATGAAAAGAAATTTTTTCTTTCTGTTGAAAGATTAGGGGAATAGAATCTTAAACTTTTTGGCGTATATTACAGAGCTTTCCAAACAGTACAATAATTGGATTACTTGGTGTGGATATGGGTGATTTCTTCAGCTCCTGGGCTAACTGCATTTAGCCTTTAGCAGTTTCATTTACTGCTTTGTGCCACACAAATTGTGTTGTCTTATTTGTGCGCTTTCATGTGAAAAAGATTAGGAAGCACTCACTGCTGCATTATATACCTGATATCTGCAGTGGTAATATTAAGCCTTTGCTAGTGTCTTCTTTGCCTCTTCTTCCTTCACCCCTAAGTACAGATGTTCCGGCCGGGCGCGGTGGCTCAAGCCTGTAATCCCAGCACTTTGGGAGGCCGAGACGGGCGGATCATGAGGTCAGGAGATCGAGACCATCCTGGCTAACACAGTGAAACCCCGTCTCTACTAAAATACAAAAAAAAACTAGCCGGGCGAGGTGGCGGGCGCCTGTAGTCCCAGCTACTCGGGAGGCTGAGGCAGGAGAATGGCGTGAACCCGGGAGGCGGAGCTTGCAGTGAGCTGAGATCCGGCCACTGCACTCCAGCCTGGGCGACAGAGCGAGACTCCGTCTCAAAAAAAAAAAATTAAAAAAAAAAAAAAAAAGTACAGATGTTCCTAAAACTTTGCCTGATTCATTTTTTATTTCTGAGATTTTTTTCTTTTGGTCTCACAACTTCCTGCTGTCTTTGTGTAGATGGCATCTGTATTTTCAGCTCTTCTTACTCAAGCACTTGCCTTGTGGACACTGCATTATTTCTGGATATCGTTCTATGTAAGCCATCACCTCACCATCTAAAAACCAGAACTCCTGTCTCTTTTTGCTTTAAACCTACTTTCCTTCAGTTTTTCCATTTCTATTAATGACAAGATGATTCTTTCATTGCAGTGAAAACTTGAGTCACCTCCACATTTATTACTTAATTCTATCCATCTACCTTCATAATCTCTCTCAAAATGTTGACGTTTTAAAATCTTCCTTAATCAAGTTTTTGAGCATAGCCAAATGGTGCGGAGGCAGTTTTCTTCAGGGGCTGTCTACTGTCCACTCTAGCTTTTTTTGGCCCCTAATGTCCTCCCACTATGAGGTTCCCAAAGAATCTCCCAAATGTGGTCCCATTCATCCCCTTTGTTGTATTTACATTGTAGTATATTCTGGTCTGGTTCATTAATTGAAAATTTTTAACTACTGTGTGTTACATATCGTGTTCCCTTTTCTCCATTTTTATTTGCCCTACTTTACTTTGGACATTACTTACCTTGCCTAGGCTAGCGAATTAACCCACTGGCATTTCTTTCCATTTCCATCTCTTTTCTAATTCTTATATCCAGTTGCCATATAACAACTGTGTTCATGTTACTCCCCTACCTTCCATACTGAGTTCAGTTTAAACTCCTTAGTCTTCTGAATCATTCATTTTCATTTTTTTCCCTCCTGTATAACATTCATTTCAGCTCAACTATTTGAGTTCCAGTGCTTTTTTTCTACCTTAGTTTGATGCTTTTGGTCCTTTTGTTTCTTGAGGACGGAATGTTTTCCTCTTTAATTTCCCGTCTCTGTGTCTCATATCCTTTCAGACCCAATGTAGATAATCACTTCTTCCACAAAGCCTTTCCTTATCCCCTTTACTGACAATGATGTGATCCTCCGAATCCTGAAAGCACTCTATCAAAACTATTCTTATTTGTGTTTTTTCCTGCATTTTAGTAACTTATATCTAATGAACTTAAGTTTCTTAGATATACACCTAGTAGATTTGTAGAGTGAATGGTCCATGAACTTTTGTTGCGCATGGGAAAGAAGCCAGTAGCTTAGTGGTGGAGATCATGTACTCTGGAGGGAGATTGCCTGGGTTCAAATCCTGGCTCTAGCTGTTTAGCTGTGTCATGCTGGGTAAGTAACTTATCTTTCTGGGCCTTTCTTTTCCAGTTTGCCACCTGATAATAATAATAGTATCATCTTCATAGGGGAGTTGTTGTGACTGTGAGATTAGTTTTATCAAGTGTTTATAACAGTATCTGGCACATGGCTGAATGAGTGCAACTCTGCCTGCTTTTGATTGAAGTCATATTTTGTGACAGTTTCTGTTGAAGACTGGATACCAAGCTAGACCACTTCGTGTGTATTTTGGAGATAAAAATGTTGTCTGTCTTTATAACTGCAAAGTCCCTCCTCTCGTTCTTCACTCTGTTGGTTTCCTTTTTATCTTTACTTTGGTGTTTTTCATTTTGTAGACGCTTTCTGTAATAATTGGGTCAATTGCTTGAAGTTGTTTGTCAAAAGGCAAACCCCCTTTTACAACTCTAAAGATTCCATGTTTTTCCAGTTAAAAAATCAATTTGTAATGCATCTGAAATTCTGTATGATGTAGCACAAAGCTGTAGAGATCAATTTGTTTTTCTTCATGTTCACATTATTATGCCAGAAATGTTTATTAGTTATTCTTTTCCCTATTTTATTTCCTTTCAGATTTGAAATTTGCTAATTTATAGCTTTAAAAATATTTTTTGCCTTTTTGTTTTTATCCAGTATCAATAAGTTTAGATACATGCTCTTTTTTTTTGTTTGTTTTTCAAATTTATTTTTAAACTGCGTACTTTCTCTCAGTATATTCCTTAATATTTGAATTGTCAGTTGGGGATTTTAATTGACGTTATACTAAGTCTATTAATTTACTTCAGAAATATTTTCAACTTCAGTGAATTCGGTAATGAAGGTGGCTCTCTTTGTTCTTTTAGTCAGTGTTTTCTCCTTTTCTTCTTCCTTTCCTTCCTTCTTCCTTCCCTCATTTTTTCTTCCCACTTACTCACTTAGTTTTGACTCCTTTAATAGTTATTGCTCTCTGGTTCTTTTAAATCCACATTAAGTTAATCTTCAAACATTTATTGTGTGCATAAATGGGATATCTTGTTATATAGCTCTTGTTAATAAAGAGTTGTTTGAAAAGGATTAAGCAATAATTGAGATACTATTCTGGTATTACTGAGGTTTTAAAAAGTGTCAGGCCTTCAGTAATTGCTCCTGTATGTAGTTTCTTTCAATAATACTGTTTAACATACATCTCCAGTTGTGTTTTCTGTTTCTTGTTCTCCCTTGATAATCTTGTATTAGGAAATGGTAAACATAAGGGTCATATTAGGACATTCATGGGCCATAGGCACTTTTGACTTCTTGGGCCCCTCTTTCTATTAAAAAAATTAAAACTGTTTTACATTGTTTTAAGGAAAAATTTGTTAGTATTATATATTAAAACATTTTCTTTGAAGCAAAAGTTCACTTTTTCCTTATTTTAAAAGAAATTAAAACATTTTCATGTACTTCTAAAATTACTGTGAGTCCTAGGCACTGTGTCTACATGCCTAATGCATAAACATTTATAGAATTGGGTTATATATTGACAGGTCAACTTAGTAATAGCAAATTGTTAGGTTTCTTTCAGGTGAGCACTAAACTGTGGGATACTTATTGTATCCTTCCTAATATGTCATTTGTTTTTGTTTTTGTGGTAAAAAATATATATAAAATAAAATTAACTATTTTAAAGTGTTCACTTTAGTAGCATTAAGTACACTCACATGCCCACTGTCTGTCTCCAGAACTTATCCATCATCCCAAACTGAAACCCTGTGCCCATTAAACACTAACTCATTCCCCTTTCCTCCAGCTCCTCTGAAACATTTGTCCTTAATATTTTAAATCATTTTATAATTAGTATATATGGACAACTTATAGAAATCTGGTTTATGTTTTGTAGGAACCTGTGATTGGATATGGGTTGCTGATGGTAGCATAAGAATGTTGAACAGTATTGTAGGCTGCCATTGAGATATTCTAAATACATGATGTGCTTTAGAGAAGACTAAGACGTGTAAGTGGGATGAGACGGGAAAGGGGACATGAGTTTTCCAGAGACAAATTCATATAGAGTCTTTTGAAGTAGAGGGATGTTGTAGATTGGAATGCAGTTCGGAATTGAATTGTATATCAGGCAACAATCTAGGTTTAGAAAAATAATTATTATTTCCATTTGGTGCTAGCCTGAAACTTTATAAAGTGCAGCGATCTTTTTAAGAGGACAAATTCAGAGATGGTAGAAGGACTTTAGGAGGAGAATTTCACTTTCAGTAATAATGTATTTTTTAAATCAAAATGATTTGTAGCTAGTAATATATGTAGAATTATTTAGAGGATAAATAAAATGAAATAGTTCATATTTAACCTTTTTTTTTCTCTTTTGGCTTCTTTTTAAAAAGTCATCTGTCTTAGAATTATGGTAGTTTGAAAAATATTCTTAGGTTTTAAAGGGGGAGAAAAGAGCTATTATTGTGAAGTTTCATTTAGTCACAACTGTGACCTGGAAACATGGCTCTCAGTGGTGTTGTGAAAATTTTTTCTTAATTCCTTCTCTTAAAAAGAAAGCCAGACAAACCCATTTTCTGTTCTTTAAACTACACATATACATATGTGTATGTATTTATGTTTGTTGATTTAAAGAGATACACATGCTTATATAAAGTATTTACTTCTTTTTTTTTTTTTTTTTTTGAGACGGAGTCTCGCTCTGTCGCCCAGGCTGGAGTGCAGTGGCCGGATCTCAGCTCACTGCAAGCTCCGCCTCCTGGGTTCACGCCATTCTCCTGCCTCAGCCTCCCGAGTAGCTGGGACTACAGGCGCCCGCCACCTCGCCCGGCTAGTTTTTTGTATTTTTTTTAGTAGAGACGGGGTTTCACCGTGTTAGCCAGGATGGTCTCGATCTCCTGACCTCGTGATCCGCCCGTCTCAGCCTCCCAAAGTGCTGGGATTACAGGCTTGAGCCACCGCGCCCGGCCTTAAAGTATTTACTTCTTTTAAAAATAGGTATATATTCACATGGCTCAAATATTAAAACAGTTTAAAAAGGTGGACATTGTGACAGGTCTAATTCCTCTCCCTGTTTTGCTGCTCTTATCTTCTATAGGCTACCACTTCTGTATATTTTGTATCTTTCCATTATTCTTTTACACAAATGTGAATACATTTTCCCCCATTTACATGTAATAAGCATATTGTATATACTCTTCTGCATTTATTAATTACTTATCATCACTTATTGACTACTTATTGTATCCTGTCAGTCTTAGAAATGTATTTTTTTAAAGTCTATTAGTATTGGACAAATTTAGAAATTATTTTGTAGTTTAACATTAATTTTTGGTTAGTGGCATGTAAAATATCTAATACATACACATAATTACTGAATAAAAATTAATAATTTTTAGTAATTATCTCAATTTCAGAAAACCTACTAGATGTAATCCCTGTTTACTTCATTTAGGTTGTAGTTTTGTTTTGTTTTTTTTTAAGCTTGAAGTACTTGATTATGCCAAACCTAAAACTTTAACAAACATTCTAAAATTTTTTTCTGACCTCTCAAGATATTCACATGATTTTCAGTGTGCAATTTCCAGTGTATGAGTAACTAGTGAAGAATGCCCAGCCAATTAGGTCATATGATGGGCTGAACAGCCTTCATTTGTTTAGAAATCAAGAGAACTTTCACAATGATAATAGCAGTTTTCTTTAACATGTTTTCACATAAATAATTTTTCTGTGTTAGTGTTGACTGATTTGTTTATATTATGATATGTAAACATAGATGTGAGGATAGATACTGATTATCTGCAATAACAAGTTAAAATTAAAGTTCTGTAATTGACCTCTAGATTAATTTTTCTATTATTTTATATGTTAATTGTCTTTTCTTAGCTTTAGCGAAAGATATAGTTGATTGAAGGTGGAAAACATCATGTAACTTTTTCTTTACCTGACTAATGGGTATATTTTGGTACTAAATTTATTCTAACAGAATGAGAAAGATCATATGATAGTCATTACTGGTATTTTGTGAAAAATACAAATGTAAGCCTTTGGGAAGGAGTTTGTTAAAAATGGTTTTCCTTGGCTTTGTATTATTTTGTCCTGGACTGGATTGTGACTATTTCTGACCTTTAGTAGGAAGGTGAAAGAATATTTCCTGATTTTTGTAAGGGAAAAATAATCTCTGACCCGAATATCCTAGAGTTGAAAGGGCAGCATCAGTAGAGAAACAGACCGCTTTCAAGTCTTTTTTTCTTCCTATAATCATATCCTCATTTTACAGGACTTTGTCTTCAAAGTCTTTTAAATGCTGTTTTAAGAATAGTCACCACTTATTGACTACTTATTATTTGCCAGACTCTGTTAAAATGCCCTATGAACATTTGTGTGATCATCACAGCAGTTCTAGGTACTGTAGATTCTCCCAGCTTTCAAGTGAGAAATCTAATTCATATTTAGGATTCTTTTGTATAACTTAAAATAGGGGAAGGGTTCCAGCAGAATTAAATAATTTTTTTATTTTTTTGAGATAAGAGTTTCACTCTTCTTGCCTAGGCTGGAGTGCAATGGCACGATCTCAGCTCACTGCAACTTCTGCCTCCCGAGTTCAAGCGATTCTTCTGCTTCAGCCTCCTGAGTAGCTGGGATTACAGGTGCACGCCACGATGCCTGGCTATTTTGTATTTTTAGTAGACATGGGGTTTCAACGTATTGGCCAGGCTGGTCTTGAACACCTGACCTTGTGATCTGCCCACCTCGGCCTCCCAAAGTCCTGGGATTACAGGCGTGAACCACCTCTTCCAGCCCACAGAATTTTTTTTTAAAACATGATCTCGATTTCCATGTTTCGTTCAGTTTTGTAACATGGCAGAAATTCTTTAATTCATTTCCTTTTCTTTGCATTAGTCATTTTTTCTTTTATTTGTCAAACACTGAATACCAAGTATCATGCTTTGGCTATACAGTGGTGAATAAAGCAGGCATAGCCTTTGCCATCAATGGTGCTGATATTCTAATGGTGGAAGATGTGAAATAAACAGATAAACAGATGATGGTCAATAACTAAGAAGTTAGTAACCAGAGTCCTTTAATGGAAAACAAAAGGGTAGACTGGTATGAAGGGATTACATTTATGCTATGGTTTTAATGTTGAGAAGAGACAAAGAGTTCAAAGCACTGCAACCCAGAAAGAAGAATAGCCTGTAGGTGAATGCTGAATGCTGCAAGGTAGAGAAAACTTGATGCCTTTTAAGAACTTGAAAGTTACAGAGTAGATGGAACAGAAATCAGTTGCCGTGAATGAGCACAGAATTGGGTTTCAGAGTGAGTTAGAAAAATGGAAGATGATGGTTGGAATGTAGGATGCTTTAAATTAATACTATAGAGAGTTTTCAATTACTGGTAATGACAAGGTCTAATGACTCCAAGGTCCATCGGAGTTAATAAGATGTGATAGAAGTTGAAAAACCAAGGTGTTGGAAGCATCACTTACACTGTTATTAAAAGCTCTAAGAACTAGGCCAGGAGTGATGTTGGAGAGAGAGGCAGTGATCCAGCAGCTAAAATAATTGACAGGTGAAGGGGCATTTGAGATTTTTAAATTTAACTGCAACATGAGGGGACTGACATGATTAGAGCTGGGCAGTTTTAGGAAAGAGGGAGAATGGTTTGGAAGAGGCAAGGAAAACGAATGCACATTGCTTAGCATAATGCATATTGAACAGATAGTACAGAGGTCAACCCAGGCACAGTTTCCCCCATTATTCCCATTTTTCTTTTTTTCTTTTTTTTTTTGAGACGGAGTCTCTCTCTGTTGCCCGGGCTGGAGTGCAGTGGCCGGATCTCAGCTCACTGCAAGCTCCGCCTCCCGGGTTCACGCCATTCTCCTGCCTCAGCCTCCCGAGTAGCTGGGACTACAGGTGCCCGCCACCTCGCCAGGCTAGTTTTTTGTATTTTTTTTAGTAGAGACGGGGTTTCACCATGTTAGCCAGGATGGTCTCGATCTCCTGACCTAGTGATCCGCCCGTCGCAGCCTCCCAAAGTGCTGGGATTACAGGCTTGAGCCACCGCGCCCGGCTATTCACATTTTTCATTCGTGTATACATTTGTTACAAGATATGAACCAATATTGATACATTACTATTAACTAAAATGACACGTGTCTATCATTACAGTATCATGCAGAATAGTTTTATCACCTTAAAATGACCTATGCTCTATCTGTTCATTCCTTTCCTTTCTCTTTTTGGACTGTAAACAGCCGCTGATCTTTTTACTGTTTACAACTTTATCTTTTCCAAATGTTGTATAATTGGGATCATAGACTATATAGCCTTTTCAGACTGGCATCTTTCCCTTACCAATATGCATTTAAGGTTCCTATGTGCCTTTTCGTGGCTCAATAGTTCATTTCTTCTTATTGCTGAATACTCTTTAATTATATGGATGTTCTACAGTTTATTTATTAATCTACTGAAGGACATCTTGATGGCTCCCAGTTTTTGGTGACTTTTAGTAAAGCTGCTATAAACATTAATTTGCAGGCTTTTGTGTTGACATAGTTTTCAGTTCAGTTGGGTAAATATGTGAGAACGTGATTGCTGGATCATATGGTAAGACTGTTTATCTTTGTTAGAAGCCACTAGACTGTCCCCAGAGTCTCAGTATGGGTTTTTTTTTTTTTTTTTTTTTTTTTTTTTTTTTTTTTGAGACGGAGTCTGGCTCTGTTGCCCAGGCTGGAGTGCAGTGGCCGGATCTCAGCTCACTGCAAGCCCCGCCTCCCGGGTTCACGCCATTCTCCTGCCTCAGCCTCCCGAGTAGCTGGGAGTACAGGCGCCCGCCACCTCGCCCGGCTAATTTTTTTTGTATTTTAGTAGAGACGGGGTTTCACCGTGTTAGCCAGGATGGTCTCGATCTCCTGAACTCATGATTCGCCCGTCTCGGCCTCCCAAAGTGCTGGGATTACAGGCTTGAGCCACCGCGCCCGGCCGTCAGTATGGTTTTAGTTTTTACATTCAAGTCTTTGATCTATTTGGAATTTATCCTGTTAGGCAGTATGAAGTATGGTTCTAACTTTATTCTTTTTTATATGGCTACCAGATATCCCAACACCATTTACTGAATAGTCCATCTTTTTTTTTTCTTCTGATTTGAAATACTTCTTTTATATATTATATTTGCATATGTATTTAAGTCTGTTTTTCTCTTTTGACCTATTGGTATGTGTTTAAACACATTCTGCTACTACATGGTTTTAATTATTAATATGTTTTGACATTTGGTGGGACATGGTCTTGAGGGTTTTTTTTTCCTGAAGTGTTTTTTTAGATATTCTTTCCCCTTCCTACACTCCTTAGATAAACTTTCAAATTGGGTTGACTGGTTTAAAAAGAAAACTTTCTTTTTAAATTGGCCTAGTTTCAAATTAACAAATTTATGTCTTTGTGATATTAAATCTTCCTATCCAAGAACATAGCATCTCTTTTAGTTTATAACCTTTAGTAGTGTTTTTAAGTTTTCCTCTTAAAAGTCTTGTACATTTTTTGTAATGTTTCTTATGAGGTATTTTGTCCTTTTTGCTGCTATTTCAGTGGGGTTTTTCTTTCACTGATTGGGAATTTCCGTTCTTTTTTGTTTTGTTTTGTTTTTGTTTTGTGACGGAATCTGGCTCTGTTGCCCGGGCTGGAGCGCAGTGGCAGGATCTCAGCTCACTGCAAGCTCCGCCTCCCAGGTTCACGCCGTTCTACTTTCTCAGCCTCCCGAGTACCTGGGACTACAGGCGCCCGCCCCGACGCCCGGCTAATTCTTTTGTTTTTTTGTATTTTTAGTGGAGACGGGGTTTCACAGTGTTAGCCAGGATGGTCTCGATCTCCTGACCTCATGATCCGCCCGCCTCGGCCTCCCAAAGTGCTGGGATTACAGGCGTGAGCCACCGCACGCAGCGGGGAATTTCCCTTCTTAAAGGGTAGACGAGATTGTAGCATCCGTGTATCTGGAAGAGAATGATGCACTGTGAGGAGGAAATTGAGATGATGATTCAGGAGAGAATCGGGATAATAACGGAAGTCAAGTTGTTGACTAGGCAGTAGGGAATGGGATCCAATGCGAGCTGATTTTTCTATCTTTACTTGCCTAGACAATGATTTTACTTTATTATTTTACTAAGTCTTAAAAACACCATATATTTTACAGAATGAGACCTGTAGAGTTCTAATGACTGTTGAGCTTGTTTTGCAGATGAGAAAACTAAAGCGCTGAGATTTTAATGTGACTTGTCTAAAAGGAGTGAGCAGAGGCAAAATTAGAAGTCAGAGTTCTTTACTTCCCATTTTATGTTTTTTTCTACCTTCATTGTGCTGTGTGCTTAAGTGCTTGTATGAGCAGTTATATTTGAAGGTTAAAATTACGAATCAAGACATACCAATCTTATATTAAAGTTTTTGGTGATTCCTCTCTCCCCCATACATTATGTTACATTGTGTTTTGTTTGAAATATACCTTAGTGTTATATGGTCTGGGAAACTGAAAATATTATACTGAATTTAATCCTCAATATTTTAGTTCGATATGTAGAAGTTTAGTTTACCTCTTTTCTAATGAAGTCCTTTGGGACTCACATGAACCTGTTTGTTAAATAGTCAAATAACATCCCTGTGTATATTTATCTATATTCATGTTCCATTATCTCATAAGAAATGCCTACTTAATAAGCTTAACATTAAGGGAAGAATTTGATATTTGTACTCTATATTTTGCCCCTTTTTATATGTTGTGTGGATTATGTTTTACGTAATGTGTGTTACAAATCAAATTTGCATTTTGAATGTGTTCGTATATAAGGATTGCATTATTTCTGTTGTGATTTCTTTTGTATTTTTATATTAGAATTCTCTTACGTCTGTGACATGCCTTGACACTTATGAAAGGCATCTAAATAAGGCTTAATGTTCAAGGAGCGTTTATATTATCTGTTAATTTCTAAAAATATTTAGTTCATTCAGCAAAGATTTCAGTTCCCATGTCTTTTAGCTCCGTCGTGCCCGCTAGGTCCTGGTTTTCTAAGACCTATAAAAGCTATGCATACACATACTCCTCCTTCCTCCAGTATAGAAATACATATGTCCTTGAATGGTCAACCACAGTAAAGCTTTTTTCATAGCATTTTAGATGAGGATGTAAAGTTTAAATCACTCTAAAATAACTTTGAAAGCTACAGTTGTAAAAGTAAAGAAAGAATGAGACATTTTTGTGCTTTCAAGAACTAACATTGTTGAGAGTCTTTCAATCCCTGGCATGAGTCTAGGAGTTTTGTATTAACATTCTGATAAGGAGGTATTAGACATCTCCTCTTTTACAGATGAGGTCTGTCAAAGCTTCAAATCCTTTTTCTACTGTATCATAATGCTTCTTTTGTTTAGTGATGGTTTTCAACCTGGGTGGTATTGCTCCATTAGGGATGGTTTCAGGTGTCCCATGACAGGGGGGTTACTACTGATGTTGATCAGTAGCAACTAGTAGGGATCAGGGATGCAACATGCCAGATAGTCTTTCACTAGTGTTCTTGCACTTTTTTAGTCCGACTTCATAGGTTATTAGAGGTTAACCCTGCAAACATATTTGTTAGCTATGTTGTTTATTATTTTTGCTATTGATAATTTTTGTTTTGATCACTTTTCTTTTACATTTGCAATACTTTTAGGCAAATACCCTGTTATTTTGTTATGCCCTGAGAGAGGGATAATGAAGAGGTGATATCCTCATTTTGAAAAGTTGATTGGTCTAAAAATCATTGATTAATTTAGTAATATATACAGGAATTATTTAAATTTACTGTCTTTTCAATGACAATAATTTCCTTAAGAGTATAAAATCTTCCTGTCACTGCTCAGCATATGGTTTTTATGATACTAAAAAGTAACTTTCAACCGAAATATAGAGCTATTTGAAATAAGAGACTTTTCAAAAGTTTTATACAGCATAGGATGTCACAAATCTTGACTCCTTTTTCCAATAATAGCTTTAAATATTCTTGGCTTCCTCCTATGTAGTAATGGAAATACCTTTTCAGGTAATCTCACTAACTGGTGACTGTGCTTAACGTTGAGCTATAGATCTCTCATAACTGTACAACAGTATACCTGTAAGTAGATAGATGTTTATAAATAATATAGTGACATTGTTGAAAACTTACTGTGGGCCATTCAAAGACATTTGAAATTTCACTTTTTTTGGAAAAGAGAATTGCAGGAATGCAAATTGCTTTTAGTTTTCCTTGATCCTCTGACTGTAGAATTGAGCTGTATCATTTACATGTTTAACCTACTGAATTTAACTGTATTCTTTTCCAGCCTCCTCAGGTTTTCTTCCCAAAAAACTTGTGCGTGCCAATTCATTTAGTGAGCTTACATGCGCTATCTCACAATTACAATTCCCACTTTTCTCATAGCGGCAGTACCTTGCTGTGCTGAGGACCATTCTTGCTCGGAGCATGCATATTTTATCTAACACAGTCCTATATGCAAGCCAGCTTCTTCAGCTGTTGCTCAAAGTAACAGTTTTGCTTTAATAATTGAGGAAAAGTTGGCTATATTGACACATTTGAGAGACGGTTCATGAATTCTCCAATAGGTAAATCCCTAATCAAAGAACATGGATTAACTACAGTTTTGGCCTTACACCTTGACTTTGGAAACTGACCTTCAGAAATGTTGCTCTTCTGTGACATCTTACAGCAGTGTGATTTGTGTTGTGGTCATTTATCAAATAATAAGAGAAGTAGGTATTTTTAGGTGGAAAACTGGGAAAGGTGAGAGATAATTCTCCTTTCCCTGTTCTTTGTCCCTGTCCCTGACCCCTATCTTTTTCTTTCCCCATCTCAAGATAAGGAAAAGAGAGGATGTGTCTTACAAAAAGTTTTAAAATACCAAAATGGGGTTTTAAGAAGCTTTTTGAGAGAGATGAGGATTTGCCCACCCCTTAAACAGGTAGGTGATGAAAACCTTTGGTAGACTCTTCTAAGTGCACGTGCAGATTTTCTCTTACCATTTATTTTTGCAAAATATTTTATTTGTGTTTATTGCCACCTGTCTCTTTTTCTCACATCCTCTGTTTCTCCCAGCACTATTTATTGTGCGTTTTCCCCCCTTATCATGGTTTTATTATAGTTTTATTAACTACATTTTATGAAAGGATGTGCGTTTTCCACTTAGCGAACTCAGTGGAAGATATGCAGAACTTGGTAATAAACAGAGCTTTATAAGGAAGATGAGTTATTCTAAATATTAGTTGTACAGTAGTGAAAAGTAGCATTTTTTGTGTTTTGCTCAGTGACTTTGTTTTGAGCATCAGCCATGTTGAAGGCACAATTCTAGGCCCCTTTCACAATGACGGTGTTTTAAATTCAGTCATGGGAGAGCAACAGCAGTTGCTAAATAATTCTTATTTTCATTTTCTCAAATTTCAATTGAGAGTTTATTATGTGCCAGAGGGCATGGTTAAGGAGTGGCATGTCAAGGATAAGCTGTGTAACCCTGGGCCCTGCCTTCAGCAGCCCTCATGACGGGGAGATAAATAGTTAAGGAGAAAAACCCCACAAACCAGCCCAACAAAAGAGAGGTGTTAAATGCCAAAGCTTTATCACTTGGTGGTGAAGAGTCGGATTGTCTGCTTGTAAGGTTCTTAGCACGGCATCTAACACAAAGCAGGCACTCCCTAAGTGTTAACTATTAGTGTTACAACTATTATCTGACACATTTAGTTCAATATTTGAGTTTGCAGGTGGAATACCTAACATTCCAGGCACAGCTTGATGTGGGGAGCTGTCAAGGGCCTAAGTTCCTCAGTTTAAGAGATGTGTAAGCTCTGATCTGTAGGATGAGTAAGCATTGACTAAGAACAGCAGGGCAGGAGAGTCCTAGCGAGGGACTGGAGGTCCGAGAGAGCAGGGTGCTTTTGAGAAGTGATCCAGAGATGAGATTCATGGGTGGATTTTGTAAGCCTGACCTAATTTGGGTTTTATAAACTTGAAGTGAATTTATTTAAGTATGTATTATGCTTAAGTCATGTTTTAAAGATTAAAAGAAGACCCAAACAATTCTAAATAATATGACTTAGTACTATTCAAACCTACCAGCTGTCAGCTTTCTTTGTTAGAGGCTGTTCTAGTTATCTCTTACTACACACCTCTTAGTAGTAACCATCCTAACACTTAGCTTAAAAGAGCAGTTTATTATATCTCAAAGTTATGTGGGTTAACAGCTGGGCAGTTATTGCGTGGGGTCTCATGAAGTTGTAGTTACATAGTGCCTGGGACTAGGGTCATCTGAAGGCTTCACTGGGATGGATGCTTAGTATGGCGAGCAGTGATGGTTGGCCATTACCTGGGACCTCACCTGGGCTGTCAGTTCAAACTCTTATCCAAGGCCTCTGCTTGTGGCTTGAGATTCTCACAGAATGGTGGCTGGGTTCCCAGAGGGAGCATCCTAAGAGCCAGTGCTCCAGGAGACCCAAGTGTACTCCACATGGCTTCTTGTAAACTATGAGTCTCAGAATGTCACTTCCACTATATATATATACACACACACACACACACACGTGTGTATATATACACACATACATATATGTATATATATGTATACACATTCTTTTTTTTTTTTGAGATGGAGTCTTGCTAGTGGCGTGATCTTGGCTAACTGCAAGCTCCACCTCCCAGGTTCACTCCATTCTCCTGCCTCAGTCTCCCGAGTAGCTGGGACTGCAGGCGCCTGCCACCACGCCCGGCTAATTTTTTGTAGTTTTAGTAGAGATGGGGTTTCACCGTGTTAGCCAGGATGGTCTCGATCTCCTGACCTCGACTTCCACTATGTTTTATTGGTCAAGCAAGTCACTGAAGTCAGTCCAGATTCAAGGGGAGGGTTGTTAGATGTCACCTCTTGATGGGAAATGCTAAGGTTGTATTGTAGAAGAGCATGTGGGAAGGGAATTATTACCATAGTTATCTTTGGAATAAATAATTTGCCTGAGGCCTGTTGGTTCCATAAGTGTTGAATCAGAACTTTGAACTTAACAAAACAATGAAATATACCATTAGAAAAAAATAATTCTAATTGACAAAATTATAAATTCCACTTTTGATACTTTGAGACACTCAATCCTTAAGAACTGGAATGACAAAATGTGATACAAGAGTTACTTCATTTTGGCCAGGCGTGGTGGCTCAAGCCTGTAATCCCAGCACTTTGGGAGGCCGAGACGGGCGGATCACGAGGTCAGGAGATCGATACCATCCTGGCTAACACGGTGAAACCCCGTCTCTACTAAAAAATACAAAAAACTAGCCGGGCGAGGTGGCGGGCGCCTGTAGTCCCAGCTGCTCGGGAGGCTGAGGCAGGAGAATGGCGTAAACCCGGGAGGCGGAGCTTGCAGTGAGCTGAGATCCGGCCACTGCACTCCAGTCTGAGCGACAGAGCGAGACTCCGTCTCAAAAAAAAAAAAAAAAGTTACTTCATTTTTTTTTTTTTTTTTTTTTTTGAAACGGAGTCTCGCTCTGTCGCCCAGACTGGAGTGCAGTGGCGCGATCTCGGTTCACTGCAAGCTCCTCCTCCCGGATTTACGCCATTCTCCTGCCTCAGCCTCCCGAGCAGCTGGGACTACAGGCGCCCGCCACCTCGCCCGGCTAGTTTTTTTGTATTTTTTAGTAGAGACGGGGTTTCACCGTGTTAGCCAGGATGGTCTCGATCCCCTGACCTCGTGATCCGCCCGTCTCGGCCTCCCAAAGTGCTGGGATTACAGGCTTGAGCCACCGCGCCCGGCCATTTTTTAATCTAACATTTAATTATGACTTTTGACATGGAAAAAACTGTTCTGTGTTGAACAGTTCTGTGTTGAACCCATTTGTGCATATTTATAAATATGAACAGCTGACAGATACGGAATCTTAACTGACTAGGTAGTCATGAAGATTTTCTTTCATGGTGCTTTTTCATGGCTTGGTTTTAGACACATGGCCTGATAAAGCTTTTAGTTTATGAAAATTCATAAAAGCCAAATTAAAGACAATAGCATTTTCTGGCCGGGCGCGGTGGCTTACACCTGTAATTCCAGCACTTTGGGAGGCCAAGGTGGGTGGATCACCTGAGGTCACGAGTTCAAGACCAGCCTGGCCAATGTGGTGAAACCCTGTCTCCACTAAAAATAAAAAAATTAGCTTTGTATGGTAGTGCCCGCCTGTTATCTCAGCTACTTGGGAGGCTGAGGTGGGAGAATTGCTTGAACCTGGGAAGTGGAGGTTGCAGTGAACTGAAATCGCACCACTGCGTTCCAGCCTGGGAGACAGAGTGAGACTGTCTCAAAAAAAAAAAAGGTAGTAGCATTTTCTGAAATTGATGGTTTTAAACCTGATATTGTAGTTTATATAAAGTTTGGACAACTATGTTTATGTCACAGTTTTAACTTACATAGGGATTCACTTAAGTTTTAGGAAAAGGCGCTAGGCTAGACTATGAACTTCATGAAGCAGGGCCAGTCTCCTCTTGTTCACTGCTTTATTCCTAAAGCCTTGCATAATACTTGTCACCTAGAAGGTAATTAATGAACATTAGTTATGGAAAGTATTATGAACAGAGTTCTTTGGTACCTATTGAATTTTTTTTTTACCAGTGCCACTCTAATTTTTATGGAGGTGATTCACCCTGAAAGTCTTGCTTACCTAATTAGATTAATCAAAAGGGTTGGTATCCTTTAGCACTGATATATACAAATATCACTCTAGGTGGTGGAATCGAATTCTCTGAGTACTTCCAACAAGATGAATGAGCAAAAATGAGAAGTTTTCTTAATTTACCATTAGATCAGAGAAGTGACTGCTGATAGAATTCATTAAAAAAAAAAAATCCGTCCTTTGCACATTTGCCTTAAGAGCTTCAAGTTCTGCAGAGTTTGTGTTTTGTTTCAGAAATTAGAAAGGTCTATTGCAAAAGAAAGCACAGTTTGGATATTTCTGTCTGAAGATTGATTGATTAATTTTAATTTACTTCCAGGCATGAGCTGACTTGTTTTTAATAGTTACGACTTCACATAGAAACTGAATGGTTGAGAGTGGTATGATGGGTTGGGGGCGGGTATAGGGAGGATGTTACAGAGAGGAGCTCCATCTTAAATCTGCTTTCTTTGAATCTGACAGTGCAGTTTGTTGAGGCAGGTTGGAGTAATACTGGTAAATAATGAAACTGAATTTGATGCTTCCAGTTCATCAGCTGACATATGCTGTGTAGGTAGTTATGTACATTCCTGCAAAGTCTGTTTTCTGTCTGGTCTGTGATTTGAGAAAAAGACTTTGGAAGCTGTATCAGTCTAGAAATACCGCCGCCTTTTCCGTTACCCTCTTACAAACTATATGACCCAGATCTATTCATAAAAAGATGATTTTGTGGATGAACATAGTTTTAACTATTGTGACCGTAACATCCAGTTTGCCTTGGACAATTGTAGTTTGTGTCTGCTGTTCCTCTGTTATGTCCAGTTAGCACCCCCTTTCACTCTCAAAAGGGTGCTTGTGTAGAGGATGAATTACATAGACACCAAGCTTGTAATCAACTTTCATTTGTCATTGGAAGGATAATAGCCATAAGTATACTTACATTAAATTCACTTATAATCACCATACCTTTTAAAAAATAGTATTTTAACCATACTTTTAATTGCATGGTAAGATTTAATAATTTTATATATATACGTGTGTGTGTATATATATGTATGTTCAGTATTACCCATCTGGTGGACATACTGAAAACTGAATTAAAAATGCATAGGACAGAATGAGATAGTTCATAATAGTGGGTAAGTTCTGTTTTGTAGACAATTCTGAAGGGATTTTTAAGCTGGTATCTAAAAAGATACCGCTGTGTTTGCACAAACAAGGTGCTCATCAGCACTTAGGAGCATTCTTACTGGCTTTGCAGCTCTGTCCTTTTAATGGTTCAGTAACTGATTTTGTTTTGCTGCCAAAGATATCTTTGCGTTGGTTTTTACAATTGGCTGTGGTAAAACAGCATTGGAATGTCTAAAATAAAAAGGAATAATTTCATTTCAATACCCCTTTCCCCATCATCCTTTCCAAAAGTCACAGGTTTCTTACCTTCAAAATAAAAAAGTGATTTGTAAACAAAATACATAATCAATTTTATTTAAAATTTGGTAAATAAAGTGTACAGGATTATTTTCTAAAATGTTTATTCGGCTGAATCATGTTTGGATTATTTTTTACTTATTTTAATTTTAGTATTCAAATAATTCTTTTTATCTGGCCTTTACCATGCCTTGAAGTGATTGTTTTGTGTTTTTATGTCAGCATGGTAGTCACAACTGCAAGTTAGTATGGGATCCCAGACCCTGGCTCCTAAAATAAGTCCAACTGTGAAAAAGGCCAAATCTAAATAATAGTGTTAAAGTACATAGTTTCTTCAGTCTAATGATGCTGCTATCCAAAAATTTTAATGTCTTACAAAATCAGTAAAGTAGAAGAAAAAAGTTTTAGAATAAAAAAATCGAATGCTTGACACATAATAGACATTCAACAAATATTACTTCTTTTGTGTGTTGTTTCTCCCTTCACCATGCTCTTTAGTTGGAAGCAGCCTCACAGGCAGTTGAGAATCCTTAAAATCAGGAATCCTACCTTGTAGCCTAATTTTTCTACATAATTATTAAAAAGGATTTTTTGTATTTATTACAGTGCTAACTAATTATACTTAAGCGTATTGCTTTACTTTCCAGGGCTCATTGGAGTTCAAATTGCTCGATAAATGTTTTTACTTTTATAAATATGTATATATTTCACATACCATCAAATTTACCATTTTAGAATATGCAGTTCAGTGGGTTTTAATATGTTCATAAGTTTGTGCAACCGTATCTAATTACTGAACAATCATCATCCCCAAAAGAAACCTGTACTCATTAGCAGTCACTCCCATTGCCACCTCTCCTCATTCCTGGAAACCACTAATCTACTTTGTATCTGTATGGATTTGCCTATTACAGACATTTCATATAAATGGAGCTCTGCAATATGTTTTCTTTTGTGACCAGCTTTCTTCATGTGGTGTCCTTTTTTTTTTTTTTTTTTTTGGGGGGTGGAGACAGAATCTCGCTCTGTCACCCAAGGCTGGAGTGCAGTGGCACAATCTCAACTCACTGCAACCTCCACCTCCCAGGTTCGAGCGATTCTCCTGCCTCAGCCTCCCAAGTAGCTGGGATTATAGGCACATGCCACTGTGCCTGGCTAAGTTTTTGTATTTTTAGTAGAGATGAGGTTTTACCATGTTGTCCAGGCTGGTCTCGAACTCCTGACCTCAGGTGACCCGCCTGCCTCGGCCTCCCAAGGTGCTGGGATTATAGGTGTGAGTCACTGCACCCAGTCTCATGTTGTATAATTTTTTGGAGGTTCATTTATATTGTAGCTGGTATTAGTACTTCATTTATTTTATTGTGGTAAAATATATTTAATATAAAATTTACCATTTAAATCATTTTTAAGTGCATAATTCATTGGCATTTAGTACATTCACAGTATTATTCAACCAACACCACTGTCCATTTTCAGAACTTTTTCATCATCCCAAGTAGAAACTCTATACCTTTGAAATAATAGCTCTCCATTTCCCCTCCTAGCCACTAGTTACTTTTTTCTATGTTCTATCTTTATGAATTTGTCTATTCTAGGTACCTCATGTAAGTGGAAACATAGAATTATTTGTGCTTTTGTGTCTGGCTAATTTCACTTAGCATAATGTTTTCAAGGTCCATCCATGTTGTATATATAGCGTGTGTCAGAATTTCCTTAAGGCGGAATACCATTCCATTGTATATCACATTTTGTTTATCCATTCTTTTGTTGATGGACATTTGGCTGTTGTGAATACTATTAATACTACTCTGAACATGGGTGTACAGATATTGGTTAGAGTCCCAGCTGGATTACATGTGGTTATGCTTAATTTTTTGAGGAACTACCACACTTCACAGTAGCTACACCATTTTACATTCCCACTGGCGATGTACGAGGGTTCTAATTTCACTACATCGCCTCCAATACTTGGTATCTTTCCTTTCTTAAAAACATAGCCAGCCTAGTGAGTGTGAAGTGGCATCTCAATGTGGTTTTGATTTGCATTTCCCTAATGACTAGTGACGTTGAGCATCTTTTTATGTGCTTATTGGCCATTTGTGTATCTTCTTTGGAGAAATGTCTATTCAAGTCCTTTGTCCATTTTTGAATTAGGCTGTTGTTTGTTGTTGAGATGTAGGAGTTCTTTATATATTCTGGCTGTTAATCCCTTGTCATATATATGATTTGGAAATACTTTCTGCCATTCTGTGGGTTTACTTTTCTTCATTGATGGTGTCCCTTAATGCACAAAAGCTTTTAATTTTGATGTTTAATTTATGTATTTTTTTTAAATGAAGAGTTGATGTTAATTTGTAAACATTTGGTAGAATTCACCAGTGAAGCTTTCTATTTCTAAGATTTTCTTTGTGGGAGATTTTCTTAATCAGAAATTTAGTCTTTTTACTTGTTACATAACTCTATTCAGACTTTCTGTTTCTTCTTAAGTCAGTTTCTTTTATTTTTTTATTTTTTTCTTTCAACACCTAAGCATACCATAGTTTCAGTAGTTTCCTGTCTTTGTAGGGATTTGTCCATTTTAACTAGGTTATACGATTTGTTGGCATAAAGTTGTTCATAGTGTTTTTTAAAATCCTTTTTATTTCAGTAAGGTTGAGAGTAATGTTCCCTCTTTGTTTTCTAATTCTAATAAATTGAGTCACCTTTCTTTCTTGGCCAGTCTAACCAAAAGTTTTTCAGTTTTTTTTTTTTTTTTTGTAGTTTTTAGTAGAGACGGGGTTTCACAGTGTCAGCCAGGATGGTCTCGATCTCCTGACCTCATGATCCGCCCGTCTCAGCCTCCCAAAGTGCTGGGATTACAGGCTTGAGCCACCGCGCCCGGCCAGTTTTTCAGTTTTGTTGATCCTTAAAAAACAAAAAAACAAAAACGAAAAAACCTTCTGTTTTCATTGGCTTTTCTCTATTGTGTTTCTGTTGTCTGTTTCATTTATTGCCTCTCTTTATTGTTTCCCTCCTTCTGCTTTGCTTGTTTTGGGTTTAGTTGCTCTTTTTCCTGGTTTCTTAAGGTATGATCTTAGGTTACTGATTTGAGATCTTTTTCCCCAGTTCTTTAGATTGTAGCAAAATAAACATAGCATAAAATTTGCCGTGTTAATGGTATTGAATGGCATTATGTTGTGTGCTATAGTCACCATCTACCTCTAGAACTCTTTTTTTTTTTTTTTTTTGAGACGAGTCTGAGTCTCGCTCTGTCGCCCAGGCTGGAGTGCAGTGGTGCGATCTCAGCGCGCTGCAAGCTCCGCCTCCCGGGTTCACGCCATTCTCCTGCCTCAGCCTCCCGTGTAGCAGAACTGTTTAAAACTGAAACTGTATACCCATTAAACAATTGAACAGTAACTCCCCATTCCCTGCTCCCCAGGCCGCCTGGCAACCACGTTCTGTGTATGATTTTGACTACTCTTTTTTTTTTTTCTTTGTTTTGCAGATACGGTCTCACTCTGCCACTGAGGCTGGAGTGCAGTGGCACAATCATGGCTCACTGCAGCAAGTGATCTGCCCACCTCAGCCTCTGTAGCTACAAGTGTGTGCCACCATGTCCGGCTCATTTTAAAAATTTCTTGTAGAGGCAGGGTCCCACTATATTGCCCAGGCTGGTCTCACACACCTGGGCTGGAGCAATCCTTCCACCTTCATCTCCCAAAGTGCTGGAATTATTGGTACAAGCCACTGTGCCTGGCCTTGATTTTGACTACTCTTAGTACCTCATCTAAGGGGCATCATACAGCATTTGTCCTGTTGTGACCAGCCTATTTCATTTAGCATAATGGCTTTAAGATTCATCCCTGTTGTAGCATATGTCAGAATTTCCTTTTTATAAAGGCTGAATAGTATTCCGTGTATGTATACACCACATTTTGCTTATCTATTTATGTGTCTGTGGACACTTGGGTTGCTTCCACCTTTTAGCTATTGGGAATAATACTGCTGTGAACACCAGTGTACCACTATCTCCTCCAGAGCCTGCCTGCTTTCAGTCCTTTGGGGTATATACCCAGAAGTGGAATTGCTGGAGCATATGGTAATTCTATTTTTAATTATTCAAGGAACCATTAGACTGTTTTACACGGCACCTGTAGCATTTTACATTCCCACCAACAGTGCACAAGTGTTTCAATTTCTCCACATCTTTGTCAACACTTAGATTTTTCTGTTTTTCTTTGTAGTAGCCATCCTGATGGGTGTGAGGTAGTATTGAGATTTTTTTTTTTTTTTAATGTAGGTGCTTATAGGTATAAATTTCCTTCTGAGCACTGTTTTTACTGTACCCTTAAGTTTTCTTGGGTTATGTTTTCCTTTTCATTAATCTCAAAGTAGTTTCTGATTTCTCCTGTGATTTTTTTCTTTGACCCATTGGCTATTTAGGAGGATGTTGATTTTCACATATTTTAATTTTCTACATTTCTTTGTTCTTTCAAATTTTATTCTACTGTCTTTGGAGAACATGCTTTCTATGATTTTTTATCTTTTTAAATCTGTAGAGACTTGTTTTGTGACTTAACATTGTTTATTCTGTATAATGTCCATATGCCCTTGAGAATAATATATTGTATTATTTTTAGTTGAAATAATTTATAAATGTTGACAATGTGTTATTAGAGGAAAATATATGTCATTTTAATCTGATGATTTAATATTTTGAGGCTATCCTTTTGAATTATATGAAGATTCCCTGTTTATGTTGTCTTAATTTATTGGGAGGCACATCTGTGGCCAGAACATAGCATGTTTAAGAGTGACAGGTATGAATCTTGTTAGTGCCTATTACTGCCTGGTAACAGGCATCATGGGCAAGGAACTGAACTTCAGTAAATGGAGGACTTTTACTGTGTTTGCTGTGAATGTTTTGAACACTGAATGAGTCCTTTGCTATTATATAATTTTTGAGAGCCTAAGCACATGATGTTTCATAGGTTATATGAATGGTTACTCTGCTTTACTATTATCACTAATTACCATAAAGCATCCCCATGAAATGCATGTTTGCTACATGCTTGACCTGTCATTTAAATAGATCTGTTTTTACTGAGCTATGATTTATCTACAACAAAAAAATGCATGCCTTGTACATGTATGGTTTGATAGTTCGATGCGTTTTGACAAATATATACACCTATATAAGTATCACCCCAACCAAGATAGCATTTAATCACTCCCAAAAGTTCCTTCTACCTTATGCAATTACTAATATGCATTGTCACTATAGATTAAATTTCCTTTTCTAAAATTTCATAAAATGAAATGGTATTGTTAGTACTCCTGTGTCTAGCACTAAATATGTTTTTAAGATGAATTCATATTTTTGTGTGTATCAATATTCCTGTTTTTTGGGAAGAGGTATTACATTGTGTTAATATATTGCAATTTATCCTTTCATCTGTTGATGAGCATTTGGATTGTATCCAGGTTTTGACACTATGAACAGAGCCTCTGTGAACATTCTTATACAGAATACTGGATAGTGTGCTTTCATTTTCATGTCCTTAAGGGAAGTTATGGTTCTGTGATTTCATTTGATGTAAGCATTAGATATATGTTATTTGATTTCCAAATATTTGGATATTTTTATGCTATCATTTTGTTATCAGTTTGTAGTTTAATTTTGTTATGGTTGAAGAATGTACTTTGAATGACTTTAGTCCTTTTAACTTTATTGGTGTTTGTTTTATAGGACAGAATGTAGTCCATTTTGTTGAATTTTCCATGCACATGGAAAAAAATGGGTATAGTGCCATGGGTGGGTGGATTGTTGTGGAATGTCAGTCAGGTCACGTTGTATGATAGTGCCATTCAAGTATTCCATATCAGTCATTTTTTTTCTTGTGTTATCAAGTCATTGAGGGGGCATGTTGAAGTTTCCAGTAGATTTGTCTGTTTTTCCTTTCAGCTCTATCGATATTTCCTTTATATATTTTGAAGTTCTATTATTGTGTTCATACACATTTAGAATTATGTTTTCTTGGGGGACTTAACCATTTTATTATTATGTACTGTCTCTCTTTATCCCTGTTAGTATTCCTTGTTATGAAAACTGCTAACGGTAGTGAATTGATACAAGTATAGTTGGATTTCAGTCTTAATCTGCCATTTTTCTAGATGATTGGTTATGTTTCTTCTGTTTTCTCTTTCTGTCTTTTGTGTATCAATCAAATAGTTTTTATGGTTTTTTTTTTAATTGAAAACTTTTTTTTGAGACAGGGTCTCACTCTGTCTCTCAGGATGGAGTACGGTGGTGCCATCACAGCTCACTGCATCCGCGACCTCTGGGGCTCAAGTGAACCTCCCACCTTAGGCGATTCCCTGCGCCCCTAGGAGCTGGGACCATTTCTGGCTAATTTTTGTATTTTTTTGTTTGTTTGTTTTTGTAGAGATGGGGTTTCACAATGTTGCCCAGGCTGGTCTTGACCTTCTGGGCTCAAGCCATCTGCCCACCTCATTCTCCCAAAGTGCTGGGATTATAGGTGTGAGCCACTGCACCCAAGCTATTTTATTTGCATTTCTCTCTTAAAAGTATTTGTAGTGGTGGCTCTCTGTTAAATTTTTTCATTTTTTTCTCTCTGTACTTCAGTTTAGATAACTTTCAGCATATTTTCAAATTTACTGATCTTTCATTCTTACCTGATTAATTCCATCCATTTTTCAACTTTACATACTTTTTGTCTCTAGAATTTTATCTGGGCCCTTTTTAATACATCATTTCTTCATCATTATGTGGATGATTTCCAGCATACTTATAATAGCTTATATAAAGTCCTTGACTGCTAATTTCATCATCTTGGTTATTTCTGCATTCTCAGTTGACTGAATTTTCTGCTAGTTGTGTATGATAGTGTTTTTCTTCATATCATTTCTTCATATCCTTTTATTGAATGCTTAGTATTTGAATTTTACATTGTTGATCATCAGGTGTTGTATTCCTGTTAAGGAGTGTTGGACTTTATTTTTCAGAAGTTGTGACATTTGTCTGTGGCTTATGTTGTTAGGCCATGTGTAGGTATGGTTGAGCTGCGTTGCTAGAGTCTAAACTCCCCTGTATATCCACTGAATGCTCTGGATTATCAATAGATGCTTCACTGTGGTCTCATCTCTGACAACTGTGTGAACTTTGGATCTCTTTAGCGTATTGCCCTGGTCACTTTTTGACCAGTTTCATGGAGTTTTTCACCTGTGCATGCGTGGGTTTTTCTGAAAGTCTTCACTGATACTTGGAAACTGCCTCTAGGCAGAAAGTTGAGGCAAACTTCTGGCTTATCTAATTAATTTTCCTTCTTGTGGATTATCATTCAGTACTGCCTGTGGCCTAATGTCTTTAAAAAGTTAACCTCAATGTATATTTTCAATCTAGTTTTCCAGTTTTCTAGTTGTTTACAACGGGAGTGTATAGTCTGGTCTGTTTTTTCACCCTGGCTAGAAGTGGAAGTCATGGCCTACCATTTTATTTTCAAAACTTTGTTTTTTTTCCTACCCAGAATTAGCCTGAAATGCCTCATCTATGATTACTAATAAGAGATCCTGTTAATTTTGTTTGAAAAATTTAAAGGAACTAATTTACAGTTTTTCAACCATGTTATTAATAAAAATTAAATTTCCCTACTTTATCATAGTCTCCCTTTTTATCATAGTCTTTTGTCTATAACAGTTAAGGGGCAGGGGGAAACTAGATGTATTATTAAGTAATTTTTACTTTTCTCATTTTTTAGACCTAAGGATTGTCTTCGGTCTATTATGAGAAGAGTGAACCACAAAGATCCTCACGTTGCTATGCAGGCTTTGACTGTGAGTGGTTTCGTTTTAACCTGTACCACAAAATTATCTGCCACAATGGAGCCCCTTTAACTTCTGATTTTGTGCTTTTAGCTTCTAGGAGCATGTGTATCAAACTGTGGCAAAATTTTTCATTTAGAAGTGTGTTCAAGAGATTTTGCTAGTGAAGTAAGCAACGTATTAAATAAGGTAAGGAGCATTATTTCCAGAAATTAATTAAGGCAGTCTTCTTTCTTCACATATTTTATTGTTTAAATCTTCACAAAGGACTATTCTGTGCTTTTTAAGAAATCCTTTCTAGGATGTGTCTATCCAGTATATAAATAAATATTATGTTTTGCTGAAGAGACTGCAGATTCATGTAACTTTGAGTTAGTTTTTTCAAGCCATATTAGAGTATTTTTAACCTGTTCTTTTCCATCATACTTTCATCTGATAAGAAAACAGGTATTTCTATATCTAATTAAATAATATCAGTCTATTTTAGGTACCGTTTTTGTAGGCACAAGGTATTTTCCTAATGGAAAACCTTTCAGAAATACTGCCAAAAGTCTATGGCACCGTTGAGTTTTTATCTTTATCAATAAGGCCACTTCCTGGCCATCACAGGATTTTAATACTATACTGCTGTTCTTACTGGCTGAACCCACAGCTGGAGTTGCCTCAAAAGTGGTGGCGGGAGAGTTCCCACAAGGGACCGCCCCAAACTGTTCCAGATAGGGCCAGATGAGAATCCAAAAAAAGAGGCACTAAATGCCAGGGTGATCACTCTAAAGCATTTATTAGGGAAACTTTTGAGGGCTGCAGATTTATAGGAGGATTTAAGGAATTTGACCCCAGGTCGGGGCTGATTTCTATGTTTTTAGCAACACATTTGATCTTTTAGTGTTTTGAGCCACAACCTGAACAACTTTATCAGTGCCTAAAAATGTTCAAGGCCCCAGTTTGGGTCCAAACCTGTGGTGGAAAACATGCAGCTGGCTGGGTCACAGAGCGGGACAAGGCACTCTGCTTTTCTGTTGGGACACAGAAAAAAGCAGTGAGAACGGGTGACCCTACAGCTGCCCACTCATCTGCGTGTAGAATTCCAGTCACACAATTCAGGAAAGTTTTAAATTTTCAATTAGTAATAGGTGAGTTTTCCCAGTAAAAATTTGTGCATTCTAAAGGTAATTATTTTTAGCTTTTTTAGGGGGAGTATTATAAATCAAGAGAAAGTTTTTGTTTGTTAAAAGGGAAAATGCCTCATGTTTTTGGGAAAAATGAGTAGTTCTAGGTTACAGTAGGAAAAAAGCTGTATAGAAATATAGTAAGAATTTAAAATTCTGTACTTTTTGAACATTATGGTTAAGTGATAATTCTTTCCCTTGCCTGCTTTATGCATTAATATTTAGTTATTTTCTACTAATTAATAAATATTGTCTTTTAACGTCCTGAATGTCTGTCTAGATGTAAAACTGTTTATGAAGAGATTCTAAAACCATGTTTTTTGTAATATAGGTGAAAAATGTGGTATGCAAATCTGTGTATAGTAGTGCAAACAGTCATTTCAAAAAACGACTACCTATAGGCAAGAGGACTACTCTTTATTTTCTGAATGTTTTACAATGAACATATTGGTTTTGTACTTAATAACGTCCCACCGTTTTTTTTGTTTTCTTTTTTTTTTTTCCAAGACTGCGTCTCGCTTTGTCACTCAGGCTGAAGTACAGTGGCATGATCTCAGCTCACTGCAACCTCCGCCTTCCAGGTTCAAGCGATTCTCCTGCCTCAGCCTCCTGAGTAGCTGGGATTACAGGCATGCGCCACCATTCCTGGCTGGTTTTTGTAAGTTTTAGTAGAGACGGGGTTTTGCCATGTTGGTCAGGCTGGTCTCGAACTCCTGACCTCGTGATTGCCCGCCTCGGCCTCCCAAAGTGCTGGGATTACAGATGTGAGCCACTGCACCCAGCCAACATCCTGCCCTTTTTAAAAATTTCCTTTTATTAAACAAATTAAGTTCATGTATAGTCTCAATAAAGCATTTACAAATCCATTATATGCTCGCTGGCCAAAATACAGATTATGTGCACTTAGGAAGAATTATTTTTCTTCTAATAGAGTAATCTAAAAGTCTAACCTTCTCCACTTTTAGAAGCTTTAGCTAATTATTTAGTAAACATTAATTTGAAATACATTTATGACATTTCATAGAGGAGTTATCTTCACTTTTCTCTGCTATCTGTGAAGGTTTCTTTATATCTATTACATCAAATAATAAGACTTTAGATTATTGCCACTATGAAGATACATCAGTATTTTAATGAACTAGCCAGGTTTTTTCCCATAATAAGCAGTAAGTAAAATAATTTATTTTGAAAACTCACTACATTTATCTCTTTCTTTAATACAGAAGAATAGTGCCCTGCACACTTGCCTTAGACTAACCTGAATCAGTGTTGTACATCAACCATAAAGAGTTAACGTTATTTTGAGCTGCATGCGGTGGCTCATGCCTGTAATCGCAGCACTTTGGGAGGCTGAGGTGGGCGAATCACTTGAGGTCAGGAGTTCAAGACCAGCCTGGCCAAAATGGTGAAACCCCGCCTCTACTAAAAGTACAAAAATTAGCTGGGCATTGTGGTGCGCACCTGTACTCCTACTTGGGAGGTTGAGACAGGAGAATCGCTTGAACTCCTCCCACTCCTGGGAGGCGGAGGTTGCAGTGAGCTGAGGTCGAGCTACTGCACTCCAGCCTGGGCCACGGGGTGAGACTCTGTCTCAGGGAAAAAAAAAAGGAAAAAAATAGTTATGTTATTTTGAAGAAATTCAGTTTTCAAGATGATTAACATGCAATGTATCTCAAACCAGGCCCCAGATAATTAAGCATCATGAAAAAAATGCATAGTCATGAACATTAAGAAGTCAGGAATTCTGAATAAAGGAACCATATCGTTTATTCTCTTCTCGCCTTCCAACTTTCGTATTGCTTTGCAAAAAGCAAACAGACGCTTTTCCTTGTCTTACTGATGTACAAACCTTGCTTCATTGCAAAATATTCTGAAGTCCTTTCAGATCTCCAAAATGTTATTACCTATTTAATGCTTTAATTTTGAAGTGAGATATATATTATGGGTTTTTTTCATAGTGTGAACATTCGTTTTATTTCTAATAACTATATTTTCTTATTTGTCTATAGCTATGCGTAATTTGTGTTTCAAAAAATATCTATAACTTTATAATTTTATATTTAAAATGTCTGTATTAAATCATTGGCTAGGAAATTGGTGCTCTTTTATTTCTTTTTCTATTTTACAGGGTCATCCTAAAGTATGTGAAAAATTAAAGGCTCTTATGGTTGAATGGACAGATGAATTTAAGAATGATCCACAGCTTAGTCTAATATCAGCAATGATTAAGAATCTTAAGGAGCAAGGAGTTACGTTCCCAGCTATTGGCTCTCAGGTATTTTGGGAATGAAGCTGTGTGTGTGCTGCAGTTTGTTTCTCTTAAATAGCTATGTTTATTTGAATTTTTTTCTTCATTCCCTGGTAATTTTTTACTACTTCAGAGGAATTTTCATTAGTAATACTAATTGTATCAGTAACTAGTTGTATTGGTAGTTAGTAATACTAGTTTTCTGGCATTCAGAGGTGCCAGAAAAGTATTACAATGGAATATTAATGTGCTCTAACCTCTCTCCTTCTTTATAAATGAATTGGTTTAACAATTTGCAGTTTTTGAAATGTTTTGGTATTGTTTTTGTTTGTTTGTTTTTGAGATGGAGTCTAACTCTGTCACCCAGGATGGAGTGCAGGGACGTGATCTTGGCTCACTGCAACCTCTGCCTCCTGGGTTCAAGCGATTCTCCTGCCTCAGCCTCCCGAGTAGCTGGGACTACAGGCACGCAAGGCCACACCTGGAATTTTTTTTTTTTTTTTTTTAAATAGAGATGGGTTTCACCTTGTTGGCCAGGCTGGTTTCGAACTCTTGACCTCAGTGATCTGCCTGTCTTGGCCTCCCAAAGTGCTGGGATTACAAGTGTGAGCCACCAGCCCGGCCAGTACAGTTTTAATAATAGACACAAAATAGCTTTATTAATTAGGTAACACTATCTTGTTAAATGCTCTTAATGCTATAATTGTCTACAAAGAATGACAGCTCAAAAATCAGGATATCCTTAGAAGTTAGGGATGACTTGAGAGATTCTTTTGATGAGGAAATTTATGAATTCCTGTATTAACAATGAGAGGACTCTAGAAGGAGTAAATGAGAAGAGAAGCACCTGAAGCATTTTTTCCTTAGTAAGAGCCGACCAGTACAGACGTCTTCCTTTCCCCAGTGGATATGAATAAATAGCTTAACTTTCCTCTCCTGTCTGCCCTTGTGCCAAAAAAATTCAATCTTTAATTTATGTCATATAGAAAAAAATCAAGAAATGTCTTTTTTTATTCCTATTTCTATTTTGGGTAACCTTCCTTTAGGATGCCCAACTAATCAAGAGGCTTAAAATATGTGCTGATTTACTGCATTGTCTTTCCCCAGTTTATTGACTGGGACAGACTATAATGAGTGACGTAAAACCATGAACGGAAATCTGTGAGTGTGGAGGGCTTACATTTTGACCACTTCAGGGAGTCATGTAGCTTATCTACATTGATCCAGACCTACGTGTGCTTTCTTCCCAAGGCATTTCCAGTTTATCTGAGCGCTCTTGAGATGTGAAGACTCAAAAATGTATTTGGGAGAGGAAGGAGGCAAAGGACATTTTTCTTCTTAAAAAAATTTTTAATTTTTGATTGGCTTTACAATGATAAATTATGTCTTTGAAAATTCATTCATTCATAATTGATAGCTGGTTGTTACTACTCAGTCTGGTTTCTAGAATCTGTATAATTAAGGAATAATCTTAAGCAGAATAATCCAAGACATTATACATTCGTTGACAACAGAAACAATGTTTATTTATCAAAGAGTAGACTCACTGCAGAGAACCCACCTAGAATAGGTAGAGAAAATACAAGCCCACTAAATATCTAGAGTCTTTGGTTCTTGTTAACTCAGAACGCGGTTTGACCAGCATCACTGGCATGACCTGGAAGCTTGTTAGAAATGCAGCATAGTTGAACCCACTCCAGACCTATGGGTTCATCATCTCCATTTTAACAAGATCTTCAGAAGATTAATATGCACGTTGAGGTTTGAGAGGCACTGCTGCTCTAGAGGACAGCCTTCAGTCCAAGTGAAAAGCGCATTTCAGTCCACAAAGGGACTTACTCTTGTAAGAAAAGGAAGAATTAATGATTGTGCCATATGTACCCTTGTTTGATTAATCTACAATCTTAGCCACGGAAACAGTTTTAGGGAGCCTCTAATCTAATCCGCTCATTTTTACAGATGAGGAAACTGAGACTCAGAGTGGTTAAGTGACTTGCCCAGGGCCACAGCTCATAGTTGACAGCTGGAACTAGAACACAGGCATGCTGATTCTCAGTTCAGTGTTCTTTTCACTGCCCGAGTCTGCCTTCTTTGATAGAGAGGTTAGTGAATATGTGTCTGTCCAGACCAGGCTTCCAGTGGAGTGAACACTGGCAAGAGCATTATGTCTTGATTGGTAGAGAAACTAGCTTATTCTCTTGTTCAAGAGATTCAGGACATAGAGGAGCAATAGTGAAGACAGGACTTACTTTTCATCCTTTGATCTAGATATTATAAAGTATGTAACAGCTAATCTTGTCGTAGTAGCTATATTTCACCTACAAGAAATATATAAAGTAAAATATGATGAGGTAGAATGATTTTTTTAGTGGTTTCTGAAAAGCTTATTAGAAACCCTACATGTAAAGAACTTCACATTAAATGAAAAAAATAAATCATCTAAGTTCAATTGCAGAACTCCCTGTAGATTTTAAAGCCACTTAGTTACTTAAGTTATTACTGTGTTTTCATCAGACCAGATTTTTGTTAGGGCATGCTTAACAAAAACCTCTGAAGATATATTTTTCTTTTCTTTTTTTTAGCCTGGCTAATTTTTTTGTATTTTTGATAGAGACGGAGTTTCACTGTGTTAGCCAGGATGATCTCGATCTCCTCACCTCGTGATCTGCCCGCCTCGGCCTCCCAAAATGCTGGAATTACAGGCGTGAGCCGCCGTGCCCGGCCAGGCATTTATTTTTAGAAGAGCTGAGAAGAAAACAACTTTTTGAGGTTCACGGAATACAACTTTAAACACTCTCAATTCTGACCTATCTCTAGTTTCAGTTTTCTTTAGATAATGTTTTAATTATCAGACCCTTCTGAAAACTAAAGGTATGCCTGGTCAGAAATAACTTTTGTGGTTTATATAAATTTTTGTTCACAATTTGGCAAACTTCACAATTAGACAGATTTGAACTTTTATGGTGTGTGAAGAAATCTCTACCAGTCGAGAAGTGCAGAAACAAACTGTGATGTGTGAAGCCGTATGTTCCTGAACTGCACTTTTCATTCAAAGTTCCTTTCTTTCATCAGGTTCTAAATGTAACAATAACACTTGTCTTATTTAGTAGCCAACTACAGTAGCAATGCTGCTAGCCTACTTCTGTCTTTACATCAAAAGTTAGTGCTAACAAAACTGCATCAGCACGAGTCAGGTGACTTTATCACTTTTCTTAATATTTTTACATTATTTTCTTCTGTACTCAGATGAAAAAAATATACTTAGAAAAACATCTTAGCCGGGCGTGGTGGCGGGCGCTTGTAGTCCCATCTATTTGGGAGGCTGAGGCAGGAGAATGGCGTGAACCCGGGAGGCGGAGCTTGCAGTGAGCTGAGATTGTACCACTGCACTTCAGCCTGGGCGACAGAGCAGGACTCTGTCTCATAAATAAATAAATAAATGCCTGTGTGTTTGTTTGACAATACGAAATCCAGTAAGTGAGGAGTGTAGAACTGTATTTTACTATAATGTCGAATATTTCTCCTTTCATACCCTCAACAAACATTTATTGATTGCTTGTAATATTTAGGCACATTCCCTCAGGGAACATACAGTCTGGTTGTGGAGACAGACATGTAATCAGACAATTATAACAGAAGCTGAGATTATTGCCTGTTACGATGTTCCAGTCACTGTTCTAAGTGCTATACATGTGGCAATTTGAATGTTTTTTAGAATTCCATTTTTAAATTGTTTGCCCTGAGAATGACAATATACATTTATAACTTTTCATGATCTACTTTGAGTTAATATTTGATGTAAAATATAGAAACTCTGCATCCGTAGAGGTCCATTTATGCTGTAGTTGTCATGTGTATTACCTCTACATACATTATAAGCCCTGGAGGTAATGTTACATACTTTTTGTTTTAAACCCTGAATGAGCCCATCTCATCTAATGTTGGAATCACATGTGTTAATTTAATATTCTAAATAGGCTGTGAAGTGCCCATGAGGTGTAGGTGCTATTATTGTACTCATTTTATTGATGAGGAATTTGAGGCACCAAGGCTAATTTGCCCAGTGTCATCCAGCTAGAAAGTGGTAGATCTGGGATTTGAACTCATGTCTGCCTGACTCCATAACTTACATTCTTAACCACTCATATCACAGTACCTTGTTTAAAGGTGTTATCATAAGAACAAACAAGAGAATGTGTAATTAACAGGTTTAGGGATGCCTCATTGAGAGTGATATTTTAGCTGATTACTGACTGATGTGTTCAAACTCAAAAGGGAAAAAGTGAATGCAGCAAAAGGAGCCATAGTGGGTGAACGTTGTAAGGAGAAGCAAATGAGTGTCAGACTTGTAAAGTACTGGTATATAGACTGCTCAGGAACTGCTGGCAGTTTCTGGTAACTGGTAGAATGATTGGAAATGAGGTTGGTAAGACAGGCGAAATTCTGATTTGCCTTGAATGCTTTGCAAAAACTGAGAGGCCATGGAGCCCACAGGCTTAGAAACTTATAATTCTAGAAGTGTGAATTGATTTATATGTTTGTTTGTTGTACATTCTCTTATTTACACAATTTAATAGAGGCAGTGATATACTGTCAGAATTAGCTACTTGTAATTTGGTTTACAAAATAGGATTTTTGAGTATTTATATCGTTATATATATTTATATGTATATGAGTTCCTGAAGGTAACATCCTGACACTTGATCCAAAAGGATATGATAAATATAACTATTAATAGATATTAAAGAATTTTTAACTATTTATGTTTAAAGTAATTATCTCTTTCTGTCTCCCAGCCCCTTTTCTGGTTTTGGAGTTTTTTTAAACACATTGAAATCTTCTGTAGTCTGTCTTCTCTGATTTGTGTACCATATGCTTTTAGTTGAACCTCTTGACACAAACCTGGGAGGGTATGCCTAGGCTGCCTCCTGTAAGTGTCCGGTTGCTCTCTGTGTCCTCCAATTCGGATTCTTTTCCCTCTCCCTTTAAGGTGGAAGCTGCTGCAGTTTGGATTTCTTTTTTCAGAAATCTGTGCTAGATTGATGAGAAAGGTTTTACAAATTCTTAGGGGTAGGTAAGAGGAGGAGAATTTGATAACAACCGTCAAATACTGTGTTCCTCTTTTTTGTCAGGCTGCAGAACAAGCAAAAGCAAGCCCAGCTCTTGCAGCCAAGGATCCTGGTACTGTGGCTAATAAAAAAGAAGAAGAAGATTTAGCAAAAGGTACGTTTTTAAGTCCCTGATGGTGGGAAGAAGATAAGCCTCTGTTTTTTCTCTGAGATATTTAAAAGATAAAATAAATAGAACTTTATAGCAAAAGCTGAAATCTACTTTGTTGCCCTCCTCAGTATTCTTTCCTTTCCTCTTGAGAGGCAATTACTGTTACATGTGTCCTTTCAGTCTATGTTTTTATGACAGATTTTTACTATACTGTGTATCCAAAAACAGTATCAAGTACTTTTTTGTGTCTAACAAGTTTGTTTTTCATAGGTAGTACACTTGAAGTGCCATTTGCCACTTGCTTTTCTCATGCAACATTATGTTTAAGATCTATTCATGTGACATATCCATTAACGCTTCTGTAATATTCCAGTGTACTAATGAGTGTACCACATTTTTCTATCTTTCTACTGATGGATGTGTGGATTCTTTCTGATTATTACTATTATTATTTTTACTAAAATTAAGCTGCAGTGAGTATTCTTGTACATATTCTCTGTGCACATGTATGTGACTGTCTCTGTTATGTGTGACTAAAAGCAGTATTGTTGGATCATGGCATTGGTACATCTTCGGTTTTGCTAAATGGTTCTATGATTTCCTTTTCCATTAGCAGTGTATGAAAGCTATGATTAATCTCTGACAACACTTAGTAATCTTAAGGGTTTAACTTTTGTGAATCTGGTAGGTTTAAAATGATGTCCTGTTATTTTAATTTTAATTTTTTTGATTGCTAGTGAGACTGAGTTCTTTTTTGTATATTCACTGCTCATGATGATTTTCTTTTGGGTAAATTGTCTTTTGTTAAATAAAATAATGATATGTAGAAGTCTTTATTTGAAATATTAATTTGTTATCTAATTATTGTAGATATCTACTCCTGGTTTTTGACCTTAACTTTGATAATGGTGTATTTTATCAAGTAGAAATTTTAAGTTTTGAGAAGGCCAGAGCTGTTTGCTCTTTTGTTATGATTTTTACTTTTTAGTGGCTTTTAAAAAATACTGTTCTCTACCTCAGGGTCCTAAAATATAGTTTTCTATATTGACTTTTAGTAGCTTTAAAGTTTTGTTTTCATATTGGTTCTTTTATTAATCTAAAACAAGAGTGGAGGAGCAGAAAGGGCTCTGGGTTGAGTTGGAAGCAGGATAATCAATGCACTGAGATTACATTTCAGAGCCTGAATGACATATGGTGATGGTCTGCACTGGGGGAGTAGTGGTGGAGATAGAGGAGACACATTTGAGATCTATTTTGGTGGATTTGTTACATTGAGTCTTTAGACTGCTAAGAATTACCCTTGGAGCAATAAAATCCTGATTCTCCAAGATTAAGGCTTTGATTTAGTAAGTCTGCAGTGAAGCTTGATACTCTTGACTTTCCAGGCAATTTTGATGATTATTTTGAAAACTTAAGCTATAGGAATACATTTAAAAGGTCAAGGAAAATGCAAAATACCTGCAGCTGAAAAAGAAAAGGAGATCTAAGAGTTTGTATTTTTTATTACCCAGAATAATTTACATTGTATTTGTTCAGTAAAAATAGGAATTACCACGCTGTTCCAATTTTGTTAATTTATTTTTAAACTTTCAGTTGTGAATGAATGAATAAAACTGACAACATGATTTTTGTTCAATATATCAGGATATGTTCTAGTTTCTAACTATGCTGTTGAAGGAAGAATACCTTTTACCTTGATGTCTTTTTCTACTTCTTCAGATTGTTGGATATAATAACATTTTGGATTTTTAAAAACTCATTGTTTTCTAGCCATTGAGTTGTCTCTCAAGGAACAAAGGCAGCAGTCAACCACCCTTTCCACTTTGTATCCAAGCACATCCAACCTCTTAACTAACCACCAACATGAAGGCCGAAAAGTTCGTGCTATATATGACTTTGAAGCTGCTGAAGATAATGAACTTACTTTTAAAGCTGGAGAAATTATTACAGTTCTTGATGACAGGTAATGTTAATATTACATTTAAAATTTGTATGAAAGTATGTATGGCTTCGGTGTTTCATATTATTCCTGTTGATCGCAGTTACCAAATATAATAATAAATATTGACCCAGATGCTTCTCTGTATGGCAGACAGTTGGCTGATTTGCTTGTGTTATACTCAGTGGATTCTTATTTTGTTTAATTTTTTTCTTATTTATTTCTTAGTTTTTAATTTGTTTTGGAGGCGTAGTTTAATCTATTCATTTTTGGTTCTACCTAATAATATAGATTGTTACATTATTTAAAAAGGTACAGTTCTGGAAAAACACTGAGTATGTATATGTACTTAATGGAATTTGTAAGAAACATATAATCTATTGAGTTTTTATACACAGAACAGTATGTCCATATGAAACAACTTTATTTTATATGGAATTATACGTTTATTCAGGAGGTGATACGGTGCATCAGTTTTTTTACTCTAGCTTTGTGATGTTTTACTTGAAAATGAATTGTTACTGATGCTTGTTACTGATAATGCAGTATTGAAATTTACAGGTGTTTTTAAAAAATCAGCTCAAATTGATTTAAAGTTCTTCCTGTAGTATCTCTCTTACTACCTTAGTCCATTTGGGCTGCCATAACAAACTACCATGGACTAACTGGTTTAAAAACAACAGGAATTTATTCCTCACAGTTCTGGAGTATAAGTCCATGGTCAAGGACCCGACAGATTGACTGTATGTGGAATGCCCACTTTCTGGTTTGTAGAAGGCTGTCATTTTGCTGTGTCCTCCCGTGGCAGCAGGAGCAATGAGCTTTCTGGGGTCTCTTTTATAAGGTTGCTAATCCCGTTCATGACCTAATCATTTTCCAAAGGCCCCCCCTTGTGATACCATTGCTTTGGGGGTTAGGATTTCAACCTGTGAATTTTGGGAAGACACAAACATTCAGACATATTTTAACATTTTTTTTTTTTATTTGTTTGTTTGATTTTTTGAGTGGAAGAAAATGAAGTAAAATTTGAGCTGGTTGGCTGGAAATTGCACAAAACCTTGCATCTGTTCTTTCAAAAACATTTATTAAGTGCTTGCTAGCTTTCCATATACTAGAGTTTACCTAGGAGTGTACTCTTTGTGAATGTTTTACACTGTGAACAGCGTCATCTTTCATATTTGTTCTGTTGGGAGATAAAAAGAAAAACCTTGCTAATGTGTACTGGAAAGAGCAATGATTTAGGAATGGAGACTGAAAGTGAGAGCCTGTCTTTATATCTCATTACAAAGACTTCTTACTCTGGAGCCTGTGAACCACCTGAAGCTGACAATTTTTTCATATGGGTACCTCTTTTTTGGGAGAGAGTCCATAACTGCAAAGCATGCATCCACAGTCAAAAGGATAAACAACCCTGTGTTTAATAGCTTCTTACCTTTTCTGAGGCTTCTTCTTTTGTAATAAAGGAAGATTCATTGGCCTTTTCAGTGGGTTATTGTGAGATTCAAATTTTGTAATAGTGTAAGTTAAATACTACAAAAGATAAAGATTTATAGAAATAAAAATGTTGTGGTAAAGCATTGTTTTCTGTTTGTCATAGTGATCCTAACTGGTGGAAAGGTGAAACCCATCAAGGCATAGGGTTATTTCCATCTAATTTTGTGACAGCAGATCTCACTGCTGAACCAGAAATGAGTAAGTATTTTCCAGCCTGCCAATAAATAATGTTTTCTAATCCTTTTCTTAATGGAAGTTGAGTAAACTGAACTTTTTAGAGCAGCGTTGCCCAGGCTGGAGTGCAATGGTGCGATCTCGGATCATTGCAACCTCCGCCTCCCAGGTTCAGATGAGTCTCCTGCTTCAGCCTCCCGAGTAGCTGGGATTACAGGTGCCAGCCGCCACTTCCAGCTATTTGTGTGTGTGTGTGTGTGTGTGTGTGTGTGTATTTTTAGTAGAAACGGGGTTTCACCATGTTGGCCAGGCTGATCTTGAACTCCTGACCTCAGGTGATCCACCCACCTCAGTTTCCCAAAGTGCTGAGATTACAGGCGTGAGCCATCGTGCCTGGCCTAACTTTTTTTTCATATATGTCTATGTAGAGGTTGTTGTTAAAATGCAAATTCATTAAGAAGTTTTACAGAATTTATACATTATATGTTTTTCTTACCAGTTCATTACAGTGTGACAAGTACAGTATAACCTCAGGGAGAATTTTTCCTGTTCAAAGGTTGGGACTGTTTCTCTAGTGTGTAGTCCCAGACTTGAAAACAGTGGTCTCCAAGCAACATGTCAGATATTCAGAAGGAACCATTTTTACTAATCATATAAAAGTTTGTTTGATTTACAAACCCTGCTGACTAGGATAATAAACTAGAAAGTGGGGCCGTGGAGAAAAAGTGATACCAGTGGCAGGCTTAACAGTTTCAGGAGACATAGCTACATAGTCGGTCAAAGTAGTGAGAGACAGTTTACTGTATTTCTACATAATACTTTGCTTTAATGAATCTTCATAATGATGAGTTTAGTCATCAAGCAAAGTTTAAGTCATAATCTCCCTCTAGGAAAACAGAAAAATAGATCTGTGTTGGTTAAATGGCATTGCGTAGTGTGCTGACTCTTTATTTAAACAGCTTCTATGTGTAGGTTGATATGCTATAGTTATTTGGCAAAATAGCTCATATTATCTTTTTTTAATGCTAGATAGAAGGGATCAAAGAAAATTACAAACCACAAGATGCTTAGGTGTTTTTTAGTTTATAAGAACTTTAAGAAAAAAAAATCTTTGTCCCGGTCATCTTTTTATTTCCAGTAGCTCCTAATAGTGAATCTTACAATACATGCTACATAAATACTTATGGAATAAATGATACAGAAATATATATGTTAACAATAAAGAGACACTTCACTTCTCTTTCAAGAGAAGGCTTGAACAGCAAAACAGAAAATACAGATCTTTAAGAAAATGATGCACTCTCATAGCACTGCCAGGGTGCCTGGTGTCATGTTTATAGAGACACATTGGTGAGACCCAGTCTTTCAATGATGTTTTCTATGTCTGTGAGAGTTCAAAAACATGTCAGCCTTATTTAAATGGCATTGCGTACTATGCTGACTTTTTAATAACCTGGGCTAGTAATGATGTTTTGTTTGTTTTGGGACTTTTTTTTTTTTTTTTTTTTTTTGGTCCTGAATCATTTCCTGGAGAGGATAGAATTGCTTGGAGTTCTGTTCAAGATAAGGTCCAGGATCTCATGTAGATCCTGGATCCATTTCATCTTTTTTTTTTTTTTTTTTTTTTTGTCAGTCATATAGCAATGCAGCCTCCATATGAGTTTTCTAGTTTTTCTCATGTTTTTCACTCTGGACAATCTAAAAGAGAAACTGAAGCATCAGAGCTTATGTAATGGGGTTGTAGTTCTCAAGCATGGAGAGCAGGTGCTAGCATGATCCCCAGAGCATCATTCTTTTGAGGAAATAGAAGCCCACTTCACTTAGCATGTCAAATAGAAATGGCTGCCCTATTTAGCTTGCTTTTGGTTTGGAGATACAGTAAAATATTGTGAAATCTTTTTGTTATATATTGTATATAAATAAAATTTTTTTTTACACACACATAGTATTAGTTCCTGTGAGAAAAGGGGCTGCAAACTTGTGCATCAAGAGCTGTTAGAATATGAAGTCTGCCATGTGTTTTCTTGTGGGTAATGGCCAATGCAGTGCTATCCCAGCTTTCTACTTGTCATAGCTCAAGATATAAAAAGCAAAAATGTCTGCTGCAGATGTTTCTTTTCCTTTATAGGAAACTGAATCAGCTGAAACTTTTTTTTGTATGTAGAATTTTGCTTTTGGTGACTTGAATGGAATGATTATATTTCTTAGGTTGGAAATTAAGCTATTTCTGTGTTATACAGAAGCACACAACATAGAGTACCCAAGTGATTGGACTTCATGTTCTTCGGGTAAAATCACAGGCACAGGCCAGATTCCAGTAGTATGGGCTAGTAGAACAAGATTGATTGGCATTCAAATCCAGCCTTTGTCATTTATTAGCTTTCTCTTTTACAAGAGTTTTTCATCTTTCCAAACTACCTTATTTATAAAAAGGGCATATCTCATAGGATTGTTTTGGAGATTCACTGGAGGAAATGTAATATTCCATCAAGCATACTCAATAGTTTAATAAACATTATTTCCCTTCCTTAAATTGCCCCCTCCCATCTCCCTTTCCATCATGATTCCTAATATTTTTATGAATTGATCGACCACATTGATGCAAGGATTAAAAAGAATAGAAAGGAAATTTGTTTAGTAGAGTCGTATGTGCCTTTCAGTAGTATTTGGAGTTTATTATATAGCTATCGTTATGTTAAATCATTTTTAAAGATTGCTTTGGTGAGTAGGAGAACTATGTGCTTCTGGCCAATGGGTTGTTGATCCCTCAATGACCACTTTTCATTGTCAAATAATAATATTACATAACTAGAAAGTACAGGCTGATTTGTTGGAAAACTGAGATCCCTGCCAAGGCCACTTGCAAAGTTCTCCACTGGCATGAACGTCATTCTCTAAAAGCCTAAGTGGCATGCCAGAGAATATATAGCTGATTTTCCCGTTCATTACATTGGAGTAATGTGGATTTTCTATCAAACCAGGTTTTTTTTTTCCTGTGAAATGAGATTTTTTTCTTGAAGGATTGGTAATTTAAAAAGAGGGTTTATTTTAAATTGCAGAATTCGGCCGGGCGCGGTGGTTCAAGCCTGTAATCCCAGCACTTTGGGAGGCCGAGACGGGCGGATCACGAGGTCAGGAGATCGAGACCATCCTGGCTAACACGGTGAAACCCTGTCTCTACTAAAAATACAAAAACTTAGCCGGGCGAGGTGGCAGGCGCCTGTAGTCCCAGCTACTCGGGAGGCTGAGGCAGGAGAATGGCGTGAACCCGGGAGGCGGAGCTTGCAGTGAGCTGAGATCCGGCCACTGCACTCCAGCCTGGGCGACAGAGCGAGACTCTGTCTCAAAAAATAAATAAATAAATAAATAAATTGCAGAATTCATTTAGGCCATTGAAAAACTTTGCTTTTGTCCTCCAGCTTACTAAACTCTGATATGTAGTAGGTGATTAATCTTTTTTCAGAAATACAACTCTTCTTATTAGTGAAATCTCTTTTTATGGAAAATGTAAAATGTTTACAAGAGAAAATTAAGAAATCCAATTTCATAAACTAATGTTCTGTTATTACTGCCAAAATCTGCAACTCAGTTATTTCCTAAATTGTGCCTTTTAGCTTGCTGGGAATATAAGAAAAATCCCCAAATCTCTCTTGGAAGTTAAAGTGCTTTAAAGTAGAATTTTAAATGTATTATAAAAAAAGATAACTTTTACATATCTTACAGTTAAAACAGAGAAGAAGACGGTACAATTTAGTGATGATGTTCAGGTAGAGACAATAGAACCAGAGCCGGAACCAGCCTTTATTGATGAAGTAAGTGGTTTCCATGGTGATAGGAGTTGGTGCTTTGTATTGAAATTTAAATGGTTTTGCTTAAAAAGAAAATTGATTACTTGAGTTTTTTTGTTGCAAAAATTTTTGTGTTTTTCTGTTACAAAAATTCAAGCAATGTAGACGATGCAGATTGTTTTTCAAACTTCCTCTCCAGTCCTTTGTTTGCCATGTCAGAGCCTCATTATTTTAAATTCCTGCTGAATATTCTGTAGAGTGACCTTAACATGATTTATTTAATCTGTTGTTGAATGCCTAGGTTGTTTACAGCTTTTACAGTGTTGTAGTGAGATTTTTTTTTTTAACATCTATCTTTGTGTTTCTTTAGGGTAGATATCCAGGAGTGAAACTGTTGAGTTGAAGGATTTGTGTGTTTTCCATGTTAATAGATACTGTCAAATTGTTGAGCAAAACAGGTTTTTACACTCCTATTCATACCATGCGAGAACTCCTGTTTCCTGGCATACTCCACAAGGATATAAACTAGTTTAGTTTGCGTATTACTGAGGAAGGGACACTGGTTGACTATCTGTTGAAACAAATAAATTACTGTTCTAAAAATAAAATTGTCATTAAATTACTTCTACATAAATCATTTTATAAAAGCAGTGCTAATATATTGAATATCATTGGAGATGATTCATGGCTCCTCGTATTGAACACATTCTAGTATTTGAGGAAAAGCTTATGCTAATTTTATATTAAATGTCTTCATATGTCATTGTCACACCTGAAACAATGTATATTTTTAGTAATTATGCTCAAAAATATAATGTCAACTTGGTGACACATCATAATTTTTGGAGCCACATGATGATACCCAAATTTGTATTATTGGATTTAAATTTGAGATTTCTTGAATTAAGTTAATCACTCCTATTTAGTTAAGCTTTATAGAAACATCTGCTATTCCTACATATAAAGAAAAGATTGAAACTGGCTACCTTTTTCATCTTTAAGTGTGTTTATGAAAAAATAAAAAGCATGTTTGTGGTTGTCTTTGTCTACTCAAACTTAATACCGTGTTTTAAAAATACCATTAACGTAACTGTTGAATTAACTTACTAAATTAAATTATGCAACTAGCAAACCATTCAGGATTTTTTAAGTGTCACATTGTATAGATCAGGGGTTGGCAAACTCTCAGGCCGAATTTAGCCTGTTGCCTGTTTATTGGAACACAGATACATTTATTTATACATTGTCTGTTGCTTTTGTGCTGCAGTGGAAGAATTGAGTAGTAGCAACAGAGATCATATGGCCTGCAAAGCCTGAAATATTTACTGGCTGGCCATGACAGAAAAAGTTTGCTTGGCCCCTGGCATAATTTAAAGAGAATCTTTTCAGATCCTGATTTACCATAGCATTCTTTCCTGAAATTGATCTGCCTGAAAACATTCTCTCCTACCATTTGTCGTTTTCCCCCCTCTTTTCCTTTTCAAGTCTTCTCTCCCACTTTACAGAAAAAAGGCTTACCACTTGCCCATAGTGAAGATTACCCTGGTACATTGCCTCAGAGTATAAGAATTACCAGGGATGATTCCAAATATTGGTGTTTGTATTAAGAAAGTAATGACTCTAAGGCCGGGTGCGGTGGCTCAAGCCTGTAATCCCAGCACTTTGGGAGGCCGAGACGGGCGGATCACGAGGTCAGGAGATCGAGACCATCCTGGTTAACACGGTGAAACCCCGTCTCTACTAAAAAATACAAAAAACTAGCCGGGCGAGGTGGCGGGCGCCTGTAGTCCCAGCTGCTCGGGAGGCTGAGGCCGGAGAATGGCGTAAACCTGGGAGGCGGAGCTTGCAGTGAGCTGAGATCCGGCCACTGCACTCCAGCCTGGGCGACAGAGAGACACTCTGTCTCAAAAAAAAAAAAAAAAGAAAGTAATGGCTCTAATGACTAGTTAACACAGCTGAGATGGTTTCATATTTTTTGTTTTTAAAAAATAGGACCAAAATGAATTTTCAGCTAGTAGATCATTAAAAATAATTTTTAATGACAGACCACTGTCATTCCATTCCATCTTTCAGAAGGCACTGAAAGAACTTAATGAAATTGCCATAATAGCTTGATTATATAAACAAAATTTCTCCTCACTTTCAACTATAAAAACGAAAAACAGGAATAGAACTGATGCTGAATCCTGGCTCATTTTACTTTTCAAAACTTGAAATATAGTTAGTGTTGTTTTGACCCTTTATATATTAATAATAAATATAATCATTACCGTATACATATGAATGTATCTAACACCGAGAGTATTATCATCAATTTACATATTTTTAGTGCAAAGAAATCTCATATGGTCATCAGTAGAAAACTTTCAAGCATATTAGGATAAAATTTTGGGGGGGTGGGAAATTGAGTGGAAATATGATGAGTTCAAGGAGAAAAACAATTTGAAATACATGACAGAGACTGTTTTTTGAATGGTAATGGTGAGTGCAGATTGCTATGGTGTTTAAATTCCTTTGGCTATATTTAAAGGAGTTTTTGACTGTTTTATTTTAAAATGTCAACGCTTAATGTCCTGGAAATCTTATCCTTTGTAACATTTTAAACGTATGAAAAATGAGATGTTATCTCTGAAATATGTGAAGGGGTTTATGGGCTTGTAGCAGTCTTTTGTGGGAGGCAGAAACAAAATTTGAAGAGTGAAACAGACTGTGGAAGACTGTGCTAAGGACAAGGAATCCACCTGGGCTAGGGGAAGTGATGTTTGACTGATTGCATTATGTAAGAAAATGCTGGCCAGGCGCAGTGGCTCTCGCCTGTAATCCCAGCACTTTGGGAGGCCGAGGCGGGCGGATCACAAGGGCAGGAGATCGATACCATCCTGGCCAACATGGTAAAACCCTGTCTCTGCTAAAAATACAAAAATTAGTTGGGCGTGGTGATGCGCGTTTGTAATCCTAGCTACTTGGGAAGCTGAGGCAGGACAATCACTTGAATCTGGGAGGCAGAGGTTACAGTGAGCCAAGATCATGCCACTGCACTCCAGCCTGGGGGACAGTGAGACTCTGTCTCAAAAAAAAAAACTTGCAGAGGCAGACTAGTTGTCTATCTAGAAACCCTACTTCTATGACACTAAATAATTTTAAATATTGTGTAGTGTTCTGTAAGCAAACAAAACAGAAACCATCTGTGTGTTAATGGACTCTCACTTTCATTTGACCTTTTTTTGTGTGTGGTAGGCAAACTTTCTGACATATTTTTGTTTTGTAAGACTGCTTAAAATGAAAATTGTGAATAATTTACATTGAAAATTGGTATCCATTTCAAAATACAGAATTCTTTTGACTTGGGAAGAGTTTTTTTTAGCATATTTATGTCAGTTTCACTCTCTGATGATTAATTTGTTTCTCAAGCTATTTTCCTTTTACACAGAATCATAGTTTTTAAATTTTAAGTAATTACTTTGCTTAGAATTAGTTGTCTTTATTTGCCCTATGTACCTATATATGGTAGCATAACCATGTGAAAACCATGCATGGAGAAAGGTTTGTAATTGTTTTAGTAGTAGTCATGGTAGAGTAGATCTGTTTTGATTTTTTAAAAAACATAAATACATATATACTTATATATCATATAGATGTGTTTATGTAATGATGGTTTCATTAGTTCCATTGGTCTGTACAACAAAAGATTCAGAAATAGATCTGTGTCACTGGTTTGAGGTATCTTCCAGCCTTTCCCACATAGGAAAATCGAGAAACCACTAGTCTTCCTCCTTCCTTTTATGACTAACTGAAACACTGGTAGAAAGAAAATGTAGAATAAATCCTGAGAGTCCCACTCAGAAGAGCAGCTGTGATACAGCTGAGCTCTGCCTTACTGAAACAGCTGCTGTATTCACCATGGGGGAGAAGGAATGACAAGTTGTTAGTCAGAAGCAATGCCATCTTGAGATGGATAGTACACTTGTTGGCGTGGCTAAGCTAAAGCTGCTCTGAAACAAAGCAAAATCCTCTAGCATGACATAAGAGGTGGAAGAACTCATGCATTGTAAGTTTAAATGTGGCTCGATTTCTTCTCACTTAAGAGAATCTCTGTTAGCAGTTGGTTGATTGATTGATTGATTGATTGATTGATTGATTTAGACAGGGTCTTGCTCTGTTGTCCAGGCTGAAGTGCGTGGTGAGATCATAGCTCACTGCAGCCTTGACCTCCTGGGCTCAAGTGATCCTCCCACCTCAGCCTCCTGAGCAGTTTCAAAAATATATAGGAAACACTTTCAAGGCTCTGACTTCATGTGGTACTAAAGAGAATAAATACATGGGACACTGAAAACATAAAAGCAAAATTGGAGTCTCCATAACTATGAATTTTGAAAGTTTGTCTAGTTAATAAGGTGAAAACACAAAGTTGCATAAAGGTTGGTTGCTTTTTATATTAACTACTTCATTCCTGTAGGATAAAATGGACCAGTTGCTACAAATGTTGCAAAGTACAGACCCCAGTGACGATCAGCCAGACCTCCCAGAGCTACTTCATCTTGAAGGTAAAACTTTTCTATTTACCTTGCAGATAAAGAATAATTCGAGGTTACTAACTGGTGTCCTGTTGAAGAATGGATTTTGAGAATAATATTAAAAATGGAACATTTCTCACTTCTCCTTGACCCAGGCTCCCTTTCATATGCAGTTTAGACCTTGGGTAGAATTTGAATTCTTACAATTTTCTATCCAAACTAAGTATTCTATTCAACATTTTAGAATCTTGTAAAATGAAAAATGGCACTTTAAGATTTCGGGATTAGTATTTTAGATTAAGTTGTCACCATTATACTTTAAGAAAATCAATTTTGGGTTTTGCAGACTAAAGTTAACGAATGTATATTTTTATTACTCCAAATTAAATCTTTTATTCTTTAAATTATACAAATATCTATCAAAGGTTCACATTTTTTTTTTCTTGTACTTTCTTATGTTCCTTTACATCTTGTCATTTTAGCAATGTGTCACCAGATGGGCCCTCTCATTGATGAAAAGCTGGAAGATATTGATAGGTAAAAGAACATGGGTGCATTTATGTTGTGTACCTTCCTTACTGACGCTATCGCTATAAACTGCAAAGTGGGCTATAACTGCCTTTTTTTAAAAAAAAGAAATATTGTGGAGGAACCAATTCTCATTCATGTGTCTTCTGCTAGATGTGGAGAATTAGACTCATTTGTCCTTTTTTTTAAAGTGAGGATTTGATTGACCTTTACAATATAGTCAAAAAGACCAGCATAGATAGGTCTTTTTAAAAACAAGGGCTTAGCTGTGTAATCCTCTTTGCTGAAGTGGCATTACCAGAGCTCAGAAATGACCCATATGTTAGTAACTAGGGAAACCAAGATATTTCTGGTACAGTCAGATACGATAAGCTGGAGTTCCCTCAGCACAGCACGTAAGCCTTAAACAGTTTGGGTTGCTTCAGGGCTAAAATGCAGGATATTTTTGTTATAGGTGAAATTTTTAATAATGTCTGCCAGTACTACTTTTTGCTCTTTTTGATATTTTGATGTATCAGTATTTAGAACATTATATCATTTCAGCAACAGCTGTGTTTCAAATTATTGTGTCATGTTTCAGAAAACATTCAGAACTCTCAGAACTTAATGTGAAAGTGATGGAGGCACTTTCCTTATATACCAAGTTAATGAACGAAGATCCGATGTATTCCATGTATGCAAAGTTACAGAATCAGCCATATTATATGCAGTCGTCTGGTGTTTCTGGTTCTCAGGTAAGCTTTTAGAAGGCCATGTTGTTTTAAATTCTCAAATGCACGGTCAGACGTGGTGGCTTATGCCTGTAATCTCAGTAATTTGGGAGGCCAAGGCAAGAGGATTGCTTGAGACCATGAGTTCAAGACCAGCCTGGGCAACATAGTGAGACCCTGTCTCTACCAAAAAAAAAAAAAAAAATTAGCCAGGCTGGGGGCATGTTCCTTGGTCCCTACAACTCGAAAGGCTGAGGTGGGTGGATAACTTGAGCCCAGAAGGTCTAGGCTGCGGTGAGCCTTGTTCGCCCCACTGTACTCCAGCCTGGGCAACAGTGACACCCTGCCTCTAAAATAAATAAATAAGTAAATAAATAAATAAATAAATTCTCAAATGCATTTGAGATTATTTGAAATAGCTGTTTGAAACTTTCTGAAACTAATGTTTAGAATTAAAGTTTAACAGAATTTTTTTACTTGGCAATTACAGTATATAACATACTAATTATACTAATAGTTTTTGTTGTTGTTTTTTAAAGGAAATTGCTTTTATCCATTGCAGTCTGGCAGTTTAGGAAATGTGACTTGTATCCATTGCAGTCTATGGCTACAAAACAATGAGTTCAAATACACTTTTTAAATATCCTTTGGGAGTCCTTAAAAAAATACCAACATACAGAATATTAAAATATATTTAATGTAAAGGGGGATTAGTATAAAGTTTCAGGGTAAGTTTCTTTAATGCTTCAGTATGGAGATAAACGTGAGTTCAGCATATGTTTAACTAAAAATGAAAACCATCAACAGCCTATTTCATTGAAAAACATTTTTCAAAATGCCTGTTGACAGAAGTAACTTTTACCAAAGGATTCCAGAGTGGTAATTTTTCTTGTTTTTGTAACTGAATACCTCTATAGAGAGAGTTCAGTATGCTTATTAAAATTTTAGAATTGAATATGATTTCTCTTTAACTGTCCCAGGTGTATGCAGGGCCTCCTCCAAGTGGTGCCTACCTGGTTGCAGGGAATGCGCAGATGAGCCACCTCCAGAGCTACAGTCTTCCCCCGGAGCAGCTGTCTTCTCTCAGCCAGGCAGTCGTCCCGCCGTCCACAAACCCAGCCCTTCCTAGTCAGCAGACTCAGGCTGCTTACCCAAAGTAATTTGACTGTTGATTCTTGTTTGGAGTTAGTGCTGTTATAGCTGCTTAAGTGCCCCAGTTATCTATAACTCTAAAATATGGCTAATAAATATCTGTGGTCAGCATCATGCGGCCACCCCATTCATGGTAATGAGTAGTAGAGCCTCTGTGGTGTTCCAGTACCAGCCAGCAAGCTGGTGCTCTGCTCCCCACTCGCTTAACTCCTGCAATCTGGTTTCAGCCCTATATTTTTAATACTACTCTTACCATAAGTTTTTATTGTTGTTTTTATTTGCATCTATGATATTTGATAATGTCTTTAATGAAATTTACATGTAGTGACTATAATTTGTCATTTTCCCACACATTTTATATAAAATTTAAATTCTGTTATTTAAAAATTATAGTTCTGAGCTGTCTCTTTAAGACAGATATTTTCTTATTTTTGCCCTATTTTGGAATTTAGTTTATATTATAGCAAGGTACCCCATTTGAATCAAGACGGTACAAGAAGATAAGCGCCCTTGTTTCTCAGGAGGCAGATGGCTGAATATGTGATGACAGAGGCCCATTTACTTTTGCCATTTACTTACAGTGCTCTCTGTCATGTAGTTAAATGCTTATTATGTGTTTTTTCTTCTGCTTTAATGGGACTCTAAGCTGAAATCTTTTCCTTGAAGCAAATAAAGGATAGGCTTTTAAGAGTTTACCAATGTGTGTTCTAGAAGTTACGATATTCTAGCTGGCAATAGAAGTTTCTAGGTAACACAGGCACAACTTCTAGAAACCTTTCCAGCAGTATCGGGATTGCCCAGGAATTTTCCTGTACTGCCCTCTCTGTTGCACTATTCATCCTCAAAGAGTTACGTGTTGGAGATGCTTGGGGATTTTCAAGCATTATTTGGTTGTCAGGTTAGTATCCCAAAGTGACCTTAAGGGGGATGATGGCAAGGCCTAAGTGTCAGAAAACAGGGCATTCCCTAGTGGGTTATGTATGTTAGTAAAAAATGTTAAGTGTAGCTTGCTCTCTTGCAGGATTTTTTTTTAAGTTGAAATCTGGTGGAAATGAATACCCTTATGGAAAATAAGCAAGCAGCTGTTCCTAGAGTAATATATTGCTTTACAACTAGATACGAAGTGGGCAGAAGGTAGGAATTGTTGAGAAAACACTAGGGTTCCCGACGTAATAGGACCCTTGAGCTATTTTAGTATTAGCCAGAACTGCCACCTCTCCCCAGCTAGTCCTCTGTTTGACTGTGTCACATGCTGCTCTACCTACCTTGTTACTAGAGATTACTTGAGACTCATTCTTCAAGGTCAGGACCTTGGGAAATGATCTTTGTGAATGAGATAACCTGTTGGTAGGTGCTTTACCAGTGAAGTTGTGTAGCGCTGTGGCACCCTGCTGCTGTTCTCTGTGGGTGACTCTACTTCTGCAGGCGGGATGTGAAATCCCTGGCACGGGCCCAGTCCTACCCGTAGAGTGTAGCTATTAATGTCACCTCTCAAGGAACACATGTTTATTTCAATAGGTGTCTTTTGAAGAACATTTTCTTGAAATATTTAGCCCTCCCTTCCTGGCTCATTCCTACATATTCTTTAGTTGTTAGCTCAGCTGCATTTTTACTGGGACGTCTTCCTTGCTTTCCCACCTGTCAGCACTGTGCCTCCTGTGTGCTGTCAGAGGACTGTGTGTGTACTTCTGTGTGTTTCGTGGCTGGTAGTTGCCTTTTTACTTGTTTGTATCCCCACTGAACGGCAATATCTTGAGAGCTGGCGCTGTCTCTTTCACCTGTACAGCCATCCTATGTAGCACACAGTTTTACACTGGATAGGAACCCAGTAAATATTTTATAAATACATGTTTTAGTGTTAATGACAATTTCAAGTACTATATTAGATCAGTTAGGTGTATTTTTTAAAATTCCTTGCAAAGGCTTCACAAAGGCTTAGAGGCCATTTAAATATCTCTATATAAAGGTACAATATGTAATATCTATTTATCAATATATAAAAACAGATGTGTGTTTGTGTGTTTCAACGGGGAAATGAGGAATTGCTGGTACAGCAAATGTAGGATGAGGAAATTGGAAAGAGTGAGAGCCAGGGTTAGAAGTCTTACTAGAGATGTCCTGCGTATTTGACTCGAGCTTTCTAGTGGCAAATCAAGGTCAGTGAGGATTGTTGTTGTTTTTGGTAGGCAGGTTTTTTAGCACTCCTCAGTTTATATATATCTGAGAGGCTAGCTCTTGTTACATACAATTTTGGTGTTAAAGCTCACCGTTTTTCAGACTTCTGTCATCCTAGGACAGTCTTATTAGTTGGGGAAGGTGTCACTGATGACAGTTTTCTAAAGCTACCTGTAGCGATGGTAGTATTATAAGGTGATAATAAGTGACAGTTACTGTTAGTATTATGAGACCACTGAAGCTTATGTATTTATTTGTCTCGATTTTAGTTTACTACAGTCAGCATGTGCCAGGCACTACGTTAGACACTTGAGAGTCTTCTTTAGCTTCAAGGTGCTTACTGAGTAGTAGGGGCAAACACATAAAAAACATAATGTTATACAACATGATTTATAAATAAAGAAAGATATATGCCTTGTGCTTTAGGAGCCTCAGGGTTTGAGGAGGTTTTCCAAGAGGGTTATTCTTAGCCAGTAGAAAAAATGTGAGGAAGATGTTCTGTCATGTCAAAGATGCGGTAGTCTGGAATGGCATGGTACTGGTGGAGTGAGCAAAGATGGGAGGTGTGAAAGGTGCGTGGTACATATCGGCATTCCAGCAGCACACTTACCAAGGGATGAAAGCGTGTGGGGGAGCAGCGAGAGACATACTTGAAGACACTGCCAAGGTCGAAGAATGCTTGTTCTAAATACCATCTTAGGGATAATGAAAAAGTTCAGAAAGGGCTTTAAATGGGAGTAGTGTAGAGGGATTCTTAGGGGCAAGGTTAGAAGCTGGGAGACCGTGGATATTAGGCAAGAAATGATGAGTATTTGTTGACAAGATACAGTGCTTTTAATTGGAAAGAGTTGTTTAGGAGATTAGCAAATAATTATACATTGGGTGACATGGTTGGGAGATAGTGCAACGCAGATAAGAGAAAGAAGTATTGGTGAATTGCACGGTTTTGCCCAAGGCAACTGGATGGACGGTGGAACTGTAAATTGAGAATGATTCCAATAATACTAACATTTAAGGGATATTTAGTATGTGCCAAGCACTGTGCTGTGTGCTTACACAAAGTAACTTATTCCTCATAATAACCTGTGAAGTCGGTAAACTATTACCCCCATTTTACAGATGGGGAAGCTGAGACCTGGAGACAGAACCAAAGTCTCACTTAACTAAGATTCTAAACCAGACATTCTGACTCCAGAACTCAGCACATAGACTCTATATTATGGCAATATTATAGCCCATACCATTGTAAATAATAGTATGAAATTTGACATCTAATCAACTTTATATCTCACACATATGGAGTGATGACAAATAATGCCTTAGGTCACCACATTAGTTGGTGAAATGTAGCATTAAATTACCGTCTCATATAATAATTAAATTACCATCAGATAGTGAATTTGTGCCGAGTACAAGAGCATTGAATTGACCAACAATAGATTTATAAATAACAATTGGAGGAAAGTTTAGAAATAGGCAGTATTTTGAAAATTTGACAGTTGCTTTATATATAGCTTGTTTTACATTTTCAATACAAAGGTAGGGGGAATTCTCAGCATCTTAGTACTTCTCTTCACATAGCTAACCTAGTGTATTACAGTGGAAATGCCATGTATTCGGTTGGGAACAGGAAGACAGGAAGTAGAGGCAGTGGATAAAGACAACCTTTAAAGGATTTTTTTCTTTCTTTTTCTAATCGGAGCAGTGCACAAGTGCAGGGCCTTGAGACGGGAGTACTGGCAGCGGAGCGGTGGGAGTGGGAGGCAAACTCAGTACTGAGGGGGTGCAGCTTCAGAGAGTTGATCAGCGTGGTAGTATTTTCAAGGAAATAAGAGAAATGAGGTTACGAGGCCTTCCCTTCCACTAGTCCTCTGGGACAGTTCTTTTCAAGGACACTGGTGATGCCCATATTGCCAGACTCTTGGTCAGTTCACCATTCTCCTCCTCCTCCATTTGACAGTTCGTGATTCCCTCCTCTTTTCTGAAATGCTTTCTTCACTTGCCGGTGACCATTCTCTTTTCCCTTCTGCCTCACCGCCACTTCTCCTCAGTCTCATTTGCCTCTTGCCGCTTTATCTTATGGACTTCAAGGTCCAGTGCTCAGTAGCTGGACTGCCTTTTTGTCTGTTTGCAGCTGCTCCCTAGGGGATCTCATGCAGCCCCGTGATTCTGAATGATTCTGAATGCCTCTGCCGAGGATTCCCAGATGCTCCCAGATGGGTATTTCTCCGCACTTCCCCACGGGCCAGCAGGCTTGAATAGCTGACTACCTATGCATTCTCTTTGCTTGTCTGTTTTTTGAACATCAAACTTGACAGATCCAAGATTATTACTTTGATATTCCCCACACCCCTCCCACCCCCCAGTCTACTGTAGTCCCATCATAGTATTCTTTTCAGTGAATGGCCACTCTACCAGTTATTTCTGTCAGTTTTTCAGTTCTAAACCCCAGGCATTTTGGACTCTTCGGTTCATTATCATATTTTGAAGGCATTATCTTCAAAATAAATCTAGACCCTGACCCTTTCTCCCATCTCCACCATTACTGCCGTGGCCCTGCTGCCGATCGGCTCTCTCCTGGTCGATCGTAATAGCCTGCAGTCCGCTCTCCTGGTCCAGAGGGAGCCCGTTAAACCCTGTGGAATCTTACCACCCTTCTGCTCAGAACCAGCCAGTGTCTTTTTGTTTCACTCAGAGTGTAAGCTACAGCCCTTACTGTGGCCATCAGGTGCTGTGTTCTCCAGCCCCTCCCCACCACCCCAGTCCTGCCGGTGGTCTTAGTTGCTCTCCCCGCCGCCACCGCAGCTCGTGGCCTCCTGCTGTTCCTTGAACGTGCCTGGTGTTTTCTCTCCTCAAAGGCTTCTGTTTATCTGAAATGCACTTTCCTATGGGATCTATCTGGCTCACTCCCTCACTTTTTCCGCATCTCTGCTTAAATATTGCCTTATTGGAGAGGCCCCTACCATAAACTAGAATCCGTGGTCCCAGCTGCTCTCGGACCTCCGTGTTGTGCTTTGTTTTTCTTCTTAGCAGTTATAACCACTCGACACACAATCCATGTGTTTATTACCCTTTTCTACCACTGGAACAGAGGCTCCATGGTGGTATAGACTTACTTCCGCAACCCCCCGCCCCACCTTTTTTTACACAATTCTTAAATAACACATTTTTTTAATGCAATGCCTGATATGACAATGCCTAAAATAACAATGTTTGGCACAGTATAGCTATTTAGTAAAAGGTTATTAAATGAATTGGCTATATGAATGAATGCTTAATAAATAGTTTTTCCATTTATCTGTAAGTTGCTCTATAAATCAGTATTGATCTAATTGAGTGTTTTTCTTCCTCCACAGTACAATGGTGAGTTCCGTTCAAGGAAACACGTATCCCAGCCAGGCGCCGGTATATAGTCCTCCTCCTGCCGCTACTGCTGCTGCAGCAACTGCCGATGTCACTCTGTACCAGAATGCAGGACCTAGTATGTCCCAGGTGCCAAACTATAACTTAACCTCATCAACCCTGCCTCAGCCGGGAGGCAGCCAACAGCCGCCTCAGCCACAGCAACCGTATTCTCAGAAGGCTCTGCTATAGGACCCGGTGTTCCACTTGGTGGCAGATGCCTGCTAAATGCCATTGACAATGTTATGAGATTCATTACTCTCTTAAGATGTGTTTATCCTCAGCTTATAGGAATCTCTCCAGGTCAAGAAGTTCAGATATTCAAGAAGGTAGAACTCTCTTCAATTTACACTGACTTTTTAGAGGTTCTTCCCCCACCCCCAGAGGAATGAAACTACTTACAACATTTAATTCCTTTCATAATATGAAAGAATTGATACAAGGCTATTTGTCTCGTAAACCTGGTCTGCAGAAAGTCAAACTTACGAAAACTGTTGTGGCAAATGTTATGTACATATATTGATATGTAACTGCATTAGTGGCCATTTTGAATCACAGTGGTGATCATGTGAATATATTTAACACTGTGTTAAATTAATTTACATTGCTATTTTATTTTAATCATAAACAGCTACCATGTTTCTTAATGTTTTGTGTAAATTTAAGGTAATTATACTATCCTTTTAAACTGCAAGAAAACAAAGTTGTAGCGTATTTACCTGAAGGCGCATTATGTTGTCGTGTGTTTCAGTTTGACATTAAACTGAACCTTTTACTAATTGTGAGCTAAAGATACATCTATAAATACACATGTCTTTCTGTAGCCTCTGCATACTACTAGCTGTCATCACACCAGCGTACAGTAGCTAAATTTTTGGTGCAATTATAGCAAATGATAATGTTCCCTTTTGAACTTTTACATTTTGGCATGACATTTCAGAATATTGTGAGACCATGAGACAAAATTAAGAACGATCACATTCTTTATTTCTTATTTTTAAAGAAATGATGTTGGTTTACCTTTTCCTAGTTGAAGATAGTAATTAGGTTTCTAAGCTGTATACTGTGTTTATTGGTGGCAGTGACACCAAAGATAGAGGCAATGGATAGAAATTTTTAAACTGGAAAGAAAACCTGAATTACACTACATTCTTGAAGTCTCTTGTAATTATTTGGGATATCAACAAAATTTGATTCATCTGTCTAATGCCATTGCTAGTCTTTTAAATATGTCTTTTAACACATTGTATCCTCTAATTCTTCATTAAAATGGAAATAAGTAGATGTTTCAAAGTAATCTATATTCCTGGCTTTGCTTAACGGTTTATGTATTTATTGTTATCTTTCAAACTGGATTTTTGGGTTGCTCTTTCTGGTCTTTTAAAATTCGTATGGAATTATTTTGGCTTCCTACTTGGGAATATTTTCGAATGAATGCTTTTCTTTTAATTCATGCGAAAAATGTTTTCCACTGACATTGTAATCTTAAATATTTACAATTTCCCTGATTGGGCTATACTATTATTTTAACACTATTTAAACAACTGAAAAGTTGAGTTGAACATCATATTTAATGAATTGATATAACAGGTTTCATACTATAAATGAAAATTTGATGCTTATTTTCTAAGACTGTTGTAATCAGGTATCTTGTTTATTTTCTTTTTGAGAGAAGAGTAAATCTTTGGCGAGTAGTCTTAAGGGTGATTAATTTCACAGGCTCAGATTTAAAGCACCGTAGTTTTAAATCTGAGCCTGTGAAATTAGTCACCCATAAGATTACTTAAGGGTAACTTAAGTGTTTCGCTCTAGTGTTGTGTTGCGATTTCCTGTGTTTAAAATATGTTGCCCTGCCCTGAAGTCAAATTTCATGTTTTAAAAACTAGAAGTTACTTTTTGATAAACATCAATGAGATTATAATCTTTTCCGCTCCAATTTGAGTATTATGGTTTAACTGATACACTTTTCCCCAATTTTTGTCTTTTGATAAATTCCTGTTTACCAATGTTAAATGTATCATTTTCCCATTTTAATTTTGATATCTTTCGTGTTGAAAATCAATGACATAGTCTCTAATATGATTTTTTGCCCCATAAAAGTCAAATAACAGTGAATAGAGAAAACTACCCTTATTACAACCCACGTGCATTTTTCTTTACCTATTACATTACTAGGCTTGTAAAGGTTTAAATGATGAGTACGTAAGACTGTTACTGTATGAGTTTATGCCTTCCTGTTATTAAAAATGAAAATACCAGGGGGAAAAACTCCAATGAAAGTGAAGCACTGGCTTGTCTTTCAAATGACATGATGAGGGTAGAAATAGGAGGAGGCCAGTTAGGATCATGAATGACTTTAAGTTCTGAAACCTGCACATCTTGCACTTTCAAGAAATCTTTCATTAATAGCTGTCCTTATTTTGAAGGAATAGAATAATTTATAAAATGAACTAACTGTAACATAGGCCGGATGCGGTGGCTCACACCTGTAATCCCAGCACTTCGGGAGACTGTGGTGGGCGGATCACTTGAGGTCAGGAGTTCGAGACCAGCCTGACCAACATGGTGAAACCCCATCTCTACAAAACTACAAAAATTAGCCGGGCATGGTGGCAGACACCTGTAATCCCAGCTACTCAGGAGGCCAAGGTGAGATAATTGCTTGAACCTGGGAGACAGAGGTTGCAGTGAGACGAGATCACGCCACTGCATTTCATCCTGGGAGGCAGAGCGAGAAATAAATAACTAATGTAAATTTCTGTGAAGCAAATTTTATTTCTCTTTTTTTTAAAAATAAAATTTGAGGGTGGTTTTCCATAAAATAGTGACACATAAATGGAAAAAACTAATCCAGTTAACAATCTAGCATATATAGCCAACCGGCCCATGGCCTGTGATGTTATACCAGTGCCCCGAACCTGTAAGAGGATTTCGAATGCGTACCTAATGGGACTTTACAGCCTCTTCTAACTCTGTTTTTCTCCCTCACTGTTACTTATCTTCCCTACACAGCGAGGGACCTTTTTATGTGCCTACAGATTCCTTTTTTCATGTACTTCTGGCGCTTTGTTTCTATACCTCATAGCTTTTGTATTTAAAATGCTTCATAGACCAGTATCTTTCTTCTCTGATAACAGCTTTCCTATGCGGTATCTATAATTCAGTTTGAAAACATCTTTTTTCCAAAGCCTCAAGTTGATATAAGACAAATTAGCACCCTACACGATAAACTATGCAACTATAAAAATTATGGAAATTATTTTCCAAAACGAGATTTATTGGTATAATTGCTCAAATTTTCATCTGTTTAATATACATTAAAGTCACTATTTTCTTTTCTCATTTATTTTCTTGGTTTATTTTCCAGTTGCAATAATTACAGCTTGCCTTCTGTTACATCATTTTTAAAATATTTAATAACAAAGTTATAGTTTAAATTTTTCACTTGTATCATTCTCCTTTTTTTTTCTTTTTTTGGATTAACTGCTTGTACCCCTTAGAATAAAATATATAGAAGAAACTTACCTATTTTCTCAAAGGCCTTATATTCAGTTATCTTTTATTTTAGAATCATAATTCCATTAAGTGTTCTTGTCAGGTACCTAGATTGTTTTCTGTATTCTTTATACTGACATGCCCACCACACCCCCATGTTTTTAAGCAAAGCTGCCTTCATTGTGTATTCTTTCTTAGAACGATCTTCTTTCAAAATTACTTAGTCCTTGGTAGTATCTTTTTCTGAAAATTTCCAGGCTTCAAAAATGCTCTTCCCTATGACATTCTAGAACACTTTAAATCTCAGTATTTAAAATTTTAGATTTCCTTGATGAACAGAATTGAACATTTTATTGGTGCTAACTTGTGGCCAAACTGCACTTTGCCAATTATCTGATTCCCTGGCTTCTGCTAACACTTACCACTGTCATTACTGTCTTTTTGCTGCTGCTGTTAGACCTAAAATTTCTCATAATAAATTATTAAGAGTCAGTAAACCCCTGGATAAAAGCAAAAGGGACTGATTTTAATGATCTTTGGTGGTCAGAGACTTAAAACAAAAAGTCGTTTCTGTTTTATAGAAGAGTAGTATCCAAATTTTTTGATTAGATACCCTGATGAGTAACAAATTTTTGGAGTGTGTAGCCTTAAAAATATGTACATATATTCACAAATTTTACAAGTTCTGTACTAATGCATATTGTACATTATGAAACACAGCAAAAAATAGAAATCTTAAAAGGGTGAGATAAAAAGTTATTAATAGAAATTTAAATATTTTCTTTCTATGTCGTAGTGGTTTGTTTTCTCTGTACCCTAGAATGTATGAACCTGATTTGGAGACCACTTGGTTAAGAGGCTAAGATTAAACAGGCAGGGGACGTAGAATGTTAACTAAGTTGGTCCCTTGAAGTAAGTATCTGTTATTATAAGTGGCACTTTCTCAAAAAATTGTTGGGAAATTTTCATACTTACAGAAAGATTGGAAGAGTGATAACACTGAACATCTAATTACTATTCATCTAGATTTGCTAATCATTAAAAATTTGCCACGTTTGTTTTATCTCCTTGTGTATGTTTATATATGCACGTGTGTGTGTGTATATATATAGGCGTGTTCATATGTGTATATACACGTACTTTATTGTGTGAACTGACACATTGTAAACATTGTAAACCATATTTCTAAGTTCTTCATCTTGTATCTTGTAAGGATTTGGACAGTTTCCCACATAACCTAAACCATTTTCACATCTAAGAAAATTAACAGTAATTCTGTAATATGTTGTTACTGAATGTCCCTCAAACTGTCTTTTATAGATATGTAATATTTTAAATCCAGGATCCATTCCAGGAATATATAACCATACTTCTAATGTCCTTTGCTTCTCTACTAATCTGGGTTAATCTTGTCATCTCCCCCAATGCTCCGTGACATTGACTTTTTAAACACCCCTGCCAGTTGTCTCATAGAATTTCTTACGTTCTGGATTTCTAACTTGATGCTCTATTCTCATTGCCTCGACTCTATTCCTTATTCCTAAAAGAATTACAATCAGAACCATGTGAGTTCTGGTTAGAGGTAATGAAATTAAATTTTTCAAGCTGGCATCGGAAGCTGCACACATAAAGGAACGTTGTTTTTTTTTTTTTTTTTTTTTTTTTTGAGACGGAGTCTCGCTGTGTCACCCACGCTGGAGTGCAGTGGCGCGATCTCTGCTCACTGCAAGCTCCACCTCCCGGGTTTACGCCATTCTCCCGCCTCAGCCTCCAAGTAGCTGGGACTACAGGCGCCCGCCACCTCGCCCGGCTAGTTTTTTGTATTTTTAGTAGAGACGGGGTTTCACCATGTTAGCCAGGATGGTCTCGATCTTCTGACCTCGTGATCCACCCGCCTCGGCCTCCCAAAGTGCTGGGATTACAGGCTTGAGCCACCGCGCCCGGCCAAAGGAACGTTGTTAACCCTAACATGTAGCTGCCCTGTGATAGCCTGTATCCTCAGGCCATTGATGCTGCTGTAGCTCAGTACAGTTTCATGTTCTTCGTCTTGAATTGCATTCAGAGTAGCTGATGAAAATTTGCGCCCTTTCCCCATTCAAACCCAAGTCAGCTTTTCTCCATTTATTCAATACCCACCTTATTCACTCTGGATGGCTTTTAGGTAACTCTAGAACTGTAACCAGCAAATAGAGTTCTCTGTTTTTAGATGCAAACATTTTGGCATGTTTGTTTTAAAAGACTTCTCATGACCCTAGTCATAACCTTCTGTTAAAATATGGAAATCACTGAAGGAGAGGGAAAGTCCTTTCTTTTTAAAAGTTATCATTGTTACTTATTTTCCTCAAGTTGGTAACTAAATTGGAAGCAGACTGAATAAAATATATAACCACAGTCAATTTTGAAACACACGCACATTACAGTAACATATGCCATCAACTTATTAAAGAGCTAGTTTGGGACTTGTTTCAGTTGGTTAATGTCATTTAAAAAATAGAATAAATGTTTGTAATCAGTTGTTTCTGTGGCAGGATACATCAGGTTTCTTAACTGCAGGGTAATCACATTATCTTGTTACTTTAGGAAAAGATATGCTGTATAAACAGTTAAGAATGTTTTCGGTTAATTATAGGTGATACTGTATGTTAGCCAGGTAAGATGCCAAATAGGAAAATTTATGTGAGACGTCCATGTATGGTTATTTTTCTCTGAACCAAAAATGGAAAAAAAAATCTATTTACTGTTTCAGAATTTGTTTCTATTTCTCCAGAGAAAAGAAGGGTTTGATACAAGTATATTCTGTAATTTAAAAACATAATATGCTGTAAAGGAGTGGCTGAAAATGACTGAAGAAGTTGTAATCAGGAATACAGGTAAATTCATTTAGAGGAACCATTATAACAAGTTTATTTCTATAAAAGGTGGATGGCTCCTGACAAAATGGTTTCATTAATTTGTATTGTAAATGTATCATACTTTGTGACTACATGGATTTCTTTTAAAGAAAGGGATGGATAGTGGTGATGGTATTTGGGGTTGAAGATAAGAATAAGAACTAAATTAAGGTGTAGGAATTTACTCGTCCATTGTGCTATTAAGTGGAAATTTCAGTTCATGGCTTTAGGAATTCAGAGAACTAGATTTTAATTCAGATATATCTTTTATCGAAAGAATGTCTTGGTAGATATGTGATTTGGGGCAGCTCCATGTATCTTTCTGGGTCGTCTACTTATTTATGCATTGTAGGGCTAATGTAACATGATCTTTTCTAGCTTGTATAAATTTTCTGTTTCATATCATGTACCTCTGCCTACCTTAAATATCCCTGCCATTCAGCCTGAATAGTTAACCTATGACACTGAATGGACGTGGGTACCATGGTACTGAAACCTGGGCGCAGGATTTCTAGCATGTAGTTATAGCAGTGTACTTTCTGCATGGAACCTGGGGGTACTTTATTTCCATTAGTATCTGGTGAGCCTTTTGTTCTGAGTGATTTTACCAGGAACATCTGCATTCCAAGTAGAAGCGCTTCAGTCATAGTACATTAACTTTCACTGGTGTTGATTTGAAAAAATAAAAATAAATAGTTGAAACTCTGGGGCATATACTGTATTTGTATACTGCTTCAAACTAAAGGAGATAAGTAGCATCAGACTACACGAAATTTTATTCTTGATGTTCTTGTACGCAAAGTGGCATCTTAGTCTTGGTAAACTGAAAATGATAGTGTCGCCAGTACACTACACTTGCCGTTCTTTAGCTGTTGTATTGCTGAGATGCTCGAGTACTATGGAAACTAGTAGTTTCCATCTTTTGTGCTGGCTAAAATTGTCTACCAAGTAAGGTGCAAAATCAGTGATTTTTTTTTTTTTTTTTTTTTGCATCACAAATATTTGGCCTAGAAAAATGCCATTATATACTGCTTAGTTACAAGTTATTAATATAAATAAGTATTAAAGTAGACATTAAATTCAAGGAAGGTTGATTTGTTTTTAAAATCGGCTTTTTTCTGGTGTTGTCAGTTACATTTATCTATTGTTTTATATAGTTTCATAAAACAATTGCAAGAATAAAAAATACTTGTTTTTTCAGTATTTGCACTTTATAAGATTAGATACCATGCTGGCATCTAAAAAGCTTTCCTAAAAGTTTATATTATTTAATGAAATCTGATGAAGTTGGGGCTTACTTCAAGTACTAAGTAAACTGGATAAGGCTTTTATACTTGTTGAGGGGGAAAGACAAACTTTTCCAGTTGTTTATCAGATTGTGTTGTCTCCCTTTGTAAACAGGTACATTTTTAAATCTTTTTTGCTGTCTTTTGCTCATGTTTTATAAGGATGGTCACAGAAGGGAATATTGGTTGGGCTCTACCAAAAAACAAGTAAAAAAGAATTCTTAGAGTACATACTAATTCTGTGTTTTTACAACTAATGTCTTTTTCTTTCTTTTAAAAAAGCCACTTAGATTCTAATAGATTTTAGTGAAGTATTTTAATATCAAAACATCAGAACAGTCTCATTTCATTCAGCTGGTTGCTGAATATTAATTTACATGGGATGTGGGGGCAGACAGTCAATGGATTCTCTTCAGGTTAAGTTAAAAAAGCGTTCGATGTGGAAAGCCCTAGTAGTTAGAATAGAATTACATTAGACTGCGAGTTAAATTACTGTGCTTTTGCTTCCTTCATTAAGCTAAGCAGTAGAGTATTTCTACTTTTCTTCTTGCCTCTCTTGTATTTGAAAAAGAATAATTTTCTTAAGGTCTTTAGCACGATGGAAGCAAATTCCATTTTTGTTTTAACTTTTCACCAACGTTTGTAGATATTTAACTGTGCTGCGTTGTATATTTGAAAGGCAAAAAAAGCCTCCAGATGTTTATTTGTCAGAGCATATTTGTTGAAACATGATTTTGTTTATGCTTGCAGTGGGGAAAATGTAAAATTGAATAAGTGCCTGGTTTATGCTAAATGTTTGTTTTATGTACGTAGTGATTTAAAATGGTCTCGGGATATTTTTCAAAGTTTAGGTGATATGTCTTAGTAGTTTTGTCACAAGTCAATATTTTGAGATTAAAACTTTGAAGTGCTAGTGGTCGTTTTTGACCAAGCGGTAAACATCACTAAATTAAAAGTGAGTAGCATGATCTAAATTACTGTTTAATGTCTTTTGAAAATGACATTTCTAAATATTAATTCATGGCTTACTAATCAAATGCTGTTTATAACTCATTTGTTTCTAGATGTTTATTCCAAGAGCTGTCATTTGAGAAATGTAAAATGCTATACAGAATGCTTAAAATCAAGAGAACTCTGAACATTGGGGGTGGTTTCTAGCAGATATCTCTTGGATATTGGACTTTAATTGCTATAATTTTGATGAAGTGATGCTCATAATAGAATGCAGTGAATCCTGCTGTTAATGCACACTTGCCTTCAGAAAATCAGAATGCTCTGCAAAATTGCACAATAAAGAGGCCTTAGGATTTATGGGGAAAACTGGGTTAGAGGCTCAACATCCAAAAACTTCAGCAGTGACATACCCGACAATAAAGATAGGAACCTACTAAGAGCAGCACAGTTTGACACATGTTAAAAGGTTAATAAATGTGGTGCTTTACCTTGGAAAAGACCTGAGGTGTGCTTGCAGAAGTGGGCCTAGGAAGGGTTGCCTTAAGGTGCAGCTGTGGAAGGAGAGTCAAGTGGAATCAGAGGGTGAGTTCTAATCCCAGGAGTGGGTAAGTGTGACTCAGCACTTGGCAGTGAATGGAGGCTGCCCACTCATGTTCCGTGTGTTGTGATGCTAGGTGTGGTTTTCCACATTTCACCTAGCGTTGCTCCTGGACGAAACCATGCATAAGCAAATTGCAAAATTTGTGTTCTGCTCATATTATTCCTTGGTTTAGTAATTTCCCGGAACAAGTTTGTGTTTTCCAAACAAATGTGGTATCAATATTGACTTTAAAAGATATTTCATGGTGGAGAATGGGTGGCTATTTACCACTTATTTCTACCTAGAAATATACTCTTTCTACTTCTAAATGAATAAGAATTGTGGACAACATCTAAGATACAAAACTCCTTTTTGGCCGGGCGCAGTGGCTCAAGCCTGTAATCCCAGCACTTTGGGAGGCTGAGACGGGTGGATCACGAGGTCAGGAGATCGAGATCATCCTGGCTAACACAGTGAAACCCTGTCTCTACTAAAAAATACAAAAAACTAGCTGGGCGAGGTGGCGGGCGCTTGTAGTCCCAGCTACTCGGGAGGCTGAGGCAGGAGAATGGCATGAACCCGGGAGGCGGAGCTTGCAGTGAGCTGAGATCCAGCCACTGTGCTCCAGCCTGGGCGACAGAGGGAGACTCCGACTCAAAAAAAAAAAAAAAAAAAACCTCCTGCTTCCTCCTTACCAGATCAGAAATGATCCCAAATGAACACGTAAACACATTTAGATTCAAATAATTATTTGATATGTTCTGCTTAAAATGCTTAAAATCCGTGGGAAATTAAATGCCCTATAAACCTGGTAAGAAAACACAAAACACATAAAACCCGTGAGAAATTATGTGCCCTACAATCCTGCCTCTCCCAAAAAAACAAGGAGGCCGGGCGCGGTGGCTCAAGCCTGTAATCCCAGCACTTTGGGAGGCCGAGACAGGCGGATCACAAGGTCAGGAGATCAAGACCATCCTGGCAAACACAGTGAAACCCTGTCTCTACTAAAAAAATACAAAAAACTAGCCGGGCGAGGTGGCGGGCACCTGTAGTCCCAGCTACTTGGGAGGCTGAGGCAGGAGAATGGCGTAAACCCGGGAGGTGGAGCTTGCAGTGAGCTGAGATCCAGCCACAGCACTCCAGCCTGGGTGACAGAGCAAGACTCCATCTCAACAACAACAACAACAAAATAAATAAATAAAAAACAAGGAAAGAAAAAAGGATAAACATCACTTTTTGAGATGAGTGGTCACAGCCATTATGTCCTTAATTTATTTTTGTTTATTAACTGTTGATGGTTTGCTCTTCATTTGCCTAAGTGTTTATACTATTTTCAAGATACACTAACTGCCTTCTTAAGTTTTACATTTCATAGCACTAAATATGGCAGGCATTTATTTAAATATTTAAGTACCTTTAGAAATCAGAAAAGTTGAACCCAGGTCTTTTTATAAGTTCATTTTGATATCAACATGTAAACTTACTGAAAAATGAACAGTAAGGAAACATAGCGATGAGTCCACTCTACTGTTAAAATTTAATTGTTACACCATATGTTATAAGGTCTTTTGCACAAGTCTTCCCTCATTTACATGTTCCACAAGCTCATTTGTAACATAGTAAGTTCTAGGAAACATTTTAGAACAATGCTGAATTTGGTGACTGGGATGCCAGGCTGGGGTCTAAACCCCAATTAACCTATGATATAACCAGAATGTAGCGTGGCGTTACTGGTGTGTCTGACTCATATCCCATGAGTGCTTTATAGGAAGGTGCACCAAGTCCAAGGGCGATTGCCAGGGACGCATCTCCTCGTGGCCACTCGTGGGTTCTGAGGCTCCTCCACCTTCCCGGAAGCGGTGGGGCTTCCCATCGCTACCCTCAGAATACCTGGTGTAGGCCAGTGTGCTGTTGTCCTTTTTTGGGAGTCCCAGAGATAAATCTACCTGCCTTCTTTCCTCTTTGATAACTTTACCTGATCCATGGAAAGACTAAAGACAATTTCTCAGCCCCTCCTTTTCTCTCTCTCTCAAGCAACTTTTTGTGGTTTTTCCTGTGGATTGAAGGCCCAACTGAAACGGACAGAGGCCATAGGTAGGCTAATTTGATACCTGTTTATCATGATAATCCTTAAATTTGTTATTTTTTTCTGAGCGGCTACACCTTGTATATCCACCCGAGGAATCCGAAGCCCTACACCCATCCTTAGAGGCAGTTGAGCAACCAGTTATTGGAGCAGGGCCCGTGGTGGGGAGGGGACAGGAGAAAGGAAGGTGGTCATTTTCTTCGCCCCTAAACGCCTCATTAAATAATCTTCATTGAATGCGCTCTCAGGGTTTCAAAGTCAATGCTCATTTCATTATGATTTTCATTTCCTTATGATTCCAGCAATTTTATGGCATGTTTTATCTTAATTCTGCTGTAGGAAGCACCAAGGTAAACTAGGTAAACCTTTGCCCTGTCTTGCTTTTCATTCTTAACTGGGGGAAAATGCAAATATACAAAAGAATGAGTATAACTAATCAGGAAAATATATTCTCTTTTCTTCTGGACATTTATGAGTTGGAAAAGAGCCTGATGGGAAAAGAGATCTTCGCTTTCCTGCTTTGCTGTCCAACCATCCCTCGAGTGAAATGGGAAGCAAGGGTAGGTGGGATGGCATGGGACAGACTGGGGAAGAGGAACTCCCACTGCCCAGGAGGGGCCTTGGTCTTGGGGATTCTCCCTGTGTGTGGTCATTTCTTGAAGACTGCAGTGCTATAGCTCCCCAAAACTTTCAGGAAATAAGATTACCCGGTGTGATTCAAATTGACAAAATAGTAGAGAAGGAACCACAGTAGGAGATGGGTACGTTAAAGCTGGGGTTAAGCGCTGCTGGCTCAGCCAGATCAGTCTGACATGTTTTATTTGGCCCGCAGGGTTAAAAAATGTTTTTTCAATAGATAGTATTTTATGTCTAAGTGATTTCCCACCAAAAATACAGACTTTGGGCTCCTTCAATAATCCCAGATCTAGGCCAGGCGCTGTGGCTCACGCCTGTAATCCCAGCACTTTGGGAGGCCTAGGCGGGCGGATCACGAGGTCAGGAGATCGAGATCATCCTGGCTAACACGGTGAAACCCTGTCTACTAAAACTACAAAATATTAGCTGGGCTTGGTGGTGGCTGCCTGTAGTCCCAGCTACTCGGGAGGCTGAGGCAAGAGAATGGCATGAACCTGGGAGGTGGAGCTTGCAGTGAGCCAAGATCATGCCACTGTACTCCCGCCTGGGCGACAGAGCGAGGCTCAGTCTCAAAAAAAAAAAAAAAAAAAAAAAATCCCAGATCCAAAAACATGAAGCCTGCATTCCCACAACTATCCGTGCTGTCTCCAGTTTGCTACTGAGCCCTCCCAACTGTTGGGGAGAATCAGAAATGGACTCTTGTCAAAGCAGTAAAGAGACATTTATTATTATTATTATTAGAGATGGAGTTTCGCTCTTGTTACCCAGGCTGGAGTGCAATGGCACCATCTCGGCTCACTGCAACCTCTGCCTCCCGGGTTCAAGCGATTTTCCTCCTTCAGCCTCCTGAGTGGCTGGGATTACAGGCACGTGCCACCATGTCCAGCTAATTTTTTTGTATATTTAGTAGAGACGGGGTTTCTCCATGTTCGTCAGACTGGCCTTGAACTTCTGACCTCAGGTGATCCGCCTGCCTCAGCCTCCCAAAGTGTTGGGATTACAGGCATGGGCCACCGCACCCGGCCTGTGAGATTTTACACAGAAACTATTGCAATAGGGAAAAGAGACTTGCGTCCAGAACTGGGCTCAGTGGAATACAGTAAAGACAGATGGGGACTTACAACCAAGAGTGGTGGGGAGTAGTCCATAGGTGGAAAATCACTAAGAGGAGACCTCGGGGATAGAGAGGATTCTTGCTAAGAGCAGGCCAGGGTGATCAGCTAGCCAGGGTGGAGGGCGAGGGCTTTGATCAGATCTCAAGGGCAGGAGGGCTTCTCTCTAAACTGACTTAGCAGGATTCTTGCTAAAACCGGGTTGTGCAGGCCTGATAAGGACAGTGGCCAAGATCGAAGCCTGAGAAGAGGTTTTAGAGGTCAAGGAGAGCATCTTGTCACCACTTCACTTTTGCCTGACCCAGGGGATATTTGAAGCATTGTTTCCTGCTTTAAAGAGAGGGTGGATCTAAGACCTCTCTGTTCATTTGGACTATTGAGCACTTGGAATGGGCTGGTGCAATTGAGGGACTGAATTTTAAATCTGATTTCATTTGAATTAATTTAAATTTAAAAACCAGCAGTGTAAGCTATTTTGTAAGCTGTTTTGGTGGGACTGTATTTCACGGTAACCGTTGCATCCATAAAATAGTATTGTAGTGTATGCACTTTTCACTTTTTTTAATATGGCTGCTAGAAAATTTAACATTACACACATGGTTCACATTCTGTTTCTCTTGGACAGTGCTGGACTATGGCTTCTAGGACCTGGCCGTGAGCCTAAAGAATGTGTCTTCGGCAGACAGACTCTGGAGTGGGTCCCCATGGGCCCTTCCTTGTGATGTTCAGACCTTTATTTAATTCCCTTTCTTCGAGTATGGGCAGGACATGTGACTTGCTGAAAACCAATAGACTATGGCATATGTGATGGGCCATCACTCCTTGCTGACATTATTACGTCATGGTTTTGCTGGCAGGCTGAGCTTGGAAGCATACCCTTCCCAAGACGAGCCTCCAGAGGAGAACCCAGCCCTGGCCAACACTTTGATCACAGCCTTGAAGAGGACTCAGCTAAGCCCTGTCCAGATTCCTGGCCAGCAGAAACTGTGAGATAATCAGTGTAGGTGGTTTTAAGCCATTAAATGTGTAGTAATTTGTTATGCAGCAATAGAAAACACGTGACCCAGAAGGGATGGGGCATGTGGAGAACTATAGAAATCCAGCAAGAGGACGGTGCAGGATGGGAGGAGGGTGAGGACCGAAAAACTACCCACTGGATACTGTGCTCACCACCCAGGTGATGAATTAATGTACACCAAACCCCTGACACAATTTACCCATGTAACAGAACTGCATATGTACTCCCGAACTTGAAATAGTTGGGAGGAAGGCTGGGCGCAGTGGCTCACGCCTGGAATCCCAGCACTTGGGCAGGTCAAAGTGAGAGGATCACCTGAGGCCAGGAGTTCAAGACCAGCTTGGCCAATATGGTGAAACCCTGTCTCTACTAAAAATTCAAAAATTAGCCAGGCACAGTGGTGCATACCTGTAATCCCAGCTACTCGGGAGGCTAAGGCAGGAGAATCTCTTGAACTCGGGAGGTGGAGGTTGCAGTGAGCCAAGATCACACCACTGTACTCTAGCATGAGCGACAGAGCGAGACTCTATCGCAAAACAAAACAAAAAAATGTTGGGAGGAAAAAGGAGGTAATCTAGTCAAAGGAAAATCTGCCGATGAGAGTGAAATCTTAGTTGGTGTCACTTAAGTATCCTGGTCCCATGAACAAGCTGTTTCTCAGGTGCTGACCGATGTGGCTTTGGTGCTGATTAGCTGCCTGTCCTTGGTGATGATTACTTGCATCCTACGTTGGTCTGCTTCAGGGAGAGGAAGTTCAGGTCTAGCTGATTTTTGAAGGTAAATTCATTGTTTGTGAGAGTTAAGTGGCTGGGTCCAGGCCACTGGGGCATGGTTGAAGTTGGCCTTATCCTACTGCTTGCAGTGTGTTGGTGGTAGTTTTAATTAAATGTGCCATGGAACAGATTGGGCCCCAACGTCTGTCAGATGGATTAATCATAGTGGCTGACGGATTGGCGTATGCATGGAAACATTTGCCAAAAGCTTAATGGTGTAGAAATGGAAGGTAGAAATTATTGGGAGATAATCCTCCATAGTTCTTGCACATCTTGCAAGCAGAGACGATGACAGTGATTTTTCTAGGCCATCTTTTCCAGGATATTTGTATGGCACACAGCCTTGGGAGATACAGACAGCGTCTCCTTCTGAAGCAAAGGGCAGGTTTGTTTACACCCTTGGAAGATGGAGTTGGTGTCTCTTTAGAGCAAAGCGCAGGCAGGCTGACCATGATGAAAGACTGAGAGATCTAGCTCAGGGCTCCTGTTTTGTTCTGCAGCTCACTGCCTTTGCCCTTGTCACCTGCCCTTCTTATATCCCCTGTGCTTGAGGAACTGGCACAGGAAATGATGCTCCGGCTCCTGCTAACGCTGTGAGTTTCGTAGTTCTTTGTCTTGGAGCCATGCCTCTGTGCCTTCTGTCAGCATTCCGGGAACTGTGGCTGACTGACTTTGCAGCTTGCCTTCATAGGTCTTGACAGTTACATTGGATGGTAATAATAAAGTCAAAAAGTCGTTTCTTGTGGAACCCAAGTTAACCCACTTATGACTAAACCTTTCCCAGAATAGGCTTGGAAGCCCACGTTTTTTCATTCCCTAGGGTCAGGGGCTGGGATTTTTGTTTGGTTGGATAAAATGACTCCCACTGATTTATAAAATATGTGTATCAACAAGCAGGTCTTCCCAGCAGAGAGGTGACCACACCTTTCGCGGTGGCTTACTGAATTCACCTTTTCTGGGCCTCAGGTTTATCATCTCTAAAATGAGAAAATTGGCCAGCCATGGTGGCTCGTGCCTGTAATCCCAGAACTTTGGGAGGCTGAGGCAGGCAGATCACCTGAGGTCAGGCGTTCAAGACCAGACCAACCTGGCCAATGTGGTGAAACCCCATCTCTACTAAAAAAAAAAAAAAAAAAAATTAGCCAGCCATGGTGGTGCGTGCCTGTAATCCCTGCTATTCAGGAGGCTGAGGCGGGAGAATCGCTTGAACCTGGGAGGCGGAGGCTGCAGTGAGCCGAGATCATGCCATGGCACTCCAGCCTGGATGACAAGAGCGAAACTCTGTCTCAAAAATAAATATTTAAATAAATAAAAATAAAATAAAATGAGAAAATTATATCTCTTAAAGGCCCTTCCAGCTACAGTGGCTCCAGGTGATGTGAAAAATACCATCACTTTATTTATTCAACAAGCTCTTGTCCTTCCTATGGGACGGGCACCAGTCTAAGTGCTTTTCAAATAACTCTTTTAAACTAGGATGATACTAATAACCCCCGCCATAGGTGAGGAGACTGAGGCACAGAGAGGTTAATCATTTGGCCAAGGTCATCCAGCTAGCAGGTGGCATAGCTGGGGTGCAAACCTAGGCAACCTTTGTGCTTGTGTCTGCCATGCTGTGTTGTCTCCCATCTTGTCATCGAACAATTGATTCAGTCTCCACTGCATGGGAGGCCCCTCCTGAGAATGCTGGAGGCCACAGGGGAGAATAAAGCAGGTCCTTGTTCTCCAGGGTCTTGCACTAATGGAGAATTTTGTATTTTTCTCTCTCCGTGTGTGTGTGTGCGTGTCCCACAGAAGGACTCCAAGGTAAGCATTTGCATGTAAGAATGCCCCATTAGAATGCAGAAGTCTCCATTATGTGTGGGTTAAAGAATTGGTTCCAGGTTTTTAGTTTGCTTATTGAAGATCGTTCAAATAAACCTTAGGGTTCTAATCTGATGATAGTAAATGATGTCAGACTCTTGCGGGAAACTGTAGAGACATAACTGGTCCAAAGTTCTACCTATTCAATACCTAAGATTAATACAATTGTGTATAGAAATTTAAGTAGTTATGCTGAATCACATGCCTTAAAAATGGTTTTTTGTCAACGCTAATCCCCTTCATGTGTGTAAATTTGAGCTTCTTGTGGAAAATAATGGAATCTTTATTATCTACTATTACACCAAGAGCAATCATTTTTGCAATATTCACTTAATAAATGTTGAGTGGGTGGCCGGTTCCGCTTCACCATTTGCAAGCTGGGTCTCCAGAGCCCTGGAGAATCACTGATGAGCTTCAGGGGACAGGCTTTTCTGAAAGAACGACTTACTGAAGGTCAAGGGAACAGACACCCTCAACTGTTACCGCCCTGGGCCCAGAGGAACAAGTGTACAGCGGCAAGTGTGCACGGTGATTGCTGGACCTAGGGGGAGGGACGGACTGACAGCTGAAACTGGCACAGTGAATGGGAAAGAGGGACGAGGGAATCAACGCCCTCGCTTCTGCTGCTGCCCACTGGCCTCCTGCCAGTCCTCTCACTGGCCAAACCCAACTCGAATACAGAGTGATGGGGAAATATTGAGGACAGGGAGAGAAGTGGAGGGGAGCCAGCATGCTGGAGACATACTCAGTTGAAGCAGGCATTGTTTAACTCACCACCTGCAAAAACATTAAATTTTTCTCTAACAATTATATTACCATGCATATTATTTTATGAAAACTCAAAACATGTTCTAGGTTCTTTCGAGTTAATTGTTTGCTGTGTACATTGCTAAGAATTTACATAAAGTACTGACTTAATCAGTAGGTGGTGCTGCTGAGATTGACTCTTGAAAAATCCAAATTAGCCATTTAATGGAAGATGATCTAGACTTCGGACAGATTATTTGGGAAAAAATGTAACACTACAGGACAGTTCGTTTATGACTCACTGTTCTTCCATGACATCTGGAACGCACCGATGTTTACAATTTTATTTCCTTCATATGTGGACCATTCTGGGTTTTCTCAACAATCAAAAGAGCCGGAGCTGATGTTTCTCTGCAGAATTAGAAGGATGGTCATGCTATAGGCCATATGGTAGACAAGGGGTAGCTGTTGCCTTTATGTCTTACTTTCCTGTTAGAGGTTCACATAATGAATTATAATGTGTATCAAGGTTTTTAAAATGGTTGAATTTGAATTTTCTGGAGGAGAGAATTAGATGCAAGGAACTTCAGAGCCGTGTCTTCTGAAAGCATCAGAAGTGAGGCCCTGAGGGGCCATTTTCCTAGCAACCCTCAAGAAGTAGAGTACTATAGGCCTTTACCAATAGAAATAGGCCCATAAAAATCCTGGAACTGTGAAATGTTTAACCTGGCATGGATTTTAAAGATGCCCAAGTCCTCTGTTTTCCAAACAACATCAGAGGGGTACTTGGTAAAACACAGATTCCCAGGCCTTTTGCCTGCAGATTCCGATTGAGTCAATCTGGGATGGGACTGGAAAGCTATAATTAAGTGCCTCACCACCCCCCGGGAGTCCTTCGGTCACACCAGTTTGAGAAACACTGATACCATGCAGCCTCCTCCTTTCCAACAAGGGTCCTCACCTTCTTGGTCTAAAGCTTCACAGACATTCTGAGGTCAAGATCACTTTTGAAAATTGAAGAAAGCTATGGACCCTTTCACCAGAAAAGTACTGCCTAGAGTTTTTCGTATAATTTCAGGTGCTTCAGGAACCCTTTAGAACTCTTTTTTTTTTTTTTTTTTTTTTGAGACACACTCTTGCTGTGTTACCCAGGCTGGAGTGCAGTGACGTGATCTTGGCTCACTGCAATCTCCGCCTCCTGGGTTCAAGCAATTCTCCTGCCTCAGCCTCCTGAGTAGCTGGGATTACAAGTGCGCGCCACCATGCCTGGCTAATTTTGTTTTGTACTTTTAGTAGAGATGGGGTTTTGCCATGTTGGCCAGAGTGGTCTCAAACTCCTGACCTCAGGTGATCCACCAGCCTCCCAAAGTGCTGGGATTACAGTCATGAGCCTCCACACCCAGCCTAGAACTCTTTTCTGTAGCCTCTCTTACAACCCTCTGTCTTAGACTTGGTTTAAAACTCCCCAGCCTAAATTTCAAGGCTTCCCCTTGCCCCATTCTACCAGTTGAACCTCTTGTCTCAATGGTAACGAGGAGCTGTGAAGGGGAACCAATTATATTCCAAGTTGAAATCAAAGGAACCTCTGTGCTTTCCTTTAAGCATATATGAGGCCTTTTCAATACAGAGTGGAGTCTATTAAGGAAACATACTAGGCAGGATCTCATAGATTGCAGTCATTGGCATCGTCCGGGGGAAAAATAAGATGATAAAAGTCACTGGTGATCTGCCAAGGCAGACATCTCACTTCACTTTCTTCTATTCCTGAGGACACAGTGTGTCATTTGTAGAGTATCATTTTGGGCCCCGTCATGGCACAGCAGAAGTCATTCTTACAACCCCCTGGTGAGCCACAGGGGCTTGCTTCAGACTCCACCAGAGTCTTGCTGAAATATCTGTTAGCATCAGTAGGCTTGGATCCTACCAGCAATTAGAGTTGTCCAGTCACTCAAAAAAATTTTGTTCTTTAAAAGAGACAGGGTCTTGCCATGTAGCCCAGGCTGGTCTTGAACTCGTAGGCTCAAGTATTCCTTCCACCTCAGCCTCTTCAGTAGCTGAGCCTATAGGGGCACACCACCACACCCAGCTCCCAGTCAGTCAAGTATTTTAAATTATTGAGACTAGTAGGTTTACTACTAGCCTGAGTCAATCTATCAACAGTCTGATACTGGCCTTGAAATATAAGTTCAAAGTATTATTGTTATTACAGAGGAGGGTCATATAGATTAACTTAAATACCTTAAGTCAGATCATACATAAATGTTGAAAATAGGAGTCATACCTGGGCCACTACCTCTGTGGTGGTGATTTAAACCATTACATTTTGTTTATCTCTGTACTTACGATGATGACTATTTACATTAAATTGGTTTATCCATGCTTAAATAATATAGGAACAAAAAATATACTCAAATGAAATGGCAAGACACAGTTTTAAAAAATATCCATGTGAACAGTTTAAAAATGTAACTAATTGTTGGTATGTATGATGATTTCATTTCATTCCCATTGCTTCATTTTAACAATGATATAAAGGTGAAAATAGAATTCAGCAGATGTTTAACCACTAGCGGGATCTAACACTGAGTGAGTGGACAGAAAACAGTTAACCGAGCAGGTGGACTGCTGTCTTTTGAAAGGCCTGTTTACAAAGTTGGCCCTTGGCTGGCGTCTGGGAACTTAAATTTCGGGAGGGTTCCCACAATTCCCAGAATTGATAAGAGTGGCTCACTGTGCCTAAATGATTTGCATGAATGATGTGGTTTATGCTCAACACCTGCTTTCCTTCTGGGAGCCTGGCATTTTGGTGGGTTCCAGGCAGAAGGTGCCTTGGCAACCAGCGCCCAGTAAAAACCATGGGTACTGAGTGTCTGAGGAGCTTTCCTGGTGGCAACCTTTCATATGTGTTGTCATGGCCCACTGCTGTGGGAACTCAGCATGTCCTGTTTGACTCAACTGGGAGAGGACCTGTGCAGACTGGCACCCCGTTTCCCATGCACTTCACCGCCTGTGCCATTTCCCTTTGCTGATTTTCCTTCAAGTTGTTTCAGTGTAAAAAATCATAGCCCTGAGTACAATCATATCTGACTCCTGTGAGTCCTAGACAATTATTGAAATGGGTGGTGGTCTTGGGGCTTCCCCAACACAAGATACTGTCACCACCTTTAAGGAAGTAAAATGAATAAGAGAAATATGCATTTGAAACTACAGCACAAGGTTAGCATCTTAAGTATGATAAGAAGAAATAGGGACCAATATTGCTTGCAGCTGGGTAATTAGATCTAGTCTGCCGTTATCTCAGTGTTTTGTAGTGAATTTAGTGTATCTCGATTAGGAGCTTTGAAAGAATCCAGCTAGACTAGTGTTAAATTAAGTTTATGGGAGGCCATTATTTTGATCTAGGCTCCCAGCAGATCAGACTAAACCCAAATGCAGTCATCGGTTGAAAGTTCAAAGTGCCATGTCATCAAATTGAACTTTGAGAAGTTTTCCAAACACCTGGAGATTTATAGCAGCCAATCAGAAGGGGCCCAGTGTACCTGTACAGCCAATCAGAAGGGGCCCAGTGTACCTGAGCCAAAACGCTAAGAAGCCCCCTTGGATCTAAACTTATAAAGTAACTTTTAAAAGACTAATCTGCTATTCATTTCTTATTTCTGCTTTCTTCAGCCCTTTTCTGTCTGTTCAGCCAGTATCTTTTGCTCTACTCATCAAGGTTCTTATCCTATTTTATCGAATGAGATGCTGTCCTGATTCATGAATTGCAATAAACATCTGCTCAATTTTTAAATGAATTTTGTTGTAATTTTTTTTTTTTGAGACAGGATCTCACTCTATTGCCCAGGCTGGAATACAGTGGCATGATCATAGCTCACTGCAACCTTGACCTACTGGGCTCAATTAATCCTTCCACCTCGGCCTCCTGAGTAGCTGGGACTACAGGCGTGTACCACCACGTGTGGCCAGTTTTTGATACTGTGTAGAGATGGGGGTCTCACCATGTTGCTCAGGCTGGTCTTGAACTCATGTGCTCAACCTGGAGGTTCAGGTAAAATTTCCTGAATAACAACTGGCACATTCTCTGTGCTTAAACTGTATTAAAAACAAACTAACTAACAAAATTAGACTCATGCCTATAGTCCTAGCATTTTGGGAGGTTGAGGTGGGAGGATCACTTGAAGACAGGAGTTTGAGACCAGCCTGGGCAATATGGTGAGACTCCATCTCTACTAAATAAAAATTAGGCAGGAGGTGGCTAAGGTGGTGATATGCACCACCTCAGTCCCAGTTACTTAAGAGGCTGAGGTGGGAGGATGACTTGAGCCCGGGATTTCAAGGCTGCAGTGAGCTAGGATTGTACCACGACACTCCAGCCTGGCAACAGAGTCAGACCTTGTCTCAAAAAAAAAAACTGGTGGCCAGGCACGGTGGCTCACATCTGTAATCCCAGCACTTAGGGAGGGTGAGGCAGGCGGATCACCTGAGGTCAAGAGTTCGAGACCAGCCTGGCTAAAATGGTGAACATACTAAAAAAACAAAAAAATTAGCCGAGTGTGGTGGAAGGCGCCTGTAATTCCAGCTACTTGGGAGGCTGAGGCAGGAGAATTGCTTGAACCCAGGAGGCAGAGGTTAGAGTGAGCCAAGACTGTGCCATTGACTCTAGCCTGGGCAACAAAAACAAAACTCCATCTCAAGGAAAAAAAAAATTGGTAAAAATTCCTGCTGTCAAGAAACTTACATTTCTGTTTGAGGGAGACAAGACAATTAACCTAAAAGTAAAATATTACATTAGTTAATGTTAAGCGATAAAAATGAGGCAGAAAGAGGGATAGGAAGCTGGGGAGGTGTTGAAATTTTAGGTAAGTTGTCTCATGAGAAAATGTCACTTAAGAAAAGACCTGAAGAACCGGAGGGGGTTGGCTTTTTTGGGTATCCCTGGGGAGTTTCCCAGGCCAAGAGAACAACAGGGCAAAGTCAAACAGAAGCCTTTATGCTTCGTGTGTTTGAAGAATACTGAGGAGGACAATGAGGGAGGAAATTTGGTCAGAGAGAAAGGTGGTAGGGGAGAGATTGTGGAGGACCTGGAAAATTATGGTGAAGCCTAGGGCGTTGATCTAAGTGGCTTTTGAGATGAGCTCTGACTTACCTCACTGAATATCAAACTAAATGAACCAAATTTACATAGTTCAACATGACATATTATCTCCACAAGACTCACAACTTAATAGCCTGAATTTTGAAAAGGAATAATTTAGGTTGGAAGATTCCAAACCTTTAATATCTTCTAAAATATCAACTCAATGCCAGGCACATTGGCTCACGCCTGTAATCCCAACACTTTGGGAGGCCACGGCAGGCAGATCACTTGAGGTCAGGAGTTCGAGACCAGCCTGGCCAACATGGTGAAACCCTGTCTCTACTAAAAATACAAAATTAGTCGGGCATGGTGGCGCCCGACTGTTCGGGAGGTTGAGGCAGGAGAATCGCTTGAACCCAGGAGGCAGAGGTTGCAGTCAGCCGAGATTGTGCCACTGCACTCCAGTCTGGACAACAGAGTAAAACTGTGTCTCAAAAAAAATATTTATGTGTATATAGATATCAACTCAAAAATTGTGATGAAAACAGAACAAAACCAAACCTGCACCACCCAGTGGAGTTAGGAAGCACTGCATACAGGCAAATCACTTGAATTTTCTTGAGATGGATTTTTGCTCTTGTTGCCCAGGCTGGAGTGCAATGGCGCCATCTTGGCTCACTGCTCCCGCCCTCAGGTGATCCGCCCTCCTTGGCCTCCCAAAATGCTGGAATTACAGGCATGAGCCACTGCGCCCGGCTAGAAATTTTATTTTAACTTTTATCTACAGTGATCACATTAACTGCACAATGAACATTGTTGTTATTTTGTGAATATATGGTGGGCAGGACTACTAATAGTTATTTCAAGATATTTTAACTTACCTAAGGAAGAATTGGAGAGTTGTAAACTTATCAAATCCTCAACAGTGAAGATGTGGGAAATTTAGGTTAAAGCATCCTTGTGAACTTTGGGATGAATTTATGCTAATTGATTAGGCCTGTACCTACACTTTTTCTGCTTAAATTTGTTACTCTGCAATACCAAAAGGCTCACGTGTTTTAGTCCCTTGAAAAATAAAATTTGAGAATTGTTGCAAACAGTGAGGTGACTTCCTTTTTTCCTTTAATACAGTTTTAAAAACATTTCTAGCTCATTTACACATTACCACACCACAATGTGTGTGATGACTACATAGTGGAGTGGGAAATTTTAATTCACTTTCTTTCTCTTTTAGGATCTGGGAAATTTTAGTGGAATGACATTTTAAGGGAGCGTAATTTTTTTTTAAGGATTTCCTATACATTTTGTTAATTTCAAGAACAGAGTCAGCCAGGTGCGGTGGCTCACGCCTGTAATCCCAGCACTTTGGGAGGCCGAGGTGGGCAGATCACGAGGTCAGGAGATCAAGACCATCCTGGCTAACACCGTGAAACCCTGTCTCTACTAAAAATACAAAAAATTAGCTGGACTTGGTGGCAGGCGCCTGTAGTCCCAGCTACTCAGGAGGCTGAGTCAGGAGAATGGCGTGAACCCGGGAGGCAGAGCTTTTTGGCACTCCATCCTGGGAGACAGAGCGAAACTCCGTCTCAAAAAAAAAAAAAAAAAAAAAAAAGTCACCAGTTATAAAAGGGCACAAAAGTGAATACGCTGTCATCTTTGCTTTTACAAAGTTGCTTATTTGATAGCCAAACAGATGAAATAATACTTTTTCCTATAGTATATATTTAGCATAATCTGGACTATGATAGCATAAAATTGGTCAAGGGGGCTTATATTGGATAGTGACATCATCTTACTAAATTCACTTCAAATGATTTACTTGGTCACGCCTGCGTACGGTGATCAGCAACTCTGTGGAAATTTTATTAAATGAACAGTAAACCAGGCCCCGGAACCGACTTTCACTTCTTCCCTAGGCTCTATGTACATTCAGCTCCATCCCAAGAGCAGTTTCACTCCACTAGCTCCTGCCTTTTTGCACATCATAAGATCACAGGAAACAAACCACGGATATGCCAGAACATTCCTGGCAGTTTGCACATTGTGTTTCACAGACCCTACGCCGAAAACAATGAGCAAACCTTGAGATTACAAATGATCTTCCTAACAATTTTAGAGACTCGATTTTTGACTTCCTGCCTGCAGGAAGGAAGTGACAGTTGGAAGTGTGGAGAACAGGTGTTCCCCTGAACAGAATGATATCTTCTGCTTACTAAAATAAAAAACACTGCATCAACACTCGTACATGGAAGTGAACTCTAACCACAAGGCTCAGTCTTTTCACCACGGATCCAGCTTCAGAAACCCAAATCTGTTTCCTACCAGGAAGTTGTTAAACCCAGCATTAAAGAGCAAACTAAGGCGCAGAGTTCCTTGAATCAGTACTGGGTTAATCCAAGTAAAGAATCTGGGTGGTTTGAAAATGTCCCCTTCTGTGTCTTTCCAGTTACCTCAGTGCAACTGCATGGCACACTCATCAGAGGACTTAGAAGGGCAGGAATCAGGATTGGAGTAAACGGGTCCCAGCTGAAGGGTAGGTAGGTGATCTTAAACCCTCTTTCATCTCCCGTTGTCTTTGTCTGCAAGTCAGGGGTCTGGGATTATTTCCTCCCGGTGGCTTAGTGTTGGCATAGTAGCTTTCTTTTTCTTTGCCAAGCTCACTAGTTGCTCTGTCCCTCATGAAGGAACATTCACTGCCTCCTGATCCTTTCTGTAAAATTCAGGCAAATGACACCTCAAAAGGGCTGAAGACTCTGAAATAATTGAAGGCTATGCCTCGGGTCAGTCAAATACCAGACAGTCCTCTCCAGTCTCCTTCATTAATGGTGCAAACCCATTAGGGCGTGTGCATTTTCTGAGGGCCCACAGATTGGAGAAGGCTGGGGAAATATTGTAGCATTCACATCTATGAAGCTATGGGGAAGGCTTGGAAAGGGTCATAGTCTTTTTCAACAGGCATCACGAGATTAATCAATTCTGCAATCCACGGGGACTTTGTCTTTTCTCTTTTACCTTGAGACCCCAAGGAGCCAGGCTATGGAGAAAGAGATCTGGTAGCTTTATTTGGAGCCAAGCATTGCAAGGGTAAGGAGGAGCGAGAGAGGAAATTGAAGCCTGTAGACTGAGTGAGTAGATTGAATTGAGACTCATAGAATATGATTTCTCCTTCTGAAATGTCAGCGTGGGACACAGCTGACTCTCCCTTGGCATAAAAAAAGAGTTAGCCATGATCAAATCCCTGCACATTCCTTCTGCTGCCTACTTCTCTGTCTCTCTCTTTTTTTTTTTTTTCTCTGCTGTATTCTTGTTTCTTTAAATTTTTCTTTTCTAATTTTTATTCGTAACGCACCACTTCTCTCTCTCTTTTTGAGTTGGGAGGAGGACAGGGTCTCACTCTGTTGCCCAGGTTTGGAGTGCAGTGGCACAGTCATAGCTCAACCTCCTAGTTTCAAGCGATCCTTCCTCTTCAGCCTCCTGAGTAGCTGGGAATATAGGTGTGTACCTCTATGCCCAGATAATTTTTGTATTTTTCATAGAGATGGGGTTTTGCCATGTTGCCCAGGTTGGTCTCAAACTCCTGGGCTCAAGCGATCTGCCCACCTCAGCCTCCCAAAGTGCTGGGATTACAGGCATGAGCCACTGTGCCTGGCCGCCTTCACTTCTCTTATACTTCATTTGTGCTTTCCTTTTTTCCAGGAATACATATTAATGGACTGTTGTGCGCTTGACACTGTGCTGAGAAATGAGGAGACACAGATGAAAAGCAGATGCTCTCTGCCTTCCAGGAGCTCAGGGTTTTGTAGGGGACCCAGTGTGTAAGCGAATGATATAAGAACATTTTTATCATTTGTGCTACCCTACAAGCATCTGAAAGATGTTTTGAGGCTGGGCACCATGACTCACGCCTGTAATCCCAGCACTTTGGGAGGCCAAGGCGGGTGGATCACCTGAGGTCAGGAGTTCAAGACCAGCCTAGCCAACATGGTGAAACCCCGTCTCTACTAAAGTATAAAAATTAGCTGGGCATAGTGAAGGATATCTATAATCCTAGCTATTCAGGAGGCCAAGGCAGGAGAATCGGTTGAACCCGGAAGGCAGAGGTTGCAGTGAGCCGAGATTGTGCCACTCCACTCCAGCCTGGGTGGCAGAGCAAGACTCTGTCTCAAAAAAAAGGTGTTTTGAGAAAGGAGGGAGGACTTAATTCTGCTTGGAAAAGGAGAGTTAGGAAAGGTTGCACAGAGGAGCAGAAGAGAAAACAAGTGTCTGTGGAAGGATGAAGCTTCCCTTTTCAGCCTTTTCCTATGAAAGCAGGAGAGGACAATCCAATTCTACCCAAAGGCCCAGCCAGAAAACAGTGGTTCAAGCCTGTCTGCTGTCTTCTGCTTGCCTCTTGACTATTTCACTGCTCTTAAGTACTACCATTAAAAGAATAATTGAAGGGCAGTTTGATTATTTGGCTTCCTTTTTTTTTTTTTTTTTGAGACGGAGTCTCGCTCTGTCGCCCAGGCTGGAGTGAAGTGGCATGATCTCGGCTCACTGCAAGCTCCACCTCCCAGGTTCACGCCAGATTATTTGGCTTCTGTAAAGTAAGGGAAAGCAAACTGGTGGAGGAAAGATTAAAAAAAAAAACACGCACAAAATTGTTATTAAACTCCCTCCACCCCACTTCACCCATTCTCCAGGGACAGCGCTGTGAACAGTTTGACAAGTATCTTCCTGGATTTTAAAATTTACGTAGAAACCTACAACTACAATATTTGAAAGCAAAAAGATTGTACCATTCATGTTGTTAGACATAGTATCTACAACTTGCTTCTCTCTCCCATCCTCTTCCCTGTCTTACTACATCATAAACATTCTTAGAACTACTTTTCCTTGACAAAAATCATTATTATTTTTAGAGGCAGGGTTTTGTTCTGTTACCGCAGGCTAGAATGTATTTGCTGTTCACAGGTGTAATCAAAGTGCACTGCAGCCTTGAACTCCTGGGCTCAAGCAATCCTCCCACCCGAATAGCTGGGACTACAGGTGCATGCCACAATGCCTGGCTAAATTTTTAGTTTTTTTTTTTTTTTTTTTTTGTGGAGACAAGGTTTTGCCATGTTGCCCAAGCTTGTCTCAAACTCCTGGCCTCAAGCAATCCTCTCACCTTGGCCTCCCATAATGCTAGGATTGTAGGTGTGAGTCACTGCAGCCAGCCAGAACAATTTTTCAAAGGAAATATTATTACACTATGCAGAGAAAATTGCTGTAGCGGTATACAGCTACCGCTTTGAGTCAACAGAAAGAGCGATACAAAGCTTCCCTCCTCTGAGAAGCCTTCTCTGATTAACTCTGAGTTTTTTCCATCCTTTCTCCTGTATTTTCTGGTGATTTTCCATGGGGTTTCTGAGTGGTATTTGGCCTCTGCTCACAAACACACTCCTTTGTCTTATTCTCAAGCCCTTTCTCTTGCAAAGAACAAAGACCACCTTTTGTAAGGACACATGTGAGCTGGAAGGTTCAACAGCTCAGGCGCCTGTAAAGACTGGTCTTTCTTGGTACGATTGCTTCTCCCTGTTGATCTGTCCTAGCCTTCTCACTCCCAGGTTCCTTGCTCAACTCACTCTTCTATTCCCTCACTGCCTGGCTTCTATTTGTTCATTCATCAGATAGAATTGACAACATGCCAGGAGTGGAGGTTCCAGCCCGTAGAGTTTGGCTTGCTCTAATTCTGACTCAAACTCATGACCTTCTTTTGCTCCACTTACCAAATTCTCCCCATGTTTCTGAGTTCAAATTCCTAAGGGTGAGAATCCAATTGACCTGGCTTGTGCCAGGCTACACTTAGATGGCTGGACACTCTATGGCCCAGGACCCATTCATTCAAGAAGATGTGGCTGGAGAAGGGAGATGGACTGTGGGTAGGTCACCCTTCCTAGCCCTAACTTGCCCAGTGTACTTACTCCGACAACGTCCTCGGGTCTTCGCGGGGCACTTGTGTTAAATTCCTAAGCAAAGCGTAAGTTAACAGGGACGGCCAGGATCTGCACGCAGGAAGTGTTCAAAGGACAATGTGGACACACTCAATTGTTTCTTTACATGGAGTTGGGCTCGTGGCAGGCAGAAAGCGAGAATCACAGCCTTTCTCCTAAAGAAACCACAGCCAGTGACCAGAGCATTCCAGGAGGTAGAAAACACTGGTCACAGGTCATGTCACATGAATGCTAACACTCTTGGGGTCATCTTTAAAGGTAAAGGTGACCGGAAGCAGTGGCTCACGCCTGTAATCCCAGCACTTTGGGAGGCCGAGATAGGTGGATCACTTGAGGCCAGGAGTTTGAGACCAGCCTGGCTAATAGGGGGAAACCTCATCTCTACTAAAAATACAAAAATTAGCCAGGTGTAGTGGTGGGTGCGTGTAGTCCCAGCTATTAGGGAGACTGAGGCAGGAGAATCACTTGAACCCAGGAGACAGAGGTTGCAGTGAGCCAAGATCGCACCACTGCACTCCAGCCTGGGCAACAGAGCGAGACTCTGTCTCAAAAAATTAAAAAATAAAGGTGGAGGAAGATTCTGAACCAGAGGAAAGTCACAGGTGAGAAATAGAAAGCTGGTGTCAGTTTTAAATTCTTCTAAATGGAAATAAAAATTGAGCGTTCAAAATGGAACTATAGACCCGGGTAAGAGACCTTTCTCAAGAGTCAAGCTATTCAATAACTCTTCAAATGCTCAATAATTCCTATTCATACACAAACTGTGTCGCTGATGTTATGATTCAACAGAGCGCTGTGACTCAAGATGGAGTGTTAGGAGGTTAAAATATAATTCATATCCAGTACCATTTAAATAGGCATTTTCATCAGGAATGATACTGACCATTGATGTCAATGGTAAGTTATTAGAAGTAGTTGGCAACTGGGTGCAGTGGCTCACACCTGTAATCCCAGCACTTTGGGAGGCCAAGGCAGATGGATCATCTGAGGTCAGGAGTTCAAGACCAGTCTAGGCAACATAGCAAAACCCCGTCTCTACTAAAAATACAAAAATTAGCCAGGCGTGGTGGTGCACGTCTGAAGTCCCAGCTACTTGGGAGGCTGAGTCAGGAGAATTGCTTGAACCTGGGAGGTGGAGGTTGCAGTGAGCTGAGATCACGCCATTGCACTCCAGCCTGGGTGACAGAGCGAGACTCCACCTCAAAAAAAAAAAAAAAAAAAAAAAGTAGTTGACGACAGAACTGCTGCTCAGATGGGCCTCCACCCCATCCTTTCATATTTTATCACTGTTCTTCCAAGTCTCTTCTTTGGCTTGAAAGAATTTCTGCTAACTTCAATGGATTCAAAATCCAAGTTCAAATAAAATAACTAGATGGCTTGAAGAACCAGCTGATTAATTGTCTGGCAGTGGTAGGGCAGAAAGCATCAATCCTCAGAGCCACACCAGGAGCCTCTGATGCACCCTGGAACTCCAGCAGCCCAGGGCCCCTTCTGCCGAGGACCTTGAGAGAGAGAAGCCTAGAGAAATATGGGTCTGCATCAGTGTGACAGCAGGCACAAGAAAGGCCACAGAAGGGACGGGGCTCAATGTCTGCTGGTGTGACCCCGCTTCATCACTCCCGCTCCATTTGTGTTGGCTGGGGGGCTCTTACCTCTAGCCCAGGCTCCTCTCTGGTTCCCAGCTGGCCTCCTGCCTCCAGGGTAGCACTGCTCTGTCCTTCCTCCACATCAGCATCGAGCCTCCTTTCCAGATGACCAAAGGACTGCTGTGTTCAGAAAACTTTGCTTTTTCACTGCTGGCTACGCCCCCTGCCCCCCGCAAATCCTTAATGGGACACGACATTCTTACCGCAACCTATTTTGTTGCTGTTGTTTCGAGGTAGGGTCTCGCTCTGTTGCTCAGGCTGGAGTGCCGTGGCACGATCACAGTTCACTGCAGCTTCAACCTTCCAGGCTCAAGCAATCCTCCCACCTCAGCCTCCGGAGTCACTGAGACCATAGGCATGAGACCCTGTGCCTGGCTAATTTTTTGTATTTTTTGTAGAGAAGAGGTTTCACCATGTTGCCCAGGCTGGTCTCAAACTCCTGGCCTCCTCAAGCTATCAAGCCACCTTGGCCTCCTAAAGTGCTGGGGTTACAGGTATGAGCCACCCCAAATGGCTCCCCAAACTATTTTTCTAATATTGCCTCCTCCTGTTTCCTGCTGTGCCACACCAGATTCTCACTAACCACTGCAGCCTCCTTGGCTGCGTCTGAAATGTCACCAACACCACAGTGCCCCTGTCCATCCTGACCGTGCTTATGTGCCCATCCTCTTCCCACAACCCCAAGGTGGAGCAAGGTGCAGTTCACCTGTGTCCCTGTAGCACTTCGTTTACAGTCTTCTGACCTCAGTTATTTTTGTTGTGGTTCCTCAGTTTATCGCCTCCATTGGACCTCAAGCATTTTCAGAACAGGAACTTCTGTCATTCATTCATCTTCATACCCCCACACATACTAAAATGCTCATTGTAAGTGCTCAAATATGCTTTTGGTTTTTTTTTGAGAAGGTGTCTTGCTCTGTCACCCAGACTGGCGTGCAGTGGCATGATCTCGGCTCATTGCAACCTCAGCCTCCTAGGTTGAAGTGATTCTCCTGCCTCAGCCTCCCAAGTAGCTGGGATTACAGGCATGCACCACCACACCTGTCTTTTTTTTTTTTTTTTTTTTGTACAGATGGGGTTTCACCATGTTGGTCAGGCTGATCTCAAACTCCTGACCTCAGGTGATCTGCCTGCCTCAGCCTCCCAGAGTGTTGGGATTACAGGCGTGAGCCACTGTGTCTGGCCTTAATTTTTGTATTTTTTAGTAGAGACAGGATTTCACCATGTTGGCCAGGCTGGTCTTTAACTCCTGACCTCAGGTGATCTGCCCGCTTCGGCCTCCCAAAGTGCTGAGATTACAGGTGTGAGCCACCGTGCCCGGTCTTAAGTATGTTTTTCGAAGGAAGGATATTCATGGAGACAATTGTCATCCTTTAAATATTTGATATGCGTTTAAGCCAGTCACAGATAGCTATTAATGTGTAAATCCTGATAACAGGCTTCTAATGTCATCATTTCAGTTTGCTGGGCAGCAAAACAAAAATAGCATTAATTTGTGTTATATGGCAACTAATGCACAATAATGAATGAATATCTTAAGTATTAGGGAGAATCCTGGTTAGAAAGTTGATAAAGTGAATTCAAACTCCCTTTTCAAGCACTTGAAAGGGAGGGGTGGTTTTCCAAGATGAAGACTTGGGTGTGAGTATCTCCCTTTGCCTGATTTTGCTTTTATGTGAAAATAGAGAGTTGGATTCTATCTATTCCCCTTTAACTCTAAAATTATATTATTCCAGCAGTTTTACTTAACAAGAGTTGACTATTACACAAATATAAGCAATAAACACCTTTTTAAAACCCTGCTTTTACCCGTGCTCCCAGGCATGCTCTAAAGTTCATTTGACTTCTAATAATGGATGTGCAAATATGTTGAGTGATCACTTCCACAATGGCCCTGTTCCTTTAAGAGACCAAGGTTGTTAAGTTAGGAGATCATTGAACCATGTGAGGGTCAATAAAAGAAAAAAAAGTCACTGGTTAGCGATCCGAGGACAAGGAACTTGATCCCAGTTCAGTATCTGTGGGTCCGTATGCTGCCCATAGTCAAAGAGGGAGTCCCAGGTCCTTGGCAGCTTGCCTTTCCTCGGGATGGCTTCTGGAAGGCTCATTAAGTTCGTGGTTTTTGAGCTCCTAGAGTTTGCCGCTTTCTCCATCCCCACACTGGTGATCACGGAACAGTTTGCCACCGCCTACCAGGGAGCAATGGCTAGATCTGATAACACACCCTACTGGCTGATCGTCTCCTGTGCTATTGCCTATGTTGCGTTAGTGACTCTACTGATCTGGGTTCCTGTAAAAGTTCTCCTGCACAAGAAATGTTATATTTACAGAAAAATTAAAGGATGGTAAGTAAAAGAATTTTTTTTTTTTTTTTGATATGGAGTTTTTCTCTGTCACCTAGGCTGGAGTACAGTAGGGCAATCTTGGCTCACTGCAACCTCCGCCTCCCTGGTTCAAGTGATTCTCCTGCCTCAGCCTCCTGAGTAGCTAGGATTATAGTTGCGTACCACCACGCCCAGCTTATTTTTGTATTTTTAATAGAGATGGGTTTTCGCCATGTTGGTCAGGCTGGTCTTGAACTCCTGACCTCAAGTGATCTGCCTGCCTCAGGTTCCCAGAGTGCTAGGATTACAGGAGTGAGCCACCATGCCTGGCCTATAAAAGAATTCTTTAGTAGGGAATCCCTGTGATGTTTTCAAAGATACGTTTGTTTGTTGTTTGTTTTAACTTTTATTTTAAGTTCAGGGGTACAAGCGCAGGTTTGTTACATAGGTTAACTTGTGTCATTAGGGGTTTGTTTGTACAGATTCTTTCCCAGGCATGCACTATCATGCCCAGCTAATTTTTGTACTTTTAGTAGAGATGGGGTTTCCATGTTGGCCAGGCTGGCCTCGAACTCCTGACTTCAAATGATCCACCCACCTCGGCCTCCCAAAGTGCTAGGATTACAGGAGTGAGCCACCATGCCTGGCCCATAAAAGAATTCTTTAGCAGGGAATCCCCGTGATGCTTTCAAAGGTACGTTTGTTTGTTTGTCTGTTAACTTTTAACTTTTAAGTGCAGGTTTGTTATACAGGTAAACTTATGTCATGGGGATTTGTTGTACAGATTATTTCATCACCCAGGTATTAAGCCCAGTACCTATCAGTTGTTTTTCCCGATGCTCTCCCTTCTCCCACTATTCACCCTCTGAAAGGCCCTGGTGTGTGTTGTTTCCCTCTGTGTGCGCATGTGTTCTCATCATTTAGCTCCCACTTATAAATGAGAACATGGGGTATTTGGCTCTCTGTTCCTGTGTTAGTTTGCTAAAGATAATGGCCTCTAGCTCCACCCATGTCCCTGCAAAGGACATGATCTTGTTCTTTTTCATGGTTGCATAGTATTCGATGGAGTATATATACCACATTTTCTTTATCCATTCTTCTATCACTGATGAACATTTAGGTCGATTTCATGTCTTTGGCATCGTGAGTAGTACTGCAATGAACATACGGATGCATGTGTCTGTATAACAGAATGACTTATATTTCTTTGGGTATATACACAGTACTGAAATTGCTGGGTCAAATGGTATTTCTGTCTCTAGGTCTTTGAGGAATCACCACACTGTCTTCCACAATGGTTAAACTAATTTAGACTCCCACTAACAGTGTATAAGTATTGCTGAAAGATATTTCTAACATACGGTGGGTAAGGATGTGAGCAGAGCATAAGGATAGAATGTGACATTAATGGGAGGCTACAATTACTGCTTCTATAAACGTATGGATATTATGGTATCTTCTATTATTTTTCTACAGTCATTTATACTGAGTGATAATAACATATGAGATGGGTAAGACTGGAGTTTATGCCAGTTCATGTTATTCTCAGTAGTAAATGTTGGACCTAATTCTCCTGTACACTAGACTACATAAACTCATCAGAGTGCGCTTACACAAGTCATAATCAGAAGATGGTAATGTAGAATTTTAATTTTGCATAAAACTGAAAGTAAGTCTATTTTTAATTATTTACATTGCATTTTGCAGGCCTAAGGCATACTTTGACTATTAACTAAGATTTTTAAAACAACTGGTTCCTTTAGACTTTTTATTTACTTATTTCTTTATTTTGAGACAGGATGTGGCTCTGTTGCCCAGGTTGGAGTGCAATGGCTTGATCATTGCTCACTGCAGCCTCGACATCCCCAGGGGGCTCAGGTGATCCTCCCACCTCGACCTCCTGAGTAGCTGGGACTACAGGTGTGTACCACCACACCGGGCTAATTTTTTTGTTTGTTTTTTATAAAGATGAGGTTTTGCCGTGTTGCTCAGACTGGTTCCAAACTCCTGGGCTCAAACAGTTCACTCGTCTTGGCCTCCCAAAGTGCTGAGATTACAGGCATGAGCCACCAAAGCTGGCCTACTTAGACTTTAAAAACAAATAATTTACTATGTTGGTAAATTCTATTACCCTTGTAGGGGAGGAAAGTACTTCAATAACAATACAGAGATATTTTAAATAAATCAGGATTGAATGTTGATTTAACTAGCAGATCAGCTAATGGGTGTACTGATCCACATTAAGGGTATTGAGGACAAAATAGTCTCTGATATCAATGTGTTTTTCCTTTTAGATCTTCAGATCTGATTCTTACTCATCTTGGACTTCTCCGTTTTCTTTGATAAGTTAATTTTTCTTTCATACTGATGTTTTATTTATTTATTTATTTGACAGAGTTTCACTCTTATTGCCCAGGCTGCAGTGCAGTGGCACAATCTCAGCTCACTGCAACCTCTGCCTCCTGGGTTCAAGCGATTCTCCTGCCTCAGCCTCCTGAGTAGCTGGGATTACAGGGGTCTGCCACCACTCCTGGCTTATGTTTTTGTTTTTTTTGAGACGGAGTCTCGCTCTGTCGCCCAGGCTGGAGTGCAGTGGCCGGATCTCAGCTCACTGCAAGCTCCGCCTCCCGGGCCCACGCCGTTCTCCTGTCTTAGCCTCCCGAGCAGCTGGGACTACAGGCGCCCGCCACCTCGCCCAGCTAGTTTTTTGTATTTTTTAGTAGAGACGGGGTTTCACTGTGTCAGCCAGGATGGTCTCGATCTCCTGACCTCGTGATCCGCCCGTCTCGGCCTCCCAAAGTGCTGGGATTACAGGCTTGAGCCACCGCGCCCGGCCTCCTGGCTTATTTTATTTTATTTTATTTTATTTTTATTTTTAGTACAGACAGGGTTTCACCATGTTGGCCACGCTGGCTTTGAACTCCTGACCTTAGGTGATCCGCCTGCCTCAGCCTCCCAAAGTACTGGGATTATAGGCATGAGCCACTGCTCCCGGCTGATAGTTTATTTTGAAAGCGAACAACATAGAACACATGTGAGAAGTGAGGCACTGGGAATTTGCTCGTACGCAAGGGCAGAAATGTAAGAATAATAGACTCTGCAAGAGAGCTAGAAATACCATTGCTGAGGCTGGGAGGATGCTGAGGGAGAGCTGACATGTGAAGTTCATGGTGTTCTCTTTAGGTACGGCTCCTGGATGTGGCCGCTTCTGCGAACCTCGCCAGGAGACTTTCCCCAAGAGCAGGGGTCTTAAGGGGTTTCCGGAAATAAAGCATTTTGTTGTAGGCAGTGCTTTTATCAGTAGGGTTTAGGGGCTTTCCAAACCTTGACCAGAGCCCGAGGGTCACCAAAGAGATAGCTTGGAGCTGGGCTTGACCCTCCACCTCTCACACCCTGTAGGGATGGCTTTGACCATCCAAGACTCCTGGCTGGGTTGGAATTTTTAAAGGAATGGTAGAAGGTTCAACTGACAACAGGAATAAACCAATGGGAAACTGGCCCGCCACAGCCCAGGAAGAAGCTCTTGGGTTTTTTTGTGTTTTGGTTGTTTGTTTTCACATTGACTGAAATCTCTAGGATTCTAGATTCTGAATGTCATTTAGGCAGCAAACTTTCACATATAACTTACTGTTATTATTAGGCTATAATTGATTCTTTACAGGTCATTGATTATGTCCCATGTAAGTACTGATATGAGGTGGTACAGAAATACGTACTTCATAGGCCAGGCTTGCACCTGTAATCCCAACACTTTGGGAGGCCAAGGTGGGAGGATTGATTGAAGCCCGGAGTTAGAGACCAGCCTGGGCAATATAGTGAGACCTCGACTCTACAAAATATTACAAAATCAGCAGGACGTGGTGGTGCACGCCTGTAGTCCCAGCTATTCAAGAGGATGACTTGAGCCCAGGAGTTTGAGCCTGCAGTGATCTATGATTGTGCCACTGCACTCCAGCCTGGGTGACAGACTGAGACCCCCAACTCTGAAAAACAAAAAGAGAGAGAAATATCTGCTTCACATTATAAAGTAGACTTTTTTTTTTTTTTTTTTTTTGTGAGATGGAGTCTAGCTCTGTTGCTCAGGCTGGAGTGCAGAGGAGTGATCTCGGCTCACTGCAACCTCTGCCTCCCAGGTTCACACAACTCTCTTGCCTCGGGCTCCTGAGTAGCGGTGATTACAGGTGTGCACGACCACACCTGAGTAATTTGTTTGTTTGTTTGTTTGTTTTTCTTTTTTAGAGACAGGTTTTCCCCATGTTGGCCTGGCTGGTCTTGAACTCCTGACCTCAAGTGATCTGCCTGCCTCAGCCTCCCAAAGTGCTGGGATTACAGGCATGAGCCACTGTGCCCGGCCTGAAGTAGAATGTTTGAGTTTTTCGTTATTATTCCCAAGAGAAAATTGCCGATCGGAGAGGTTCGGCAACTCTCCCGAAGTCAGTGAACTAGAGAGAGTGGAAGAGGCAGACTTTGGACCTAGGTCTATCTGACTCCGTAATGGATACTTCTAGCCACTGTCCCAGACTGCCTCTGTGAAGGACAAGGTCCCATTCTCCTGGGGCAATTGAGATTAAGGAACAGAGTAGGCTTTCGTTTTTGCCCCTCAGTGCACGTGGTATATTAGTCACCTCTGGTGTCTGCTCAGATTTCATTTTGTACATCTGGCTCAGGTACCTCCCTTGTGCTAAAGTGTTTTGTCGTAACTATATCTCTCAGTGATGTCTTTTGGGAAATACACTTCCAGTCTTTAGTTTCTGTTTGCGGGTGTGGCTGGCTACACATGTTTTAAATAGTGTTTAGACAGTGGACAGGTTATCTGTAATTTCAGTGAAACTGAAACTGTTTCCTTCTGGCCACATTGGTGAGCATTATCATATAGTTATCTTTTACTGGCACAGAAGAGAAAATAGTTACTGAGCACTGTTCTAGGAACTTTACACTTTCTGTACTATTGAGTTTAAACTTTACAACAACTCAGTGAAGTGTAGATGCTAGTGTTCTCATTTTACAGACAAAGACACTGGAACTTGAAGTGATTAACTTTGTCAACCGATAAAGCTAGCAGGTGGAGCCAGGCATGGTAGCTCATGCCTGTAATTTCAAGACTTTGAGAGGCTGAGGTGTGAGGATCGCTTGAGCGCAGGAGTTTAAGACCAGCCTAGGCAATGTAGTGAGACCCTATCTCTACAAAGAAATTAAAAAATTAACCAGGCATGGTGGTGCGTGCCTGTAGTCTCAGCTGCTCTGGGAGCTAAAGGGGAGGATCACTTGAGCCCAGGAGATTAAGGCTGCAGTGTGTTGAGATCATGCCACTGCACTCTAGCCTGGGTGACAGAGGAAAACCCTGTCTCAAAAAAAAAAAAAAAAAGGCTACATAATGGGGGAGCTAGGATTTGTGAGCCTGGGTCTAATTCCATGCAATTTTCTCTATGTCATGCAACTTTCTTTTCCTTTATTTTTTCTGACTTTGAATGCCAAGTGTGTTTCAAGAGAAATGCAATGTGGTTTTTTTTGTTTGTTTGTTTTTTGTGTTTTTTGAGATGGAGTCTCACTCTGTTGCCCAGGCTGGAGTGCGGTGTCATGATCTCAGCTCACTGCAACCTCCACCTCCGGGGTTCAAGCTGTGGTCTCATCTCAGCCTCCCAAGTAACTGGGATTATTGGCGTGCGCCACCATGCCTGGCTAATTTTTTTATTTTTAGTAGAGACAGAGTTTCACCATGTTGGCCAGGCTGGTCTCCAACTCCTGACCTCAAGTGATCCACCCACTTTGGTCTCCCAGAGTGCTGGGATTACAGGCGTGAGCCGCCACGTCCAGCCAGAAAATGCAATGCTTTTAACGTCATTAACATACATTTCACCCAGAGGTGTATTTGGCTCTTATAATACATGGCGTAATATATGGAGCGTCATATCTTGATTGCTACATGAAGATAATGCAAAAATAATTGCTGTTAGAGAAAGTAAGGATTGAGCATATGAAGTATTTTTGAGTCAAATAGTTGAGTCAAATAGTCAAATAGTTGTTTATGTGCAATTTCATAGACCCTGAACATTCATGATTTGATGTTGATGAGGCTCATCTGAGAGCTTCCCTGAAGGTCCAGACTGGTGTCATGAGCCCTGTGAGGCTGGTCTTCAGGAGGGAGTGAGTCATCAGTCAGCAAAGGGTGTGCCCAGGAATATATGTAAAAGAAAACTGGCCTGGATTCAAATCCTAGCTTTGACATTGACCGTGAAACCTTACGTGAGTTATCTGAATTCTTTGAGCCTTAATTTTTTCTTGGGCAAAACAGAGACAACTTAGGTTTCTTTTTTGGAGTGCTGTTTCAAGAAACTTCGTAAGATCATGCATGTAAAGTTCCTAGCGTAGCAACTGGTCTGTAGTAATCATTCAATGAATATAAGTGTTATGACCTCAGACTGAATTTACTGTTTTCATTAAAAATGTGATCATGTTAAATCTCCAGAATGACTCTGAAAAGTGGTAGAAGTGACAATAAAACTGAAGGAAAATATATGCTGTCAGTAATATTCCTCAATTTTGGAGAATTTTGCAGGTTTCTTTTATTCTTTGAGAAGAATGAACACCCATAGGGTGAGATCATTAGTATCTCAGACATGTTTTACATTCACAGAGTTGTTATGTTTTATTTTATGTCATATTTATGTTTTATTGTGTTACATTTTTCATTTCATTTTCTCGCTAGGCCTACATGTCAGTGTTGTAAAGTTGACCAAGCAGACATAATTCCCATTTTGTGAGGGAGGAAACAATTTCAGAGAGCTTAAAATGTACTGGAGGCTGAACTTTAATCCAGTACTTTCCCTTCTCTTGTTAACACTTCCTGATTTTTCTGGAATTATGGCTCCATTCTAGGGATGCCTGCCAAAATTCATAACAAGGGAGATGCTTGGGGGAATGAAGAAAGCTATTTATAGACACACCAAACTGTGTATTCCAGGAAATAAGAGGGTTCTTTTCCTGGAATATCAGAAAATGTGTGATAACACTGAGCTACATACAAGGCTAGCCTGAAACGGGAGCAGATCTTCATTGAGAAGGTACATTGGCAGCAGGATAATCCTAGAATATTTGTGGAGATTCCCAAACTGTCTTGGGACCTAGAGCTATATTTCGGGCATTCATTTGAGTCCTTTTGAGTACGATTAATTCAGACTATGAACACATCAGGAATCCTGGGCAGGGCAAGTTTGAAAGACCCGACCATTTTGAGCAACATTTTACCTGGCTTAAGTTTTTGATATATTCCATGAGATTTTGCTATTGATCTGCTTTAGGTAGTGGTGGTGGTGATCATCGTAGTAGTAGCTGTTGTAGTTGCAGTAAAGTAAGAACAAATAGTTATTGAGCAAGTGCTATGTATCAAGCATAATTTTAGACACATTGTCTGTATTATTTTAGTTGATTTTCTAATCTTGATATGCAAGAACAATGATAGTCTCTGCTTTACAAATGAGGAAATTGAGGCACAGGAGTTAGAAGATCACAGAGCCAATGAGCAGTTGAGCCAAGACTACCCCAAGGGAGCCTTGAGCACCTTATTGCTCCGCGTTGGCCCCCCCAACTGAAACACACAGCACTAGTGACATCTGTGCACTCCTGGACACACGGGCTAACCTGAAGGAAATGCAGCTCACTTTTCAACACCTCTGAGAGATAATTAATTGGTAAGACCCCATTAACTAAACACTGCTGCTTACCAGTTTACTTCTCAGAACATTCCAGTTTCCGTTAGTGAATCTATTATCTATTGTGTTTAACATTTTCTCATAGATTTATTGGCTATTTGTATTTTCTAAAAATCATGTATTTTTGTCCTTGATCTCTTTTTCTGTTGGTATGTCCTTTTTTTTGCTACTGATTTATGAATTCTATAAACATTAAAGATGTTCATTTATTTTAATTGCACAAGATCATCAAGCAATAAGGATGTTGAATTTGATGTAGCATACATTTCAGAGTTATCATTAGTCTTTTAATTTTACTTTGGTGTTTTTGATATGGAGAATTTTTATTTTTCATATAGTTTAAGCTATCCATATTTCTTTTACAGTTTGGTCTGAGGCATTATACATGAAAAAGATAAATAATTTTGTCATAGTTGACTGCAGGCTTTATCTTCCTTGCCCTACTAAATCCAGTGTATTAGTCTGTTCTCATGCTGGTAGTAAAGACATACCTGAGTCTGGGTAGTTTATAAAGGAAAGAGGTTTGATGGACTCAGAGTTCCACATCGCTGGGGAGGCCCCACAATAATGGCTGAAGGCAAATAAGGAGCAAAGTCATGTCTTACATGGCAGCAGGCAAGAGTGCACGCGCCCGGGAACTCCCCTTTATGAAACTGTCAGATCCATGAGACTTATTCACTATCACAAGAACAGCACAGAAAAGACTCGCCCCATGATTCAATTACCTCCCACCAGGTCCCTCCCATGACATGTGGGAATTCTGGGAGCTACAGTTCAAGATGAGATTTGGGTGGAGACCCAGTGACGCCATATCACACAATAAACCAGCAGGACTATGTTTACTTTTTCTTTTCTCTCCTCATCCTATGCAGGAAGTCACCACATTGTGGTAATTCTTCCTCTTCCTCTCTCTTGTGTCAGCTCCTTGTTCTCCATGACTGTTTCTCTCATCCCAATTAGGCCCTTATTTCCAGACCATCAAAACTTCAGTTTCTGATGTGGTCCCCCAAATTTTCATATATTCAAATACAGTGTCAGACCTGATTTGTCCTGATCATTTCTATTCAAGGAAAAAATGAAGACCATTTCATTAACTAACGCTTGGACTCTGGCAACCTTCACCCACTGGTCTTACTTTTTGTTTCTTTTCTCCCCACGCGTTCCCTCCCAATCCTTGTCAATAGGGTAATTCTCTTCTTCAAAAAAGTTTTCTGGGCCAGGCATGCTGGTTCACACCTGTAATCCTAGCACTTTGGGAGGCCAAGGCAGGTGGACCAGTTGAGGTCTGGAGTTCAAGACCAGCCTGGCCAACATGGTGGAACCCCATCTCTACTAAAAAATACAAAAGTTAGCTGAGTGTGGTGGCGTGCGCCTGTAGTCCCAGCTACTCAGGAGGTTGAGGCAGGAGAATCGCTTGAACCCAGGAGGCAGAGTTTGCAGTGAGCCGAGATCATGCCACTGTACTCCAGTCTGGGCAACAGAGTAAGACTGTGTCTCCAGAAAAAAAAAAAAAAAAAAAAGAAAAAGAAGTTTTCTGTATCTCAGCCCCAGTCCTTAAAAATGTCCTCTTCCCCTTGCTTGTAAATCAAATATTGACATTATTCCACAGCATCCTGGAGCTGGGCAAACTCTTAGTGTTCATCTACAAAATGATTTCTCACAATGCAAATACCTCTGATTCTACAGAGAACTCACTACTTTCTGTGGCTCTGCGTAGTACAGCCTTCCTTATTCCCTTATGTTGAAACGAAACCTATCACTATGTAGCTCTCTTTCCCATCCACTTTGTAGACTTCGCCTCCTCTGCCCTTTCTTTCTCCATGGCCAGGATCTGTGCCCGTCACTGCCTATTCCCCATTTCTATTGCTTTTTGAGCACTCCCATCAGCTTGCATAATGTAAACTGCCCCTTGTAGGATGACAACTCCCCAAATTGTGTCTCCAGGGGTGACTTCTCTGAGCTTACTGTATCTGTGTTAAATTTTTGCAACATTTGAAGGCAGTGGCATCATTCTGCCATCTCATCCACGCCACATCTCAGTCTGCTAAGTTTTCTCTTCTCCAATGGGCAGAGTTCCATCAGCCATTCCTATCCCATGATTTCTCGACCTTTGACTCTTTTGAAAGTCTCCTTGGGATGCTGGCTGGATTTTTAATGCCTGGATATTATCTTAGTGACACCCTGATGTCCTCCTGATGCAGCTACTGACTTCACCTATTGATATAATGCTACTGGCTTCCATTGCAATGATGTCACCTATTTCATAACAGAGTGTATGATTGACTAAACCTAGTTTTACTAGAAATCCTCCAGGTTAATAGTGATCCATGAGTCCGCTCTATGGGTTTGTTTAATGGGTCTACATTTACCTATCTGAATTTCTTTTTTATATATACACACATATATGACAAAACACACATATATTTATATATATAAAAGACAAAATCTAAATATATGTATTTATAAATATATGTAATGAAACCTAAATATATATAGGTATATTTAAATATATATGTGTGTGTATATATATAAAAGAAATTCAGATAGGTAAATGTATATCTATATATTTAGGTTTCATCATATATATATTTATAAATATATATATTTAGGTTTTTGTTGAGACAGGGTCTTGCTCTGTCACCCAGATTGGAGTGCAGTGGCATGATCATAGCTCACTCTAGCCTCAACCTCCCAGGCTCAAGTGATCCTCCTACCTCAGCCACCTGAGTAGCTGGGACTACAGGTGTGCACCACCACACCTGACTAATTTTTAAATTTCTTGTAGAGACAGGATTTGCTAGGTTGCCCAGCTGGTCTCGAACTCCCGGACTCAGGCAATCCACATGCCTCAGCCTCCCAAAGTGCTTGGATTATAGACATGAGCCACCATGCCCAGCCTCCCTACCTGAATTCTTCATGTTAGCCAACATTATTTCCAGGCTACTGCAGGTACATGCCTTTGTTCTCAGGTACTGCCTCCATCCTCAGGGACTCTGTAGTCCACTGTGGAGTCTAGATAGTTGTACATGAAAAAATTAGAAAGTGATATAAACCACTGTACAACAAATCACCAAATTTTATGTGGCCCACAACTAGTCCTTTATTATCCCAGAGAAGAGCATCATCAAAACTTAGTAGTGACTGGGCACAGCCTTGGAAGGCTGAGGCAAGAAGATTGCTTGAGACCAGGAGTTTGAGACCAGCCTGGGCAACACAGCGAGACCCTGTCTCTACAGGAAATTTAAAAAAAATTACCTGGGCATGGTGATGCATGACTGTAGTCTCCGTTACTTGGGAGGCTGAGGTGGATCACTTGAGGCCAGGAGTTTGAAACCAGCTTCAGCAACATAGCAAGACCCTGTCTTTCTATTAAAAAAAGAAAAAACAAAACAAAAACAAAAAAAACCCCTCAATACTGACAGTAAGGGAGATGCCCTTTTTGATTCATCCTTCTTACCTGTCCCTTTCCACCCTGCCCCATCAGCCCACCACAGTGCCTTGAACTCAGCAGCCTTTCAGTACATGTGGTTTATGGACTCAGGTTTATTAGAAAAGCACTACGCTTTGGAGTAATCAGAGAAAGTCTCGTAAGGAAAACTTGATTTGCACTGAGCTTGGAAAGTTGGATGTGGGAGGGCATCCAGAGGAGGAGGATGAATATGAGGAATGAGTGGACATAGTGAATTATTTAAGGGGTTGGAAAAGACCTACTTGCTTAGAAAGGAGCGAGTGGTGAGAAATGGGTTGGCAGCATTGCAGAGTGGTTCGGGCCGTGAGTTTTAGAGCTCACAAGACCTGGATTAGAATTCATCTTTCACTTCCCAGCCATGGGATCTTGGGCAAATTAATTCAGCCTTCAACATCAGTTTAATTGCCATAGGGTTGATACCTCACTCAGAGGGTTGTTGTGAGGTTGTCATAGGTAAAATTCTTTCCTGTAGCGCTTAGCCTGTGGTATAATATGAGCTCACTGAGTTGTCGTAAAGAGCCGAGAGTTATTATATGTTGGAACGTTAATACTAGATTTTGGAGAGCCTTGAAAGATGGGCACGGAAACTTTAACTTCATGAGTTTGGTAAAAGGATTTATGTTTCTGAGCAGAGAGTCATTTCCCAAGTTCTCATCTGATCCTTTCCACCCACCATGCTTCATCTATGAGAAATCTCAGGGCCAGGATGCTTGCTGCACAAACAAGAGTTTTTAACCCAACGTGGCTGAGCTTACTTAGTTCATCCTTAATGGGTCCCATTCCTAGGAGGGTCCTTCTCATTGCCAGTTTATTATGATGCACACAGAGGTCTATGGGCAGTACCCTAACTTGGTCTTTCATGTGGAAATTACACCATGCCCATGTGTCCTTTTCTTTAGCCAATCGTACCATGGTCGCAAACTTGCATTCTTTGCAGCATGAAAAGTCTTTCAAAGAAGTGTCTGTGATATTTCTAACCTAAATTCTATTACTTGTAGTAGCTTCCTAGGACTGCTATAACAAAGTATCACAAACTTGGTAGCTTAAACAACAGAAATTTGTTTCAAATTCTGAAATACTTAAAAGTTCTGGAGGTGAGAAGTCTAAGATCAAGGTGACGGCAGGTTGGTTCCTTGTGAGAGATGTAAGGAAGGCTCTGTTCATGCCCCTCTCCTGGCTGCTGGTAGTTGCTGGCAATCTTTGGTGTTCCTTGACCTGTAGATGCATCACTTTGATCTGTGCCTTCGTCTTCACGTGGCATTATTCCTATGTGTCCTCACTTAGTCTTCCCCACCTGCGTGTCTGTTTTCAGATTTTCCACCCTCCCTTTTTTTTTTGAGATGGGGTCTCGCTCTGTCTCCCAGGCTGGAGTGTGGTAGCATGATCTTGGCTCACCTCAACCTCCGCCTCCCAGATTCAAGCAATTCTCCTGACTCAGCCTCCCGAGTAGCTGGGACTACAGGCGTGTGCCCCCATGCCCAGCTAATTTTTGTATTTTTAGTAGAAAAGGGATTTCACCATGTTGGCAAGGATGGTCTCAATCTCTTGAACCTGTGATCTTCCCACCTTGGCCTCCCAAAATGCTGGAATTACAGGCATGAGCCACCACGCCTGGTCCCAGATTTTCCCTTTTTAAAAAGACATCAGTCATATTGGATACGAGTCTCCCCTTATGCCCCATTTTCACTTGATGACCTCTATAAACACCCTATTTACAAATAAGATCACATTCGGAGACACTGGGGGTTGGGACTTAAACATGTCTGTTTTGGGGTATATAATTCAACCCGTAGGATTTCACTCTCTGACCCTCCCAAAATTCATGTTCTTTTGGTGTGCAAAATAGACTCATTCATCTCAACACCTCCAAAAGTCCTCATCATCCCAGCATCAACTCTAAGTCCCAAATCTTGACTACACACCATCAACTCAAAATCCCAAAACTTTCCCTCTAAATCATCCAAACAAGTTATAGGCAAGACGTGGGATATGATTCCTCCTGGGTCAGTTTCTTTCCATCCGCAAACCTGTGAAGCTGGACAAAAAGTTACTTGCTTCCCACATGCAATGGTGAGGCAGGATAGACATTACCATTCCGAAAGGGAGAATTTGGAAAGGAAAGAGGAGTCATGGGTCCCACGCAAAGGGGGTTCAAAAGCGAGGAAGGAAAATCCCGTTAGTTTTTAAGGTTTAAAAATAATCCTCTGTGTCTTGATGCTGATTCCTCTGAACCCATCATCCAGGCCTGTGAGGGTAGCGGCCCCAACCACTCAGCCTTGGATGGTGATGGCTCTGCCCTATGGATTTAGGTTGATCACCTCTGGGTTTGTGGTTATAGCACCAGTCTCCCTGGCTTTGGAACCACTGTCAAAGTCATTTTTTTCTTTTCTGAAAGATAACACATTTGCAGCCAAATAGCTCTATCAACCCATTTGCTCCCTAGAGTCCTAGAAGTCCAACAGCGTTTCTTCGTTTCATCTTATCTCTGCCACCTTCAGTCCAGGCCAGCAGTATTTCTGCTGAGATGGTTGACTGGATTCACAAACCACAACCTTGGTGTTCTCTTCCAAACATGCTTTCTTATCATTTGCAATATGGATAGCCTGAGAATTTGCCAAATCTTCAAGTTCTAATTCCTTTTTGCTTAAAAATTCCTTTTTTCAAGTTATCTCTCTTCCTTCACTCACATTTTATTGTAAATAGCAGGGAGGAAACAGGCTGTGCCTTCAACATTTTGCTTAGAAACATCCTCAGCTAAATATCTCAGTTCATTACTTGCAAGTTCTACTTTCTATCCAACAGAGCACAGTATAGCCAAATTTTCTGCCATTTCATAGAAAAGATCACCTTTCCTCCAGTTTCCTATAATATGTTCCTCATTTCCAGGTTAAACCTCACCAGAAGTACCTTAGCATTCATATTTCTAACAATACTCTGTTCATGACAATATATCTACTCTCTAAGATGCTAAAAGTTTTCTCTATATCCCTCCTTTTTTCTTTCTGAGCCCTCACTAGAATGTCCTTTAACACCTGTGTTTCTACCAACAGTCTCTTCAAGGCAATCTAGGCTTTTTCTATCATGCATCTCACAACTCCCCCAGTCTCTATTCATTACTCAATTCTAAAGCCACTTCTACATCTTTAGGTGTTTGTTACAGCAGCATTCCACATTCCAGTTGCAAAATTGGTGTAAGTTTCCTAGAAATGCCGTAACAAAGTACCACCAACTGGATGGCTTGAACAACAGAAATGTATTGCCTCAAAATTCCAGAGGTGAAAACACTGAGATCAAGATATTGGTAGGATTGCTTCCTTCTGAGGGATATGAGAAAGAATTTGTTCCATGTCTTTCTCCTTGCTTCTGGTGTGGTTTTGGCAATCTTTGATGCTCCTTGGCTTGTAAATGCATCACTCTGATTTCTGCCTTCATCATCACATGGTACACATCATGGGTTTCTTCACATAGAGTTCCCTCTGTGCAACTCTGTCACCAAATTTCCCCATTTTTATAAGAACACCAGTCATATTGGATTAGGACCCACCTTAATGATCTTATTTTAACTTGATTATCTTCATAAAGATCTTATTTCCAAATAAGATCACATTCTGAAGTGCTGGGGTTTGGGATTTCAACATATCTTTTTGAGGAGACACCATTTGATCCATAATACTCAATAAATTACAAGCATATCCAGCTGGGCATGGTGGCTCATGCCTGTAATCCCAGCACTTTGGGAGGCTGAGGCGGGTGGATCACGAGGTCAGGAGTTTGAGGCCAGCCTGACCAACATGGTGAAACCCCGCCTCTACTAAAAATACAAAAATTAGCTGGGTGTGGTGACATGCACCTGTAATCCCAGCTACTCAGGAGGCTGAGGCAGGGGAATCGCTTGAACCTGACAGGCAGAGGTTGCAGTGAGCCAAGATCAGCCATTGCACTCCAGCCTAGGTGGCAGAGCGAGACTCCATCTCAAAAAAAAAAAAAAAAAAAAAAAAAAAAAAAAAATATATATATATATATATATATATATATATATATATATATATATAAAGCATATCCTAGTCAAGATTTTCAAACACAGGTTAATGTAACTTCTGGTTAAATAAAACATAAACTTGGGTTGTCATTTAATTACTAATGAGTCCATTCATTTAGTATTTATTGAATTCCTACTATGTGTTGGACATTCTCTAGCATCATGAAGTTCTTGAACTTGGATGAGAAACAATTTACATTATTTCTTTCATTAACCTCTAATTGAAAGCTACCAGTCTTTTCTGATGTAGATGTTGGTAACAAACCACAGTAGTATTAGTAGGACTTGTAAGTTTATTACATAGAGCTTTTCAGACCATATATCACAGATCTTTTCGTATGACACAACAGTTGTAGGAGAGACTTCAGTATATGGTTTATGATCTTCACTATCTTGAAATTATGAGTGATTACAATTTTTACTAGATCTTAAGTACTCCTTTTTTTTTTTTTTGAGACGGAGTCTGACTCTGTCATCCAGGCTGGAGTGCAGTGGTGCGATCTTGGCTTACTGCAACCTCTGACTCCCAGGGTTCAAGAGATTCTCCTGCCTCAGCCTCCAAAGTAGCTGTGACTACAGATACACACCACCACACTTGGCTAATTTTTATATTTTTTTTTATAGAGATGAGGATTTGCTGTGTTGTCCAGGCTGGTCTCGAACTCCTGGGCTCGAGTGATCCACCCACCTTGGCCTCCCAAAGTGCTGGAATTACAGACATGAGCCACCAGGCCTGGCCTGCTCCAAAGAAAATAAAAAAAGACATGTTCATAGATAGACACATATATTGTTATGAGGTTAATGAAAGAAATGATGTAAATTCTTTCTCATCCAAGTTTAAACTTTAAAAAGAATCTGGATTACTACATAATTCTTTAAGAAAGAACCATAAACTGTATACAATTTTTAATGAAAGACTTTAGGTAATTTTTAACATTTGAATAATTTCAATATAATTGATTTATCTTCTAAAAATCTGTGTATTTTATTTTACTCATTTAAAAATGTTGTCTGAGAAGGGTTCATAGGATTCACTAGACTCTCAGAAATTTCATCACACAAAAATGATTCAGAAACATTATTCTAGATGCTGGAAATAAAGCAGCAAACAAGTCAGACAAGGTCCTTCCTTCCACAGAACTTACCTCGGGGGATGAGGAAAGAGGAAGACGACAAACAATAAACAAAGAATCAGCAGATTTCTAGGTAGTCATAAGGGCTATGTATACAACTCGTGTGTGTGTGTGTGTGTGTGTGTGTGTGTGTGTGTGTGTGTGTGTGTGCCTGTGTGTGTTTCCTATACTATATATGAGAGTAGGAGCAATAAGAGAAACCACATCATGCACAGCATGTAGACTAGGATAATAAGATTCAATTTGATTCTAATCACATTGTGTGTTCATCAAAGATTTTTTAAAATTATGATAAAAAACATACAATGTAAAATTTACTATCTTAACAATTTAAGGGTATGGTTCAGTGGCATTAAGTACATTCACAATGTTGTGTGACTATTGCCACCATCCACCCATGAAACTCATTTCATCTTGCAAAGCTGAAGCTTTATACCCATTAACCAATAACCTCCTTCCTTTCCCCAATGTTGGAGCATTGACAAGATGGGTTTTACATTTTAAAAGCATGATTTCATTAAAAAAACATGAAGACAATGTTTTTGCTATGCAAGAATAGAACCACCAACAGGAAACCAGTTAGGAAATATGGCAGATGAGAGGTGACAGTGGATGAACTACGGTGTTGGCAGAAAAGGAGTTTGAAATGGACATTGGCAGTAAATCAGACAGGATTAGATGATGGACTGGAACAAGTATGGAGGAGGACTTGGGTTCTGTTTCGGACATGGTAAGTCTGAGTTGTGTCTTTGTGTCTTTGCCAAGTGGAAGTGTCTAACAATTGGGTAGACAAGTCAGGGTTCAGGGAAAAGCACCAGAATATATTGTGCAGTCCTGGGCAAATAAGTGGTATTTGAAGCCAGAATGAGATAATCCAGGAAGATAATACAGACAAAGAACAGGCCTGGGAATAGTCTCTGGGGTATTGTCATCGTTTAGAGGTCAAGTTGAGAAGAAGAGATCTTTATGAGTGACTTGTCCAATCTTACTCAGAGAACTTAGTGTTGTAGGAACTTGGATCTCAGCTCAGACAAACAGAGAAAGCTACCAGTTGAAAATTCCATCAGACTAGTCTTAGCCAGGTTGTACTAGGTCTGGCCATGAGAGAGGGGTAATCTCATCTTCTAACTTATATTTACACCTAGGACGTCTAAGATGGCACTGGGATGGGGGAGGCAAGACAGCACCAAAGAGAAATTGTTCTCTGTTATTTTGTTCTTTATAATTTCAACTTGTATTTTAGATTCAGGGGGTACGTGTGCACGTTTGTTACACTGGTATGTTGCATGATCCTGTGGTCTGGGGTGTGACTGATCCCCCCACCCAGGTAGTGAGAATAGTACCCAATAGGTAATTTTTCAACCCTTGCCCCCTTTCCACTCTCCCCTCTGTAATGGTCCCCAGTGCCTATTCCCGTCTTTAGTCCACGAGTACCCAACGTTTAGCTCCCACTTGTAAGTGAGAACATACAGTATTTGGTTTTCTGTTCCTGTGTTAATTCATTTAGGATAGTGGCCTCCAGCTACAGCCATGTTGCTGCAAAGGACATGATTTCATTCTTTTTATGAATGTGGAGAAATTAATAATTTGAAAGCATTCAACACTGCTTGTACGTAGAAAACATTATATAAATGAAATTAACATAATACATATTAACGAATCAAAAAGAAGGTAAATATTTCATTGTAGAAAACCTTTGAATAAGTATCCTTTGTTGTCCCGTAAATTAAGAATGCTAAACATACGTTTAAATTTTCTATTTTATTTATTTATTTGATTAATTTATTTTTTTGAGACGGAGTCTCACTCTTTTGCCCAGGCTGGAGTGCAGTGGTGCGATCTTGGCTCACTGCAAGCTCCGACTCCCGGGTTCACACCATTCTCCTGCCTCAGCCTCCCAAGTAGCTGGGACTACAGGCGCCTGCCACTATGCCTGGCTTATATTTTGTATTTTTAGTAGAGATGAGGTTTCACCGTGTTAGCCAGGTTGGTCTCGATCTCCTGACCTCATGATTCACCCACCTCGGCCTCCCAAAGTGCTGGGATTACAGGAGTGAGTCACCGTGCCCGGCCACATTTAAATTTTCTGTGTCATAAGATATACTATTTTCTATGTATTATATCTCAATAGCTATTGGATTGGTTGATCATGCAAGGTTTAAGAAGTGGTCCAAAAACAAGTTTGAAAAATTATGTCATTTTTATGTATGTATAGTTTTTTTGGTTCTAGTAAAAAAATTTAAATGTTTTTAAGTGATCTTTAAATATCCAATAATTTATCATCTCTAAATGTACTTTTGAAAAATAAATTTTACAACATGGGATATAATATAACTTGAAAGTCATGCTGTTCATTTATTCAGTTGGTCACTACAGCCTCACCTCTTGGGCAGGATTTTAATTAATGAATTATGAACATGCTGAATGTCATTTGACTTGTGATTTGATGCTTTTAATAGTTTGTGGTTTGCTAATTATTTGGAAATCTCTCACCCCTTTGTTCTAGAAGAAGCATTCTGGTTTCTGCGCGGGTTCCTCTTTGCCATACGCAAACATTTGGGAAATGGAAATAGGGAAGCAGCAGCTTCTTAGAAAAACTATAGATGAATGGAACAGGAACTGCAAAATTAGCAGAATGTAAGAGGAACTGTCGATCTTGTCCATGATTGCTTTGGCTTATTTTTTCTCCTTTGCTAGGAGACCTGTTCTGATGATGTGTGTGGTCCTCACCACACTGCCCTGCCTCACCTTTTCCATAGCAGTGACTGAGGTATGGAATTTTGACTTCTTCTGCTACAAGATTATGAGATTTTATAATTTCTTGTTATTGGAATTTGATAGAGCAGCGTGCTCAACAAAGTTCTTGACATTTATGTAATCCAGTCTTCTTCCAGTTTACAACATACGTTATTTAAAGTACTAAGACCGTTGTTACCTCTGTGATTGTGAAGGAAAGTCCAATAGCCAATTTTTAAAAATTAATTTTGTGTTTGTGTGTGAGAGACAGAAATGATATTTGAACATTTAAAAAGTGAAAAATGTGAAAGTTGATCTGTATTTGTTTCTTCTGTCAACCTGATGTTTTTCACGATTGTCCTGAACTCTAAATGAATACAACAGGATCTAAGGGAAGGACCGCTTAGGCTTTAATACCTTTGATAAGATGTCCATTGATAATAATTTGCATGTGTTATTTATTTGAAAATAATGATGAGTTTATGTTTTGACTATATATAGCTTCAAAAAGTCTTGGATAGATACCTGCAGGGCAGGAATATCTTAGGCAGAATTTTCAGGCTGTAAGTACTTCATTATCCAAGAAGGTCAGAGAAGAATGCCCCACTAATCCTATTGATTTGCAAGGTGCTGTGAAAGATAACTTTTGTTTTCCCAAAGCATACTTAATTTACTTAAATGACTTAATTTACTTTGTGATATTTCACTTTTATGTGAAGCAAATATTCATTAAGTGTATATTACAGGCCAGGCACTGTTAGGTACAGGGCATAGGGGACTCAGGAAATATGGCAGGTCTCTGGTAGAATTTTCTGACATTAGAAATAGAAACAGGCAATTAGAACAAGTATCACAAGTGTTGTGAGACAGGGCAGTACCAAGTAACGTATGACATTAGAAGTTACATGGTTGTCAGAACGCATCATAGGTGCTGCTAGAATACATCATAGATGCTACATTAGGACAATGTATGAATGCACAGAATCATTTTGGGAGGTCACACAGATGTGCTTTGCATCCAGTGAACTGCAACAGATGAATATTTCAATGTAGAGCTGTCTTTTTCCCTCCCAAAGACCTTGTAAATCATTTGGAAGGTTCCCAAAAACTAAAAATTTAGTTTACAACCTTTTAAGAAACATCACTGCGGTAAACTGATGGCATATCTGGAGCTCGATAGCCCTTTTTGGTTCTTTTTTATGATGTCTCATCCATTGTTACATCTTTTTCTTTCCTTTCCTTTTTTTTCTTATTTAATTTTCACCGAAGTATGACACATAAACAGAAAAGTACACGAAAGGAAAAAGTACAGTAACAATGGAATACCACAAAACAATCCCTGGGTAAGCATCGCTCAGGTCAAGGTCAAGAAGGAAACCTTGGCCAGCTCCATGCCCACGCTCCTTTATTTGCATTTAGTATTTTATTTTAGTTTTGTATCAGAAACCCATTGCTTGCTCATTCTTTTTTCATGCTCCTTTCAATGACTCCCTTTCCCTCCTTTCCAGAAGTCACTTCTAACTTGACTTCTGATACTGCAGGCTAGTTTGCCTGTTTTTGAAATTTTTCCAAGGAGAAATCAAATGATGTCTGGCTTCTTTTATTTCAAATATGGTTGTAAGTGTCATTTGTGTTTCTGGGAATACCTGAAGCTCACTCGTGTTCAGCTGTAGAGTATTTCATTTTATGAAAAGGTCATAATTTACTTCTGTGTTCTACTCTTGGTCGCCATCTTGGTTGCTTCCAGTTTTGGCAATTACAAATAATGCGGCTGTGAACATCTGTGAATATGTCGTTTGGTGTGCACATGCAAGCATTTTTGTTGGTTACATATGCAGGAGCAGAATTGATGAATCGTGAGATACTGAAATGTTACATTGTGAGAGATAAGGTCAAACAGCTTTCCACACAGATTGTGCTGATTTCTATAGCATCTCTATAGAACCCACCAGCAGAGAAGGAGCATTCACCAACACTTGCGTTGTGTTTTATTTTTTTGGAGACAGAGTCTTGCTCTGTTGCCCAGGCTGGAGTGTGGTGGCACACGTGATCTTGGCTCACTGCAACCTCTGCCTCCCAGATCCAGGCGATTCTCCTGCCTCAGCCTCCTCAGCAGCTGGGATTACAGACGCCCACAACCACGCCTGGCTAATTTTTGTATGTTTAGTACAGATGGGATTTCACCATATTGGCCAGGCTGGTCTCGAACTCCTGACCTCACGTGATCCATCTGCCTCGGCCTCCCAAAATGCTGAGATTACAGGTGTGAGCCACCACTCCCGGCATCATCATGTCTTTTTATTTCAGCTCTTCTGGTGGGTATGATCCTGAATCGCATTGTACTTTTAAATTACATTTCTCCCGTAATTAATGAGGTTGAGCATCTTTTCATCTTGCCCATTTTTTATTGTGTTGCTTATCTTTTAAAAATCTATTTGGAAGAATCATTTTCATATTCAGATTACACAAGCCCTTTTTGATTATATGTATTGCAAATATCTTTCCTCTCTGTAACTTGTGTTCACACTTTTATATCTTTTTCATGAAAAGAAGTTCTTAACTTAAAAATAGTGTGGTTTATCTATTTCTTTCCTTTATGGATAGTGCTTGGGTCACTTGCAGAAGATTTTGTCATTGTGAATCTGAACTTCAAAGTCTTAACATCTTTCCCTAATTTTTTTATATATATATATAAAATATATATTATATACATTATTTATATATATAAAATATATATACACACACATATACATATAATTTATTTCTTTTATTTTATTTTTTTGAGATGGAGTGTTGCCCTATTACCCAGGTTGGAGTGCAGTGGTGCAATCTGTATTCACTGTAACCTCCAACTCCTGGGTTCAAGTGATTCTCCCCTGTCAGCCTCCCAAGTAGCTGGAATTACAGGTGTGTGCCACCACACCCAGCTAATTTTTGTATTTTTCATAGAGATAGGGTTTCACCATGTTGGCCAGGCTGGTCTCGAACTCCTGACCTCAAGTGATTCACCCGCCTTGGACTCCCAAAGTGCTGGGATTACAGGTGTAAGTCACTGTGTCCAGCCTTCTAATTATATTTTGAAGGCTGTATTGTTTCTTCATTCTTTTTGAGATTCACAATACGTCTGGAATTGATTTTTGTGTATGTTGTGCAGCAGTGAGTTAATTTGTTTCACCATATAACATTCAATGAACCAAGCACCATTTACTAAAAAGTCCGTCCTGCCCACATTTCTCTGCTGTGCCACCTTTGTTATAAATCAAGTGCAGATATACATAATTCCTATGCCAACACTACACTGTCTTAGTTCTTGCAGCTTTCTACTAGTTCTTTGTATCCAGAAGAGTAAATCTTCCTAGCTGGTTCTTTTTCTTCTAGAATTTCCTGCCTTTTTTATTTCCATATAAATTTTAGTATCAGCCTGTCTTTTTCCACAAAAAGTTGCAATATTGATTGAAGTGGCATTGAATAGTATCATTTTTTTAAAAAAAACTCATATATTTGAACTCTTTTGTCTTTGGTATTTAGAAATAATTTATCCATTTGGGGGAGATTTTCTCTGTGTACAGTCAAATAGTCTATGAATAATGACATTTTGTTTTTCTTCTTTCCAATATTTACACTGTTAATTTCTTCCTTTCTTTCTTTCTTTCTTTCTTTTCTTTCTTTCTTTCTTTCTTTCTTTCTTTCTTTCTTTCTTTCTTTCTTTCTTTCTTTCCCTTTCTTTCTTTCTTTCTTTCTTTCTTTCTTTCTTTCTTTCTTTCTTTCTTTCTTTCTTTCTTTCTTTCTTTCTTTCCTTCCTTCCTTCCTTCCTTCCTTCCTTCCTTCCTTCCTTCTTTTCTTCTTTCCTCCTTTCCTTCTTTCCTTCTTTCCTTCTCTCTTTCTCTCTTTCTCTCTTTCTCTCTCTCTCTCTCTCTCTCTCTCTCTCTCTCTCTCTCTCTCTCTCTCTCTCTTTCTCTCTTTCTCTCTTTCTTTCTTTATTTCTTTTGGAGTCTCACTCTGTTACCCAGGCTAGAGTGCAATGGTGTGATCTCGGCTCACTGCAACCTCCGCCTCCTGGGTTCAAGCAATTCTCCTGCCTCAGTTTCCTGAGTAGCTGGGACTACTGGCATGTGCTACCATGCCTGGCTAATTTTTTTGTATTTTTAGTAGAGACGGGATTTCACCAAGTTGGCCAGGCTGTTCTCGAACTCCTGACCTCAGGTAATCCACCCACCTCATCTCCCAAAAGTGTCGGGATTACAGGTGTGAGCCATAGCACCCAGCCTACACTGTTTCTTTCTTTCTCTGGCCCATTACCCTGGCTAAGACCTCCAGGACAATGTTGAACAGAAATGGCCATAGTAGCATCTTTGTCTTATTCCTGATTTCAGAGGGAAAACTTTCAATATTTCATCATTAATACAATGCTTTCCATAGTTTTTTGTTATTGTGGTTTGTTTTTCTTTCTATTTTTTGGTGGAGCAGGGTCTTGCTCTGTCACCCAAGCTAGAGTGCAGTGCCACAATCACAGTTCACTGCAGCCTCAACCTCCTGGGCTCAAGTGATCCTCCCACCTTAGCCTCTTGAGTAGCTCAAACCAAAGGTGTGTGCCACCACACCCAGCTAATTTTTAAATTTTTCATAGACATGGAACATTTTTCATAGACATGGAAAATTGTTGTTCAGGTTGCTCTCGAGCTCCTGGGCTCAAGCAATCCTCCCACCTTGGCCTCCCAAAGTGCTGGGATTATAGGTGTGAGCCACCACACCTGGTCTTGCCATAGCTTTTTGTAAACACTTTAAGCAGGCGAAGGAAGTATCCCAAAGTCTAGCCGGAATTATCTGAGTTCTGTCTTCTTGGAAGATCCTAAATGTTAAAATTTGTTCCCTTAGCTCTTTGAGACTGGATTCTTAGAAACTCTGCTCAGCAGTAGAGTTGGAAGGAGTTACCCCTTCAATATTACAGGGAGCCCACTACTACATTTTTACATGCATTTACCAAGGTCTGTCTTTAACTGAAAATAGGCTTCCATTAATATGAATCTTTATGATTGCTTTAGAAATGGTTCAATATCTTGTGGAGTTTAAAACCTGACAAGTTAAAAACCAACCTTCTAGTTTTTTAGTAAATGTAATTATAATTAATTTAGTGCTGCATTCAAACTATTGAAAGCATTTTGAGCAAACAAAGCACAATAATTTAATGCTTCTGAATGGTTTTCTCTAAACAGGTTCAAAAGAGCATTAATGGGTCCCCTGATGTCTTACCTGATATGTTACCTGACCTACCCGTGTCTCTGGTTCTGTTATCCCTGATCGTGGTTGATATTATTGAAAAACTCAGGATATATCCTCTTAGAGGGAGTCAAAAGAGTAAGTGTTCTTTTAAATATGAATATTTTTTAAAGTTTGATATATCTTTCACCTTTCTGCCACTCTGTTATGTGACAACATGTTTAACGATACCTTTTCTTAGGGCTAACATTACTGATAGAAGACTGTAAACGAAGATATCTAAACATAATTATTTTTAAACCTACCTTGATAGCTAGATAGCTGCTTTTGTTTCCTATCTGCATTTTGGTAGTACTGATAAATTAAAAATTATCAAATAGTTAATACCAAAAACCTTAATGTTTATTCCAGCAAGAAATTATCCAAGTAAATTATTTAGATGTATATTTTTCTAGGAAGTCTCTTAAACCATATGTTTTTTTTTTTTTTTTTGAGACGGAGTCTCGCTCTGTCGCCCAGGCTGGAGTGCAGTGGCCGGATCTCAGCTCACTGCAAGCTCCGCCTCCCGGGTTCACGCCATTCTCCTACCTCAGCCTCCCGAGTAGCTGGGACTACAGGCGCCCGCCACCTCGCCCGGCTAGTTTTTTTGTATTTTTTTAGTAGAGACGGGGTTTCGCCGTGTTAGCCAGGATGGTCTCGAACTCCTGACCTCATGATCCGCCCGTCTCGGCCTCCCAAAGTGCTGGGATTACAGGCTTGAGCCACCGCGCCCGGCCTAAACCATATGTTTAAATGAATTAATAAAAAGTTTAGTTTGGAGACTTTTACTACAGGAATTAATATGACTGTGGTAGTTGTGTCCTAGATAATTATGTGTGTGTGTGTGTGTGTGTGTTTTTTAATTATACTTCCAGTTCTAGGGTACATGTGCACAATGTGCAGGTTTGTTACATATGTATACGTGTGCCATGTTGGTGTTGGTGTGCTGCATCCATTAACTCGTCATTTACATTAGGTATATCCCCTAATGCTGTCCCTCCCCCCTCCCCAATTATGTGTTTTTAATTGTGAATTATAAAAATACCAAAGATCGCACTAATAAAACCAAGCTATGGCTGGGTGTGGTGGCTCACGCCTGTAATCCCAACACTTTGGGAGGCCAGGATGGGAAGATGGCATGAGCTCAGGAGTTTGAGACCAGCCTGAGCAACATAGCAAGATGCCATCCCTATAAAAAAAATAAAATTTAAAGAAAACCCAACAAGATATGCCACATCTCCTCCAAAGTGATGAGTTGAAACTAAATACAGATTGGCCCTTACAAAAAGGTATTTTGTTAACAGAATATTTTATTTATTTAGTCATAAATTACTCCAACTTTTATTAAATTTCATGCAGTAGTATCTGTGTTTAATTGGCAATATTTGTATGTTAGTTACCTTGTGGCTAAGATTTTGTCATGTTGTGCATTTGAAATGGGTAAGGTTTGTCAGTTGTTTTCTGATGGGGTGAATGGAGTCAACTGAGTGAGGCTCAGGAGACAGCTTCAGAGTCACGGTGTCACCACTGGAGCCCGTCAGTCATTTATCGGTCAGATACCAGTACCTTCCAGTCACTCTTGCTGCTCAGATGGAAAACAAAACTGAGGTGGAGGCCACTAGGAAATTGCAGAATCTGAGCCTGTCACTTTCTACTTCATCCTTGGGAGAGAGATGACGGTCTGTTATGTCTAACATAACACAGGTGACATGTAGGTTGATAAGATGGCAGTTGGGGCCATCTGTTGAGCAGAAAGCCCACCCAAGTCACATCTGCCCTCCAGAGTTAGGAGTATTTGTCTTAAACTCAGGAGAGCTGGGAATGTCCAAATCCTTTGCTACATCTCTAGATTCCTTAGAAATTCAAATCTATTTTTAAATTTGATTTTTTTTTTTTATTTGAGCTGGAGTCTTGCTGTGTTGCCTAGGCTGATCTAGAGTTCTTGAGCTCAAGAGATCCTCCTGCATCAGCCTCCTGAGTAGCCGGGATTCTAGGTGTGCACACCTGCACCCAGCTTTAAATTGGATGGTTTCTGATGACTCTGTATTTTCTATATTAATATAAATTTCCTGTGCAAGTTTAAAGGTCTTTTTAAAAAAGACAGACACGTGTATCTTTTCGGGAATAAGTTAATGACATTTTATTTTTGTTAGTGATGAATTATTTATTTTTTTTTATTTTTATTTTTTGAGATGGAGTCTTGCTCTGGAATGCAGTGGCATGACCTCTGCTCACTGCAACCTCTGCCTCTTGGGTTTAAGCAATTTTCCTGCCTCAGCCTCCCGAGTAGCTGGGATTTCAGGCATGCACCACCATGTGTGGCTAATTTTTGTATTTTTAGGGAAGGCAGGGTTTCATCATGTTGGCCAGGCTGGTCTCGAACTCCTGACCTCAGGTGATCCACCCACCTTGGCCTCCCAAAGTGCTGGGGTTACAGGTGTGAACCACCGTGGCCAGCCATTAGTTGGATTTTTAAAGGGGAATTTTCCTTGTATCCATAACTTCAACAATGACACTGAGAACTGAAATAAGACAAAGAAGAAGTGGATCTCGGGGAGAAGACTCTAGAATATTTTGTACAACTGCTTCTCACTTGAAGAGCCTTCTTCTTGAGCTGTTCTCCATCAAAATTTAGGAAGATTAGTGTCTGATTTGATAGTTCAGCTGTTTAATAAATTTACACTTAAAAAAACTAGCAGTCACTTGAAATGCCTTTGTAAATATGAATGATACATACTTTAAATTTTTATGCAAACCTCGAACCCAAATAGTCTCCTACACTGATTTCAACATGAGATTAATGATATAAATTATGTAATTTTTGAATCCATGAGGTTTTATCATTTATTCCTTGGAATGTGAATTAATATATAAATACATTAACGTGTAAATCTTAAATACATAATTCTGAACCTAAGCAAGTATACCATAAATATGGTTTCACTACAGGTGGTACTTGCAAATTAAAAAAATTGACTAGAGGTGGGGGATGAACAAGATCTAGAATCATTTGACTCCCTTTAGGAATGTGGGAAAAGTGAATATGTCCTTTGCTCTTTCCAGATAGTCTGAAATGCATCCATGTCTGTTAGCTAGTAGCAGTCTGGACTTTACGTTAGATGAAACTAACATCATCTACAATGTATGGATTTATGGACACTCTTACAGCATCCTAACCATCTTCATTCCAAGCTACAAAACTTTTATCTTTGTGTAGCTTTTCCTTTTCAAAAATTTTAAATAAAAGTTATTCTGCAGATGAAATATGCTTATGCTTAAAACAGTCTTCACTGGACCAAGGAATCCTTTTTACGAACCTCCTATTACCAGTGGAAATTTCTCAGTATCAAGTAATTATCATGCAGTAGCTTCTAACTGCCGCGTTTCATGGTGGTTGCACCGCGTATGGGAGCATTTTTCTGACGTGTGGATCTCTGCAGCACGGCAATCTCACAGATGTATGTGGTACCTAGGAATGCCAACCCCCAGTCACGTGTACAAATAATAAGAACACAAAGAATAGCCTGTGAAAGAAGAGGACTTCTGTCTCCTCTTCTTCACTGTCTTCTTCCTGCTCCCATTTAATTAATTAATTAATTAATTTTTTGGTGCCCAGGCTAGAGTGCAGTGGTACAATCTCAGCTCACTGCAGCCTTTGCCTCCTGGGCTCAAGTGATCCTCCTGCCTCAGCCTCCCAGGTAGTTGGGAATACAGGAGGGCACCACCATGCCTGGCTAATATTTGTATTTGTAGTAGAGATGGGTTTTCGCCCTGTTGGCCAGGCTGGTCTCTAACTCCTGACCTCAAGTGATCTGCTTGCCACAGCTTCCCAAAGCACTAGGTTGACAGGCGTGAGCCACTGTGCCCACCTGCTGCTCCCATTTTAAACCAGACCCACGGTGGGTCTCCTGTGCCCTTATTTGTTGGTCTAGACCGCTGGCGACCCTGCCGCATCTGCTTTGCACTCAGTTTCTTACTCTCATGCGCAAACCCCTCGGCGTATGCTGTTTTCTACCACTCCTGCTTGGCTCTGCTCTAAATGCTGTTGGTGCTGCGGTTGCTTGTGTCTGGGATATTGGTGGATGTGCTGCTGGTGCTTTAGATTGACTTCCTTTCTTCTGCTAGTGGGAATACTGGCTTCCTGCCACTGAGTTCTAGTTTTCTAAAGAGGTCTCAAACAGAGCACTAGAATAACTGTTTTTGCTTGGAAACAACAGCCTTTTAGCCCTTAGAGTGTATATGTACCAACAGATTGGCTGGGCTTCAGTGATTTCAGATAACAGCCATTCTACTCCCCTGCAAACCACCACTTCCCCTCGCACTTATAGACCTTGTGGCTGAATGCGGCAGAGCCAGACTCCTTCTTTGAGGCAGCTTTTCTTCATGG